>NW_027136313.1:1864224-2174928 GCF_039906515.1 Pseudorca crassidens | reverse complement strand
TTAAAATCAAAAAGACACAGCCACCCCAAAGTTTGGGACGCCTCTGTTTACAAGAACCTCGTTTACCGTACAAGTTCAATATCACAGAAAGTGAAAAATGGATAAAGAACTTGTGGTACTTACGTGCAATGCAGTATCACTCAGCAATGAAATCTATGTCATCAGGCCCGTAGCAGCATAATGAGTGGATTCAGGTATGATGATTCTAACTGAAATAAGTCACACAGAAAAAGAAACATCATAAGATATCACTAATACACGGAATGTAAACTTGTCTACACAGGAACTGAATTCCAAAACAGAACAGGGTCTCAAATTTAGAAAACCAACTTATGCTTGCTTAAGGGGAAAGGTGAGTTGGGGTGCTGCATAAAACCAGAGATTGAAATGAGCACAGATAAAGTTCCTTACGCCAAATATGGAATAGACAAGAGCTACTCCATGCTCAACGAAATGGATTCAACACCCTATATTAAACGCCTAAGAATGTACCTGACTAGTAAGTATCTTAAAACCTATGGATTGCTATGTCTCCGAAAGAGAATCAAGCATGTGTACAGGGGCATAAACGCAGCAGTGATAGGATTGGAGAGGTTCGGTGAGCAAATGAAGACCCTTTGAAGTCATATTGCATGGTACCCATTCCACGGGTTTCAACTACCCAGGTTTAAGGTATTCTTCCTTCAGCTAAAACATGCATGTGGAACCTAGAGTATGATCAACCATGTGATCGGGAGACGTGTTCAAATATGTCTCAGTTTTCGTACCCTGGTACTCGGGTGCAACATTCCAGACGCTTTACTAACACCCTCCCGACTTGGAGAGTCAGCGCCTTTAACCTCCTGTTTGGCCCAGTTTGCAATTTCTGCGGAAGATGAACAGGAATAGCGAGAACCAATGAGAGACTAGCTGGAGGTGTCTGGACGGGCAAATTTAACCCTCATTTCCCACCAGGAAGAGGAATTAACCAAAGTCTCAGCGTGCCGTGCCGGAACCAGTTTAGGGCCTGAAGCCATACTGCGGTGTTGCGGCCAGCTGAAAAAAACGAGTTGAAGAAAGGAGCTCAGGGGCACTGTAATTCACAAACCTGCAGAGTTATAAATGACAGCTATCGTCCAAAAATATACTGAAGTAAGCCTGCCAAGAGGACTTGAAAGCAGGGCAGAATTGCAGGAAACCGATTTCAGGAGGTAGACTGGAATTGAATTGAAAGCATAGGAAAAGAGGCAGAACGTCCACAATGATGCACTTCGCCAAAAAGGGCGTATGCGTTTTTTCCTGAATATATTCAGGAAAAAACGCATACGCCCTTTTTGGCCAACCAAGCAAGCTTGCAAAGGAAATCTGCACTACAATGAAGTCTCACTTCCCCCCGGTCAAAAGGGCCATCTGAAAAAAGTGTAAAATCCAGAAAGGCAGGACAGGCCATAGAGAACTGGGAGCCTTGTTATGCTGATGGGCGGGATGTAAATTGCCAACAGACACTCGGGAGAAGTGTATGGTGTTTCCTGAAACAACTAAAAAACTAAGCAACAGAGCCTAGGGCACTTCCACTTATGGTCCTATAGCTTAGGGAAATTAAAATCAAAAAGACACAGCCACCCCAAAGTTTGGGACGCCTCTGTTTACAAGAACCTCGTTTACCGTACAAGTTCAATATCACAGAAAGTGAAAAATGGATACAGAACATGTGGTACTTACGTACAATGCAGTATCACTCAGCAATGAAATCTATGTCATCAGGCCCGTAGCAGCATAATGAGTGGATTCAGGTACGATGATTCTAACTGAAATAAATCACACAGAAAAAGAAACATCATAAGAGATCAGTAATACACGGAATGTAAACTTGGCTACACAGGAACTGAATTACAGAACAGAACAGGGTCTCAAATTTAGAAAACCAACTTATGCTTGCTTAAGGGTAAAGGTGAGTTGGGGTGCTGCATAAAAGCAGACATTGAAATGAGCACAGATAAAGTTCCTTAAGCCAAATATGGAATAGACAAGAGCTACTCCTTGCTCAACGAAATGGACTCAACACCCCATATTAAACGCCTAAGAATGTACCTGACTAGTAAGTATCTTAAAACCTAGGGATTGCTATGTCTCCGAAAGAGAATCAAGCGTGTGTACAGGGGCATAAACGCAGCAGTGATAGGATTGGAGAGGTTCGGTGAGCAAATGAAGACCCTTTGAAGTCATATTGCATGGTACCCATTCCACGGGTTTCAACTACCCAGGTTTAAGGTATTCTTCCTTCAGCTAAAACATGCATGTGGAACCTAGAGTATGATCAACCATGTGATCGGGAGACGTGTTCAAATATGTCTCAGTTTTCGTACCCTGGTACTCGGGTGCAACATTCCAGACGCTTTACTAACACCCTCCCGACTTGGAGAGTCAGCGCCTTTAACCTCCTGTTTGGCCCAGTTTGCAATTTCTGCGGAAGATGAACAGGAATAGCGAGAACCAATGAGAGACTAGCTGGAGGTGTCTGGACGGGCAAATTTAACTCTCATTTCCCACGAGGAAGAGGAATTAACCAAAGGCTCAGCGTGCCGTGCCGGAACCAGATTAGGGCCTGAAGCCATCCTGCGGTGTTGCGGCCAGCTCAAAAGAAAGCGAGTTGAAGAAAGGAGATCAGGGGCACTGTAATTCACAAACCTGCAGAGTTATAAATGACAGCTATCGTCCAAAAATATACTGAAGTAAGGCTGCCAAGAGGACTTGAAAGCGGGGCAGAATTGCAGGAAACCGATTTCAGGAGGTAGACTGGAATTGCATTGAAAGCATAGGAAAAGAGGCAGAACGTCCACAATGATGCACTTGGCCAAAAAGGGCGTATGCGTTTTTTCCTGAATATATTCAGGAAAAAACGCATACGCACTTTTTGGCCAACCAAGCAAGCTTGCAAAGGAAATCTGCACTACAATGAAGTCTCACTTCCCCCCGGTCAAAAGGGCCATCTGAAAAATGTGTAAAATCCAGAAAGGCAGGACAGGCCATGGAGAACTGGGAGCCTTGTTATGCTGATGGGCGGGATGTAAATTGCCAACAGACACTCGGGAGAAGTGTATGGTGTTTCCTGAAACATCTAAAACACAAAGCAACAGAGCCTAGGGCACTTCCACTTATGGTCCTATAGCTTAGGGAAATTAAAATCAAAAAGACACAGCCACCCCAAAGTTTGGGACGCCTCTGTTTACAAGAACCTCGTTTACCGTACAAGTTCAATATCACAGAAAGTGAAAAATGGATAAAGAACTTGTGGTACTTACGTGCAATGCAGTATCACTCAGCAATGAAATCTATGTCATCAGGCCCATAGCAGCATAATGAGTGGATTCAGGTATGATGATTCTAACTGAAATAAGTCACACAGAAAAAGAAACATCATAAGATATCACTAATACACGGAATGTAAACTTGGCTACACAGGAACTGAATTCCAAAACAGAACAGGGTCTCAAATTTAGAAAACCAACTTATGCTTGCTTAAGGGGAAAGGTGAGTTGGGGTGCTGCATAAAACCAGAGATTGAAATGAGCACAGATAAAGTTCCTTAAGCCAAATATGGAATAGACAAGAGCTACTCCATGCTCAACGAAATGGATTCAACACCCCATATTAAACGCCTAAGAATGTACCTGACTAGTAAGTATCTTAAAACCTATGGATTGCTATGTCTCCGAAAGAGAATCAAGCGTGTGTACAGGGGCATAAACGCAGCAGTGATAGGATTGGAGAGGTTCGGTGAGCAAATGAAGACCCTTTGAAGTCATATTGCATGGTACCCATTCCACGGGTTTCAACTACCCAGGTTTAAGGTATTCTTCCTTCAGCTAAAACATGCATGTGGAACCCAGAGTATGATCAACCGTGTGAACGGGAGACGTGTTCAAATATGTCTCAGTTTTCCTCCCCTGGTATTCGGGTGCAACATTCCAGACGCTTTACTAACACTCTCCCCCCTTGGAGAGTCAGCGCCTTTAACCTCCTGTTTGGCCCAGTTTGCAATTTCTGCGGAAGATGAACAGGAATAGCGAGAACCAATGAGAGACTAGCTGGAGGTGTCTGGACGGGCAAATTTAACTCTCATTTCCCACCAGGAAGAGGAAATAACCAAAGGCTCAGCGTGCCGTGCCGGAACAAGATTAGGGCCTGAAGCCATCCTGCGGTGTTGCGGCCAGCTCAAAAGAAAGCGAGTTGAAGAAAGGAGCTCAGGGGCACTGTAATTCACAAACCTGCAGACTTATAAATGACAGCTATCGTCCAAAAATATACTGAAGTAAGGCTGCCAAGAGGACTTGAATGCGGGGCAGAATTGCAGGGAACCGATTTCAGGAGGTAGACTGGAATTGCATTGAAAATATAGGAAAAGAGGCAGAACGTCCACAATGATGCACTTGGCCAAAAAGGGCGTATGCGTTTTTTCCTGAATATATTCAGGAAAAGACGCATACGCACTTTTTGGCCAACCAAGCAAGCTTGCAAAGGAAATCTGCACTACAATGAAGTCTCACTTCCCCCCGGTCAAAAGGGCCATCTGAAAAAAGTGTAAAATCCAGAAAGGCAGGACAGGCCATGGAGAACTGGGAGCCTTGTTATGCTGATGGGCGGGATGTAAATTGCCAACAGACACTCGGGAGAAGTGTATGGTGTTTCCTGAAACATCTAAAAAACAAAGCAACAGAGCCTAGGGCACTTCCACTTATGGTCCTATAGCTTAGGGAAATTAAAATCAAAAAGACACAGCCACCCCAAAGTTTGGGACGCCTCTGTTTACAAGAACCTCGTTTACCGTACAAGTTCAATATCACAGAAAGTGAAAAATGGATAAAGAAGTTGTGGTATTTACTTACAAAGCAATATCACTCAGCAATGAAATCTATGTCATCAGGCCCGTAGCAGCATAATGAGTGGATTCAGGTACGATGATTCTAACTGAAACAAGTCACACAGAAAAAGAAACATCATAAGATATCACTAATACACGGAATGTAAACTTGGCTACACAGGAACTGAATTACAAAACAGAACACGGTCTCAAATTTAGAAAACCAACTTATGCTTGCTTAAGGGGAAAGGTGAGTTGGGGTGCTGCATAAAACCAGAGATTGAAATGAGCACAGATAAAGTTCCTTAAGCCAAATATGGAGTAGACAAGAGCTACTCCTTGCTCAATGAAACGGACTCAACACCCCATATTAGACGCCTAAGAATGTACCTGACTAGTAAGTACCTTAAATCCTAGGTATTGCTATGTCTCCAAAAGAGAATCAAGCGTGTGTACAGGGGTATAAACGCAGAAGTGATAGGATGGGAGAGGTTCGGTGAGCAAATAAAGACACTTTGAAGTCATATTGCATGGTACCCCTTCCACGGGTCTCAACTCTCCAGGTTTAAGGTATTCTTCCTTCAGCTAAAACATGCATGTGGAACCCAGAGTATGATCAACCGTGTGAACGGGAGACGTGTTCAAATATGTCTCAGTTTTCCTCCCCTGGTATTCGGGTGCAACATTCCAGACGCTTTACTAACACTCTCCCCCCTTGGAGAGTCAGCGCCTTTAACCTCCTGTTTGGCCCAGTTTGCAATTTCTGCGGAAGATGAACAGGAATAGGGAGAACCAATGAGAGACTAGCTGGAGGTGTCTGGACGGGCAAATTTAACTCCCATTTCCCACCAGGAAGAGGAAATAACCAAAGGCTCAGCGTGCCGTGCCGGAACCAGATTAGGGCCTGAAGCCATCCTGCGGTGTTGCGGCCAGCTCAAAAGAAAGCGAGTTGAAGAAAGGAGCTCAGGGGCACTGTAATTCACAAACCTGCAGAGTTATAAATGACAGCTATCGTCCAAAAATATACTGAAGTAAGGCTGCCAAGAGGACTTGAAAGCGGGGCAGAATTGCAGGAAACCGATTTCAGGAGGTAGACTGGAATTGCATTGAAAGCATAGGAAAAGAGGCAGAACGTCCACAATGATGCACTTGGCCAAAAAGTGCGTATGCGTTTTTTCCTGAATATATTCAGGAAAAAACGCATACGCCCTTTTTGGCCAACCAAGCAAGCTTGCAAAGGAAATCTGCACTACAATGAAGTCTCACTTCCCCCCGGTCAAAAGGGCCATCTGAAAAAAGTGTAAAATCCAGAAAGGCAGGACAGGCCATGGAGAACTGGGAGCCTTGTTATGCTGATGGGCGGGATGTAAATTGCCAACAGACACTCGGGAGAAGTGTATGGTGTTTCCTGAAACATCTAAAAAACAAAGCAACAGAGCCTAGGGCACTTCCACTTATGGTCCTATAGCTTAGGGAAATTAAAATCAAAAAGACACAGCCACCCCAATGTTTGGGACGCCTCTGTTTACAAGAACCTCGTTTACCGTACAAGTTCAATATCGCAGAAAGTGAAAAATGGATAAAGTACTTGTGGTACTTACGTACAATGCAGTATCACTCAGCAATGAAGTCTATGTCATTAGGCCCGTAGCAGCATAATGAGTGGATTCAGGTACGATGATTCTAACTGAAATAAGTCACACAGAAAAAGAAACATCATAAGATATCACTAATACACGGAATGTAAACTTGGCTACACAGGAACTGAATTCCAAAACAGAACAGGGTCTCAAATTTAGAAAACCAACTTATGCTTGCTTAAGGGGAAAGGTGAGTTGGGGTGCTGCATAAAACCAGAGATTGAAATGAGCACAGATAAAGTTCCTTAAGCCAAATATGGAATAGACAAGAGCTACTCCTTGCTCAACGAAATGGACTCAACACCCCATATTAAACGCCTAAGAATGTACCTGACTAGTAAGTATCTTAAAACCTATGGATTGCTATGTCTCCGAAAGAGAATCAAGCATGTGTACAGGGGCATAAAGGCAGCAGTGATAGGATTGGAGAGTTTCGGTGAGCAAATGAAGACCCTTTGAAGTCATATTGCATGGTACCCCTTCCACGGGTCTCAACTCTCCAGGTTTAAGGTATTCTTCCTTCAGCTAAAACATGCATGTGGAACCCAGAGTATGATCAACCGTGTGAACGGGAGACGTGTTCAAATATGTCTCAGTTTTGGTCCCCTGGTACTCGGGTGCAACATTCCTGACGCTTTACTAACACTCTCCCCACTTGGAGAGTCAGCGCCTTTAACCTCCTGTTTGGCCCAGTTTGCAATTTCTGCGGAAGATGAACAGGAATAGCGAGAACCAATGAGAGACTAGCTGGAGGTGTCTGGACGGGCAAATTTAACTCTCATTTCCCACCAGGAAGAGGAATTAACCAAAGGCTCAGCGTGCCGTGCCGGAACAAGATTAGGGCCTGAAGCCATCCTGCGGTGTTGCGGCCAGCTCAAAAGAAAGCGAGTTGAAGAAAGGAGCTCAGGGGCACTGTAACTCACAAACCTGCAGAGTTATAAATGACAGCTATCGTCCAAAGATATACTGAAGTAAGGCTGCCAAGAGGACTTGAAAGCGGGGCAGAATTGCAGGAAACCGATTTCAGGAGGTAGACTGGAATTGCATTGAAAGCATAGGAAAACACGCAGAACGTCCACAATGATGCACTTGGCCAAAAAGGGCGTATGCGTTTTTTCCTGAATATATTCAGGAAAAAACGCATACGCCCTTTTTGGCCAACCAAGCAAGCTTGCAAAGGAAATCTGCACTACAATGAAGTCTCACTTCCCCCCGGTCAAAAGGGCCATCTGAAAAAAGTGTAAAATCCAGAAAGGCAGGACAGGCCATGGAGAACTGGGAGCCTTTTTATGCTGATGGGAGGGATGTAAATTGCCAACAGACACTCGGGAGAAGTGTATGGTGTTTCCTGAAACATCTAAAAAACAAAGCAACAGAGCCTAGGGCACTTCCACTTATGGTCCTATAGATTAGGGAAATTAAAATCAAAAAGACACAGCCACCCCAAAGTTTGGGACGCCTCTGTTTACAAGAACCTCGTTTACAGTACAAGTTCAACATCGCAGAAAGTGAAAAATGGATAAAGAAGTTGTGGTATTTACTTACAAAGCAATATCACTCAGCAATGAAATCTATGTCATCAGGCCCTTAGCAGCACAATGAGTGGATTCAGGTATGATGATTCTAACTGAAATAAGTCACACAGAAAAAGAAACATCATAAGATATCAGTAATACACGGAACGTAAACTTGGCTACACAGGAACTGAATTACAGAACAGAACAGGGTCTCAAATTTAGAAAACCAACTTATGCTTGCTTAAGGGTAAAGGAGAGTTGGGGTGCTGCATAAAACCAGAGATTGAAATGAGCACAGATAAAGTTCCTTAAGCCAAATATGGAATAGACAAGAGCTACTCCTTGCTCAACGAAATGGACTCAACACCGCATATTAAACGCCTAAGAATGTACCTGACTAGTAAGTATCTTAAAACCTATGGATTGCTATGTCTCCGAAAGAGAATCAAGCATGTGTACAGGGGCATAAACGCAGCAGTGATAGGATTGGAGAGGTTCAGTGAGCAAATGAAGACCCTTTGAAGTCATATTGCATGGTACCCATTCCACGGGTTTCAACTACCCAGGTTTAAGGTATTCTACCTTCAGCTAAAACATGCATGTGGAAACTAGAGTATGATCAACCATGTGATCGGGAAACGTGTTCAAATATGTCTCAGTTTTCGTACCCTGGTACTCGGGTGCAACATTCCAGACGCTTTACTAACACCCTCCCGACTTGGAGAGTCAGTCCCTTTAACCTCCTGTTTGGCCCAGTTTGCAATTTCTGTGGAAGATGAACAGGAATAGCGAGAACCAATGAGAGACTAGCTGGAGGTGTCTGGACGGGCAAATTTAACTCTCATTTCCCACCAGGAAGAGGAATTAACCAAAGGCTCAGCTTGCCGTGCCGGAACCAAATTAGGGCCTAAAGCCATCCTGCGGTGTTGCGGCCAGCTCAACAGAAAGCGAGTTGAAGAAAGGAGCTCAGGGGCACTGTAATTCACAAACCTGCAGAGTTATAAATGACAGCTATCGTCCAAAAATATACTGAAGTAAGGCTGCCAAGAGGACTTGAAAGCGGGGCAGAATTGAAGGAAACCGATTTCAGGAGGTAGACTGGAATTGCATTGAAAGCATAGGAAAAGAGGCAGAACGTCCACAATGATGCACTTGGCCAAAAAGGGCGTATGCATTTTTTCCTGAATATATTCAGGAAAAAACGCATACGCCCTTTTTGGCCAACCAAGCAAGCTTGCAAAGGAAATCTGCACTACAATGAAGTCTCACTTCCCCCCGGTCAAAAGGGGCATCTGAAAAAAGTGTAAAATCCAGAAAGGCAGGACAGGCCATGGAGAACTGGGAGCCTTTTTATGCTGATGGGAGGGATGTAAATTGCCAACAGACACTCGGGAGAAGTGTATGGTGTTTCCTGAAACATCTAAAAAACAAAGCAACAGAGCCTAGGGCACTTCCACTTATGGTCCTATAGATTAGGGAAATTAAAATCAAAAAGACACAGCCACCCCAAAGTTTGGGACGCCTCTGTTTACAAGAACCTCGTTTACAGTACAAGTTCAACATCGCAGAAAGTGAAAAATGGATAAAGAAGTTGTGGTATTTACTTACAAAGCAATATCACTCAGCAATGAAATCTATGTCATCAGGCCCTTAGCAGCACAATGAGTGGATTCAGGTATGATGATTCTAACTGAAATAAATCACACAGAAAAAGAAACATCATAAGATATCAGTAATACACGGAATGTAAACTTGGCTACACAGGAACTGAATTACAGAACAGAACAGGGTCTCAAATTTAGAAAACCAACTTATGCTTGCTTAAGGGTAAAGGTGAGTTGGGGTGCTGCATAAAACCAGAGATTGAAATGAGCACAGATAAAGTTCCTTAAGCCAAATATGGAATAGACAAGAGCTACTCCTTGCTCAACGAAATGGACTCAACACCGCATATTAAACGCCTAAGAATGTACCTGACTAGTAAGTATCTTAAAACCTATGGATTGCTATGTCTCCGAAAGAGAATCAAGCATGTGTACAGGGGCATAAACGCAGCAGTGATAAGATTGGAGAGGTTCGGTGAGCAAATGAAGACCCTTTGAAGTCATATTGCATGGTACCCATTCCACGGGTTTCAACTACCCAGGTTTAAGGTATTCTACCTTCAGCTAAAACATGCATGTGGAAACTAGAGTATGATCAACCATGTGATCGGGAAACGTGTTCAAATATGTCTCAGTTTTCGTACCCTGGTACTCAGGTGCAACATTCCAGACGCTTTACTAACACTCTCCCGACTTGGAGAGTCAGTCCCTTTAACCTCCTGTTTGGCCCAGTTTGCAATTTCTGCGGAAGATGAACAGGAATAGCGAGAACCAATGAGAGACTAGCTGGAGGTGTCTGGACGGGCAAATTTAACTCTCATTTCCCACCAGGAAGAGGAATTAACCAAAGGCTCAGCTTGCCGTGCCGGAACCAGATTAGGGCCTGAAGCCATCCTGCGGTGTTGCGGCCAGCTCAAAAGAAAGCGAGTTGAAGAAAGGAGCTCAGGGGCACTGTAATTCACAAACCTGCAGACTTATAAATGACAGCTATCGTCCAAAAATATACTGAAGTAAGGCTGCCAAGAGGACTTGAAAGCGGGGCAGAATTGCAGGAAACCGATTTCAGGAGGTAGACTGGAATTGCATTGAAAGCATAGGAAAAGAGGCAGAACGTCCACAATGATGCACTTGGCCAAAAAGGGCGTATGCGTTTTTTCCTGAATATATTCAGGAAAAAACGCATACGCCCTTTTTGGCCAACCAAGCAAGCTTGCAAAGGAAATCTGCACTACAATGAAGTCTCACTTCCCCCCGGTCAAAAGGGCCATCTGAAAAATGTGTAAAATCCAAAAAGGCAGGACAGGCCATGGAGAACTGGGAGCCTTGTTATGCTGATGGGCGGGATGTAAATTGCCAACAGACACTCGGGAGAAGTGTATGGTGTTTCCTGAAACAACTAAAAAACTAAGCAACAGAGCCTAGGGCACTTCCACTTATGGTCCTATAGCTTAGGGAAATTAAAATCAAAAAGACACAGCCACCCCAAAGTTTGGGACGCCTCTGTTTACAAGAACCTCGTTTACCGTACAAGTTCAATATCACAGAAAGTGAAAAATGGATACAGAACTTGTGGTACTTACGTACAATGCAGTATCACTCAGCAATGAAATCTATGTCATCAGGCCCGTAGCAGCATAATGAGTGGATTCAGGTACGATGATTCTAACTGAAATAAATCACACAGAAAAAGAAACATCATAAGAGATCAGTAATACACGGAATGTAAACTTGGCTACACAGGAACTGAATTACAGAACAGAACAGGGTCTCAAATTTAGAAAACCAACTTATGCTTGCTTAAGGGTAAAGGTGAGTTGGGGTGCTGCATAAAACCAGACATTGAAATGAGCACAGATAAAGTTCCTTAAGCCAAATATGGAATAGACAAGAGCTACTCCTTGCTCAACGACATGGACTCAACACCCCATATTAAACGCCTAAGAATGTACCTGACTAGTAAGTATCTTAAAACCTAGGGATTGCTATGTCTCCGAAAGAGAATCAAGCGTGTGTACAGGGGCATAAACGCAGCAGTGATAGGATTGGAGAGGTTCGGTGAGCAAATGAAGACCCTTTGAAGTCATATTGCATGGTACCCATTCCACGGGTTTCAACTACCCAGGTTTAAGGTATTCTTCCTTCAGGTAAAACATGCATGTTGAACCTAGAGTATGATCAACCATGTGATCGGGAGACGTGTTCAAATATGTCTCAGTTTTCGTACCCTGGTACTCGGGTGCAACATTCCAGACGCTTTACTAACACCCTCCCGACTTGGAGAGTCAGCGCCTTTAACCTCCTGTTTGGCCCAGTTTGCAATTTCTGCGGAAGATGAACAGGAATAGCGAGAACCAATGAGAGACTAGCTGGAGGTGTCTGGACGGGCAAATTTAACCCTCATTTCCCACCAGGAAGAGGAATTAACCAAAGGCTCAGCGTGCCGTGCCGGAACCAGTTTAGGGCCTGAAGCCATACTGCGGTGTTGCGGCCAGCTCAAAAAAAGCGAGTTGAAGAAAGGAGCTCAGGGGCACTGTAATTCACAAACCTGCAGAGTTATAAATGACAGCTATCGTCCAAAAATATACTGAAGTAAGGCTGCCAAGAGGACTTGAAAGCGGGGCAGAATTGCAGGAAACCGATTTCAGGAGGTAGACTGGAATTGCATTGAAAGCATAGGAAAAGAGGCAGAACGTCCACAATGATGCACTTGGCCAAAAAGTGCGTATGCGTTTTTTCCTGAATATATTCAGGAAAAAACGCATACGCACTTTTTGGCCAACCAAGCAAGCTTGCAAAGGAAATCTGCACTACAATGAAGTCTCACTTCCCCCCGGTCAAAAGGGCCATCTGAAAAAAGTGTAAAATCCAGAAAGGCAGGACAGGCCATGGAGAACTGGGAGCCTTGTTATGCTGATGGGCGGGATGTAAATTGCCAACAGCCACTCGGGAGAAGTGTATGGTGTTTCCTGAAACATCTAAAAAACAAAGCAACAGAGCCTAGGGCACTTCCACTTATGGTCCTATAGCTTAGGGAAATTAAAATCAAAAAGACACAGCCACCCCAAAGTTTGGGACGCCTCTGTTTACAAGAACCTCGTTTACAGTACAAGTTCAACATCGCAGAAAGTGAAAAATGGATAAAGAAGTTGTGGTATTTACTTACAAAGCAATATCACTCAGCAATGAAATCTATGTCATCAGGCCCTTAGCAGCACAATGAGTGGATTCAGGTATGATGATTCTAACTGAAATAAATCACACAGAAAAAGAAACATCATAAGATATCAGTAATACACGGAATGTAAACTTGGCTACACAGGAACTGAATTACAGAACAGAACAGGGTCTCAAATTTAGAAAACCAACTTATGCTTGCTTAAGGGTAAAGGTGAGTTGGGGTGCTGCATAAAACCAGAGATTGAAATGAGCACAGATAAAGTTCCTTAAGCCAAATATGGAATAGACAAGAGCTACTCCTTGCTCAACGAAATGGACTCAACACCGCATATTAAACGCCTAAGAATGTACCTGACTAGTAAGTATCTTAAAACCTATGGATTGCTATGTCTCTGAAAGAGAATCAAGCATGTGTACAGGGGCATAAACGCAGCAGTGATAGGATTGGAGAGGTTCGGTGAGCAAATGAAGACCCTTTGAAGTCATATTGTATGGTACCCATTCCACGGGTTTCAACTACCCAGGTTTAAGGTATTCTTCCTTCAGCTAAAACATGCATGTGGAACCTAGAATATGATCAACCATGTGATCGGGAGACGTGTTCAAATATGTCTCAGTTTTCGTACCCTGGTACTCGGGTGCAACATTCCAGACGCTTTACTAACACCCTCCCGACTTGGAGAGTCAGCGCCTTTAACCTCCTGTTTGGCCCAGTTTGCAATTTCTGCGGAAGATGAACAGGAATAGCGAGAACCAATGAGAGACTAGCTGGAGGTGTCTGGACGGGCAAATTTAACCCTCATTTCCCACCAGGAAGAGGAATTAACCAAAGGCTCAGCGTGCCGTGCCGGAACCAGTTTAGGGCCTGAAGCCATACTGCGGTGTTGCGGCCAGCTCAAAAAAAGCGAGTTGAAGAAAGGAGCTCAGGGGCACTGTAATTCACAAACCTGCAGACTTATAAATGACAGCTATCGTCCAAAAATATACTGAAGTAAGGCTGCCAAGAGGACTTGAAAGCGGGGCAGAATTGCAGGAAACCGATTTCAGGAGGTAGACTGGAATTGCATTGAAAGCATAGGAAAAGAGGCAGAACATCCACAATGATGCACTTGGCCAAAAAGTGCGTATGCGTTTTTTCCTGAATATATTCAGGAAAAAACGCATACACCCTTTTTGGCCAACCAAGCAAGCTTGCAAAGGAAATCTGCACTACAATGAAGTCTCACTTCCCCCCGGTCAAAAGGGCCATCTGAAAAAAGTGTAAAATCCAGAAAGGCAGGACAGGC
Organism: Pseudorca crassidens; assembly: GCF_039906515.1. NCBI lineage: Eukaryota > Metazoa > Chordata > Mammalia > Artiodactyla > Delphinidae > Pseudorca > Pseudorca crassidens. The sequence continues at coordinate 2,160,864 of NW_027136313.1, read as the reverse complement.
CATGGAGAACTGGGAGCCTTGTTATGCTGATGGGCGGGATGTAAATTGCCAACAGACACTCGGGAGAAGTGTATGGTGTTTCCTGAAACATCTAAAAAACAAAGCAACAGAGCCTAGGGCACTTCCACTTATGGTCCTATAGCTTAGGGAAATTAAAATCAAAAAGACACAGCCACCCCAAAGTTTGGGACGCCTCTGTTTACAAGAACCTCGTTTACAGTACAAGTTCAACATCGCAGAAAGTGAAAAATGGATAAAGAAGTTGTGGTATTTACTTACAAAGCAATATCACTCAGCAATGAAATCTATGTCATCAGGCCCTTAGCAGCACAATGAGTGGATTCAGGTATGATGATTCTAACTGAAATAAATCACACAGAAAAAGAAACATCATAAGATATCAGTAATACACGGAATGTAAACTTGGCTACACAGGAACTGAATTACAGAACAGAACAGGGTCTCAAATTTAGAAAACCAACTTATGCTTGCTTAAGGGTAAAGGTGAGTTGGGGTGCTGCATAAAACCAGAGATTGAAATGAGCACAGATAAAGTTCCTTAAGCCAAATATGGAATAGACAAGAGCTACTCCTTGCTCAACGAAATGGACTCAACACCGCATATTAAACGCCTAAGAATGTACCTGACTAGTAAGTATCTTAAAACCTATGGATTGCTATGTCTCCAAAAGAGAATCAAGCATGTGTACAGGGGCATAAAGGCAGCAGTGATAGGATTGGAGAGGTTCGGTGAGCAAATGAAGACCCTTTGAAGTCATATTGCATGGTACCCATTCCACGGGTTTCAACTACCCAGGTTTAAGGTATTCTTCCTTCAGCTAAAACATGCATGTGGAACCTAGAATATGATCAACCATGTGATCGGGAGACGTGTTCAAATATGTCTCAGTTTTCGTACCCTGGTACTCGGGTGCAACATTCCAGACGCTTTACTAACACCCTCCCGACTTGGAGAGTCAGCGCCTTTAACCTCCTGTTTGGCCCAGTTTGCAATTTCTGCGGAAGATGAACAGGAATAGCGAGAACCAATGAGAGACTAGCTGGAGGTGTCTGGACGGGCAAATTTAACCCTCATTTCCCACCAGGAAGAGGAATTAACCAAAGGCTCAGCGTGCCGTGCCGGAACCAGTTTAGGGCCTGAAGCCATACTGCGGTGTTGCGGCCAGCTCAAAAAAAGCGAGTTGAAGAAAGGAGCTCAGGGGCACTGTAATTCACAAACCTGCAGACTTATAAATGACAGCTATCGTCCAAAAATATACTGAAGTAAGGCTGCCAAGAGGACTTGAAAGCGGGGCAGAATTGCAGGAAACCGATTTCAGGAGGTAGACTGGAATTGCATTGAAAGCATAGGAAAAGAGGCAGAACATCCACAATGATGCACTTGGCCAAAAAGTGCGTATGCGTTTTTTCCTGAATATATTCAGGAAAAAACGCATACACCCTTTTTGGCCAACCAAGCAAGCTTGCAAAGGAAATCTGCACTACAATGAAGTCTCACTTCCCCCCGGTCAAAAGGGCCATCTGAAAAAAGTGTAAAATCCAGAAAGGCAGGACAGGCCATGGAGAACTGGGAGCCTTGTTATGCTGATGGGCGGGATGTAAATTGCCAACAGACACTCGGGAGAAGTGTATGGTGTTTCCTGAAACATCTAAAAAACAAAGCAACAGAGCCTAGGGCACTTCCACTTATGGTCCTATAGCTTAGGGAAATTAAAATCAAAAAGACACAGCCACCCCAAAGTTTGGGACGCCTCTGTTTACAAGAACCTCGTTTACAGTACAAGTTCAACATCGCAGAAAGTGAAAAATGGATAAAGAAGTTGTGGTATTTACTTACAAAGCAATATCACTCAGCAATGAAATCTATGTCATCAGGCCCTTAGCAGCACAATGAGTGGATTCAGGTATGATGATTCTAACTGAAATAAATCACACAGAAAAAGAAACATCATAAGATATCAGTAATACACGGAATGTAAACTTGGCTACACAGGAACTGAATTACAGAACAGAACAGGGTCTCAAATTTAGAAAACCAACTTATGCTTGCTTAAGGGTAAAGGTGAGTTGGGGTGCTGCATAAAACCAGAGATTGAAATGAGCACAGATAAAGTTCCTTAAGCCAAATATGGAATAGACAAGAGCTACTCCTTGCTCAACGAAATGGACTCAACACCGCATATTAAACGCCTAAGAATGTACCTGACTAGTAAGTATCTTAAAACCTATGGATTGCTATGTCTCCAAAAGAGAATCAAGCATGTGTACAGGGGCATAAAGGCAGCAGTGATAGGATTGGAGAGGTTCGGTGAGCAAATGAAGACCCTTTGAAGTCATATTGCATGGTACCCATTCCAAGGGTTTCAACTACCCAGGTTTAAGGTATTCTTCCTTCAGCTAAAACATGCATGTGGAACCTAGAGTATGATCAACCATGTGATCGGGAGATGTGTTCAAATATGTCTCAGTTTTCGTACCCTGGTACTCGGGTGCAACATTCCAAACGCTTTACTAACATCCTCCCGACTTGGAGAGTCAGTCCCTTTAACCTCCTGTTTGGCCCAGTTTCCAATTTCTGCGGAAGATGAACAGGAATAGCGAGAACCAATGAGAGACTAGCTGGAGGTGTCTGGACGGGCAAATTTAACTCTCATTTCCCACGAGGAAGAGGAATTAACCAAAGACTCAGCGTGCCATGCCGGAACCAGATTAGGGCCTGAAGCCATACTGTGGTGTTGCTGCCAGCTCAAAAGAAAGCGAGTTGAAGAAAGGAGCTCAGGGGCACTGTAATTCACAAACCTGCATAGTTATAAATGACAGCTATCGTCCAAAAATATACTGAAGTAAGGCTGCCAAGAGGACTTGAAAGCGGGGCAGAATTGCAGGAAACCGATTTCAGGAGGTAGACTGGAATTGCATTGAAAGCATAGGAAAAGAGGCAGAACGTCCACAATGATGCACTTGGCCAAAAAGGGCGTATGCGTTTTTTCCTGAATATATTCAGGAAAAAACGCATACGCCCTTTTTGGCCAACCAAGCAAGCTTGCAAAGGAAATCTGCACTACAATGAAGTCTCACTTCCCCCCGGTCAAAAGGGCCATCTGAAAAAAGTGTAAAATCCGAAAGGCAGGACAGGCCATGGAGAACTGGGAGCCTTGTTATGCTGATGGGCGGGATGTAAATTGCCAACAGACACTCGGGAGAAGTGTATGGTGTTTCCTGAAACATCTAAAAAACAAAGCAACAGAGCCTAGGGCACTTCCACTTATGGTCCTATAGCTTAGGGAAATTAAAATCAAAAAGACACAGCCACCCCAAAGTTTGGGACGCCTCTGTTTACAAGAACCTCGTTTACAGTACAAGTTCAACACCGCAGAAAGTGAAAAATGGATAAAGAAGTTGTGGTATTTACTTACAAAGCAATATCACTCAGCAATGAAATCTATGTCATCAGGCCCTTAGCAGCACAATGAGTGGATTCAGGTATGATGATTCTAACTGAAATAAGTCACACAGAAAAAGAAACATCATAAGATATCAGTAATACACGGAATGTAAACTTGGCTACACAGGAACTGTATTACAGAACAGAACAGGGTCTCAAATTTAGAAAACCAACTTATGCTTGCTTAAGGGGAAAGGTGAGTTCGGGTGCTGCATAAAACCAGAGATTGAAATGAGCACAGATAAAGTTCCTTAAGCCAAATATGGAATAGACAAGAGCTACTCCTTGCTCAACGAAATGGACTCAACACCGCATATTAAACGCCTAAGAATGTACCTGACTAGTAAGTATCTTAAAACCTATGGATTGCTATGTCTCCAAAAGAGAATCAAGCATGTGTACAGGGGCATAAACGCAGCAGTGATAGGATTGGAGAGGTTCGGTGAGCAAATGAAGACCCTTTGAAGTCATATTGCATGGTACCCATTCCACGGGTTTCAACTACCCAGGTTTAAGGTATTCTTCCTTCAGGTAAAACATGCATGTTGAACCTAGAGTATGATCAACCATGTGATCGGGAGACGTGTTCAAATATGTCTCAGTTTCCGTACCCTGGTACTCGGGTGCAACATTCCAGACGCTTTACTAACACCCTCCCGACTTGGAGAGTCAGTCCCTTTAACCTCCTGTTTGGCCCAGTTTGCAATTTCTGCGGAAGATGAACAGGAATAGCGAGAACCAATGAGAGACTAGCTGGAGGTGTCTGGACGGGCAAATTTAACTCTCATTTCCCACGAGGAAGAGGAATTACCCAAAGGCTCAGCGTGCCGTGCCGGAACCAGACTAGGGCCTGAAGCCATCCTGCGGTGTTGCGGCCAGCTCAAAAGAAAGCGAGTTGAAGAAAGGAGCTCAGGGGCACTGTAATTCACAAACCTGCAGAGTTATAAATGACAGCTATCGTCCAAAAATATACTGAAGTAAGGCTGCCAAGAGGACTTGAAAGCGGGGCAGAATTGCAGGAAACCGATTTCAGGAGGTAGACTGGAATTGCATTGAAAGCATAGGAAAAGAGGCAGAACGTCCACAATGATGCACTTGGCCAAAAAGGGCGTATGCGTTTTTTCCTGAATATATTCAGGAAAAAACGCATACGCCCTTTTTGGCCAACCAAGCAAGCTTGCAAAGGAAATCTGCACTACAATGAAGTCTCACTTCCCCCCGGTCAAAAGGGCCATCTGAAAAAAGTGTAAAATCCAGAAAGGCAGGACAGGCCATGGAGAACTGGGAGCCTTGTTATGCTGATGGACGGGATGTAAATTGCCAACAGACACTCGGGAGAAGTGTATGGTGTTTCCTGAAACATCTAAAACACAAAGCAACAGAGCCTAGGGCACTTCCACTTATGGTCCTATAGCTTAGGGAAATTAAAATCAAAAAGACACAGCCACCCCAAAGTTTGGGACGCCTCTGTTTACAAGAACCTCGTTTACCGTACAAGTTCAATATCACAGAAAGTGAAAAATGGATAAAGAACTTGTGGTACTTACGTGCAATGCAGTATCACTCAGCAATGAAATCTATGTCATCAGGCCCGTAGCAGCATAATGAGTGGATTCAGGTATGATGATTCTAACTGAAATAAGTCACACAGAAAAAGAAACATCATAAGATATCACTAATACACGGAATGTAAACTTGGCTACACAGGAACTGAATTCCAAAACAGAACAGGGTCTCAAATTTAGAAAACCAACTTATGCTTGCTTAAGGGGAAAGGTGAGTTGGGGTGCTGCATAAAACCAGAGATTGAAATGAGCACAGATAAAGTTCCTTAAGCCAAATATGGAATAGACAAGAGCTACTCCTTGCTCAACGAAATGGATTCAACACCCCATATTAAACGCCTAAGAATGTACCTGACTAGTAAGTATCTTAAAACCTATGGATTGCTATGTCTCCGAAAGAGAATCAAGCGTGTGTACAGGGGCATAAACGCAGCAGTGATAGGATTGGAGAGGTTCGGTGAGCAAATGAAGACCCTTTGAAGTCATATTGCATGGTACCCATTCCACGGGTTTCAACTACCCAGGTTTAAGGTATTCTTCCTTCAGCTAAAACATGCATGTGGAACCTAGAGTATGATCAACCATGTGATCGGGAGACGTGTTCAAATATGTCTCAGTTTTCGTACCCTGGTACTCGGGTGCAACATTCCAGACGCTTTACTAACACCCTCCCGACTTGGAGAGTCAGCGCCTTTAACCTCCTGTTTGGCCCAGTTTGCAATTTCTGCGGAAGATGAACAGGAATAGCGAGAACCAATGAGAGACTAGCTGGAGGTGTCTGGACGGGCAAATTTAACCCTCATTTCCCACCAGGAAGAGGAATTAACCAAAGGCTCAGCGTGCCGTGCCGGAACCAGTTTAGGGCCTGAAGCCATACTGCGGTGTTGCGGCCAGCTCAAAAAAACGAGTTGAAGAAAGGAGCTCAGGGGCACTGTAATTCACAAACCTGCAGAGTTATAAATGACAGCTATCGTCCAAAAATATACTGAAGTAAGGCTGCCAAGAGGACTTGAAAGCGGGGCAGAATTGCAGGAAACCGATTTCAGGAGGTAGACTGGAATTGCATTGAAAGCATAGGAAAAGAGGCAGAACGTCCACAATGATGCACTTGGCCAAAAAGGGCGTATGTGTTTTTTCCTGAATATATTCAGGAAAAAACGCATACGCCCTTTTTGGCCAACCAAGCAAGCTTGCAAAGGAAATCTGCACTACAATGAAGTCTCACTTCCCCCCGGTCAAAAGGGCCATCTGAGAAAAGTGTAAAATCCAGAAAGGCAGGACAGGCCATGGAGAACTGGGAGCCTTGTTATGCTGATGGGCGGGATGTAAATTGCCAACAGCCACCCGGGAGAAGTGTATGGTGTTTCCTGAAACATCTAAAAAACAAAGCAACAGAGCCTAGGGCACTTCCACTTATGGTCCTATAGCTTAGGGAAATTAAAATCAAAAAGACACAGCCACCCCAAAGTTTGGGACGCCTCTGTTTACAAGAACCTCGTTTACAGTACAAGTACAACATCGCAGAAAGTGAAAAATGGATAAAGAAGTTGTGGTATTTACTTACAAAGCAATATCACTCAGCAATGAAATCTATGTCATCAGGCCCTTAGCAGCACAATGAGTGGATTCAGGTATGATGATTCTAACTGAAATAAGTCACACAGAAAAAGAAACATCATAAGATATCACTAATACACGGAATGTAAACTTGGCTACACAGGAACTGAATTACAGAACAGAACAGGGTCTCAAATTTAGAAAACCAACTTATGCTTGCTTAAGGGGAAAGGTGAGTTGGGGTGCTGCATAAAACCAGAGATTGAAATGAGCACAGATAAAGTTCCTTAAGCCAAATATGGAATAGACAATAGCTACTCCTTGCTCAACGAAATGGACTCAACACCCCATATTAAACGCCTAAGAATGTACCTGACTAGTAAGTATCTTAAAACCTAGGGATTGCTATGTCTCCGAAAGAGAATCAAGCGTGTGTACAGGGCCATAAATGCAGCAGTAATAGGATTGGAGAGGTTCGGTGAGCAAATGAAGACCCTCTGAAGTCATATTGCATGGTACCCATTCCACGGGTTTCAACTACCCAGGTTTAAGGTATTCTTCCTTCAGCTAAAACATGCATGTGGAACCTAGAGTATGATCAACCATGCGATCGGGAGACGTGTTCAAATATGTCTCAGTTTTCGTACCCTGGTACTCGGGTGCAACATTCCAGACGCTTTACTAACACTCTCCCCCCTTGGAGAGTCAGTCCCTTTAACCTCCTGTTTGGCCCAGTTTGCAATTTCTGCGGAAGATGAACAGGAATAGCGAGAACCAATGAGAGACTAGCTGGAGGTGTCTGGACGGGCAAATTTAACTCTCATTTCCCACCAGAAAGAGGAATTAACCAAAGGCTCAGCGTGCCGTGCCGGAACAAGATTAGGGCCTGAAGCCATCCTGCGGTGTTGCGGCCAGGTCACAAGAAAGCGAGTTGAAGAAAGGAGCTCAGGGGCACTGTAATTCACAAACCTGCAGACTTATAAATGACAGCTATCGTCCAAAAATATACTGAAGTAAGGCTGCCAAGAGGACTTGAAAGCGGGGCAGAATTGCAGGAAACCGATTTCAGGAGGTAGACTGGAATTGCATTGAAAGCATAGGAAAAGAGGCAGAACGTCCACAATGATGCACTTGGCCAAAAAGGGCGTATGCATTTTTTCCTGAATATATTCAGGAAAAAACGCATACGCCCTTTTTGGCCAACCAAGCAAGCTTGCAAAGGAAATCTGCACTACAATGAAGTCTCACTTCCCCCCGGTCAAAAGGGCCATCTGAAAAAAGTGTAAAATCCAGAAAGGCAGGACAGGCCATGGAGAACTGGGAGCCTTGTTATGCTGATGGGCGGGATGTAAATTGCCAACAGACACTCGGGAGAAGTGTATGGTGTTTCCTGAAACATCTAAAACACAAAGCAACAGAGCCTAGGGCACTTCCACTTATGGTCCTATAGCTTAGGGAAATTAAAATCAAAAAGACACAGCCACCCCAAAGTTTGGGACGCCTCTGTTTACAAGAACCTCGTTTACCGTACAAGTTCAATATCACAGAAAGTGAAAAATGGATAAAGAACTTGTGGTACTTACGTGCAATGCAGTATCACTCAGCAATGAAATCTATGTCATCAGGCCCGTAGCAGCATAATGAGTGGATTCAGGTATGATGATTCTAACTGAAATAAGTCACACAGAAAAAGAAACATCATAAGATATCACTAATACACGGAATGTAAACTTGGCTACACAGGAACTGAATTCCAAAACAGAACAGGGTCTCAAATTTAGAAAACCAACTTATGCTTGCTTAAGGGGAAAGGTGAGTTGGGGTGCTGCATAAAACCAGAGATTGAAATGAGCACAGATAAAGTTCCTTAAGCCAAATATGGAATAGACAAGAGCTACTCCTTGCTCAACGAAATGGATTCAACACCCCATATTAAACGCCTAAGAATGTACCTGACTAGTAAGTATCTTAAAACCTAGGGATTGCTATGTCTCCGAAAGAGAATCAAGCGTGTGTACAGGGGCATAAACGCAGCAGTGATAGGATTGGAGAGGTTCGGTGAGCAAATGAAGACCCTTTGAAGTCATATTGCATGGTACCCATTCCACGGGTTTCAACTACCCAGGTTTAAGGTATTCTTCCTTCAGCTAAAACATGCATGTGGAACCTAGAGTATGATCAACCATGTGATCGGGAGACGTGTTCAAATATGTCTCAGTTTTCGTACCGTGGTACTCGGGTGCAACATTCCAGACGCTTTACTAACACCCTCCCGACTTGGAGAGTCAGCGCCTTTAACCTCCTGTTTGGCCCAGTTTGCAATTTCTGCGGAAGATGAACAGGAATAGCGAGAACCAATGAGAGACTAGCTGGAGGTGTCTGGACGGGCAAATTTAACCCTCATTTCCCACCAGGAAGAGGAATTAACCAAAGGCTCAGCGTGCCGTGCCGGAACCAGTTTAGGGCCTGAAGCCATACTGCGGTGTTGCGGCCAGCTCAAAAAAACGAGTTGAAGAAAGGAGCTCAGGGGCACTGTAATTCACAAACCTGCAGAGTTATAAATGACAGCTATCGTCCAAAAATATACTGAAGTAAGGCTGCCAAGAGGACTTGAAAGCGGGGCAGAATTGCAGGAAACCGATTTCAGGAGGTAGACTGGAATTGCATTGAAAGCATAGGAAAAGAGGCAGAACGTCCACAATGATGCACTTGGCCAAAAAGGGCGTATGTGTTTTTTCCTGAATATATTCAGGAAAAAACGCATACGCCCTTTTTGGCCAACCAAGCAAGCTTGCAAAGGAAATCTGCACTACAATGAAGTCTCACTTCCCCCCGGTCAAAAAGGACATCTGAGAAAAGTGTAAAATCCAGAAAGGCAGGACAGGCCATGGAGAACTGGGAGCCTTGTTATGCTGATGGGCGGGATGTAAATTGCCAACAGCCACCCGGGAGAAGTGTATGGTGTTTCCTGAAACATCTAAAAAACAAAGCAACAGAGCCTAGGGCACTTCCACTTATGGTCCTATAGATTAGGGAAATTAAAATCAAAAAGACACAGCCACCCCAAAGTTTGGGACGCCTCTGTTTACAAGAACCTCGTTTACAGTACAAGTTCAACATCACAGAAAGTGAAAAATGGATAAAGAAGTTGTGGTATTTACTTACAAAGCAATATCACTCAGCAATGAAATCTATGTCATCAGGCCCTTAGCAGCACAATGAGTGGATTCAGGTATGATGATTCTAACTGAAATAAGTCACACAGAAAAAGAAACATCATAAGATATCACTAATACACGGAATGTAAACTTGGCTACACAGGAACTGAATTACAGAACAGAACAGGGTCTCAAATTTAGAAAACCAACTTATGCTTGCTTAAGGGGAAAGGTGAGTTGGGGTGCTGCATAAAACCAGAGATTGAAATGAGCACAGATAAAGTTCCTTAAGCCAAATATGGAATAGACAATAGCTACTCCTTGCTCAACGAAATGGACTCAACACCCCATATTAAACGCCTAAGAATGTACCTGACTAGTAAGTATCTTAAAACCTAGGGATTGCTATGTCTCCGAAAGAGAATCAAGCGTGTGTACAGGGCCATAAATGCAGCAGTAATAGGATTGGAGAGGTTCGGTGAGCAAATGAAGACCCTCTGAAGTCATATTGCATGGTACCCATTCCACGGGTTTCAACTACCCAGGTTTAAGGTATTCTTCCTTCAGCTAAAACATGCATGTGGAACCTAGAGTATGATCAACCATGCGATCGGGAGACGTGTTCAAATATGTCTCAGTTTTCGTACGCTGGTACTCGGGTGCAACATTCCAGACGCTTTACTAACACCCTCCCGACTTGGAGAGTCAGTCCCTTTAACCTCCTGTTTGGCCCAGTTTGCAATTTCTGCGGAAGATGAACAGGAATAGCGAGAACCAATGAGAGACTAGCTGGAGGTGTCTGGACGGGCAAATTTAACTCTCATTTCCCACCAGAAAGAGGAATTAACCAAAGGCTCAGCGTGCCGTGCCGGAACAAGATTAGGGCCTGAAGCCATCCTGCAGTGTTGCGGCCAGGTCACAAGAAAGCGAGTTGAAGAAAGGAGCTCAGGGGCACTGTAATTCACAAACCTGCAGACTTATAAATGACAGCTATCGTCCAAAAATATACTGAAGTAAGGCTGCCAAGAGGACTTGAAAGCGGGGCAGAATTGCAGGAAACCGATTTCAGGAGGTAGACTGGAATTGCATTGAAAGCATAGGAAAAGAGGCAGAACGTCCACAATGATGCACTTGGCCAAAAAGGGCGTATGCATTTTTTCCTGAATATATTCAGGAAAAAACGCATACGCCCTTTTTGGCCAACCAAGCAAGCTTGCAAAGGAAATCTGCACTACAATGAAGTCTCACTTCCCCCCGGTCAAAAGGGCCATCTGAAAAAAGTGTAAAATCCAGAAAGGCAGGACAGGCCATGGAGAACTGGGAGCCTTGTTATGCTGATGGGCGGGATGTAAATTGCCAACAGACACTCGGGAGAAGTGTATGGTGTTTCCTGAAACATCTAAAACACAAAGCAACAGAGCCTAGGGCACTTCCACTTATGGTCCTATAGCTTAGGGAAATTAAAATCAAAAAGACACAGCCACCCCAAAGTTTGGGACGCCTCTGTTTACAAGAACCTCGTTTACCGTACAAGTTCAATATCACAGAAAGTGAAAAATGGATAAAGAACTTGTGGTACTTACGTGCAATGCAGTATCACTCAGCAATGAAATCTATGTCATCAGGCCCGTAGCAGCATAATGAGTGGATTCAGGTATGATGATTCTAACTGAAATAAGTCACACAGAAAAAGAAACATCATAAGATATCACTAATACACGGAATGTAAACTTGGCTACACAGGAACTGAATTCCAAAACAGAACAGGGTCTCAAATTTAGAAAACCAACTTATGCTTGCTTAAGGGGAAAGGTGAGTTGGGGTGCTGCATAAAACCAGAGATTGAAATGAGCACAGATAAAGTTCCTTAAGCCAAATATGGAATAGACAAGAGCTACTCCTTGCTCAACGAAATGGATTCAACACCCCATATTAAACGCCTAAGAATGTACCTGACTAGTAAGTATCTTAAAACCTAGGGATTGCTATGTCTCCGAAAGAGAATCAAGAGTGTGTACAGGGGCATAAACGCAGCAGTGATAGGATTGGAGAGGTTCGGTGAGCAAATGAAGACCCTTTGAAGTCATATTGCATGGTACCCATTCCACGGGTTTCAACTACCCAGGTTTAAGGTATTCTTCCTTCAGCTAAAACATGCATGTGGAACCTAGAGTATGATCAACCATGTGATCGGGAGACGTGTTCAAATATGTCTCAGTTTTCGTACCCTGGTACTCGGGTGCAACATTCCAGACGCTTTACTAACACCCTCCCGACTTGGAGAGTCAGCGCCTTTAACCTCCTGTTTGGCCCAGTTTGCAATTTCTGCGGAAGATGAACAGGAATAGCGAGAACCAATGAGAGACTAGCTGGAGGTGTCTGGACGGGCAAATTTAACTCTCATTTCCCACCAGAAAGAGGAATTAACCAAAGACTCAGCGTGCCGTGCCGGAACAAGATTAGGGCCTGAAGCCATCCTGCGGTGTTGCGGCCAGGTCACAAGAAAGCGAGTTGAAGAAAGGAGCTCAGGGGCACTGTAATTCACAAACCTGCAGACTTATAAATGACAGCTATCGTCCAAAAATATACTGAAGTAAGGCTGCCAAGAGGACTTGAAAGCGGGGCAGAATTGCAGGAAACCGATTTCAGGAGGTAGACTGGAATTGCATTGAAAGCATAGGAAAAGAGGCAGAACGTCCACAATGATGCACTTGGCCAAAAAGGGCGTATGCGTTTTTTCCTGAATATATTCAGGAAAAAACGCATACGCCCTTTTTGGCCAACCAAGCAAGCTTGCAAAGGAAATCTGCACTATAATGAAGTCTCACTTCCCCCCGGTCAAAAGGGCCATCTGAAAAAAGTGTAAAATCCAGAAAGGCAGGACAGGCATGGAGAACTGGGAGCCTTGTTATGCTGATGGGCGGGATGTAAATTGCCAACAGCCACTCGGGAGAAGTGTATGGTGTTTCCTGAAACAACTAAAAAACTAAGCAACAGAGCCTAGGGCACTTCCACTTATGGTCCTATAGCTTAGGGAAATTAAAATCAAAAAGACACAGCCACCCCAAAGTTTGGGACGCCTCTGTTTACAAGAACCTCGTTTACCGTACAAGTTCAATATCACAGAAAGTGAAAAATGGATACAGAACTTGTGGTACTTACGTACAATGCAGTATCACTCAGCAATGAAATCTATGTCATCAGGCCCGTAGCAGCATAATGAGTGGATTCAGGTACGATGATTCTAACTGAAATAAATCACACAGAAAAAGAAACATCATAAGAGATCAGTAATACACGGAATGTAAACTTGGCTACACAGGAACTGAATTACAGAACAGAACAGGGTCTCAAATTTAGAAAACCAACTTATGCTTGCTTAAGGGTAAAGGTGAGTTGGGGTGCTGCATAAAACCAGACATTGAAATGAGCACAGATAAATTTCCTTAAGCCAAATATGGAATAGCCAAGAGCTACTCCTTGCTCAACGAAATGGACTCAACACCCCATATTAAACGCCTAAGAATGTACCTGACTAGTAAGTATCTTAAAACCTAGGGATTGCTATGTCTCCGAAAGAGAATCAAGCGTGTGTACAGGGGCATAAACGCAGCAGTGATAGGATTGGAGAGGTTCGGTGAGCAAATGAAGACCCTTTGAAGTCATATTGCATGGTACCCATTCCACGGGTTTCAACTACCCAGGTTTAAGGTATTCTTCCTTCAGCTAAAACATGCATGTGGAACCTAGAGTATGATCAACCATGTGATCGGGAGACGTGTTCAAATATGTCTCAGTTTTCGTACCCTGGTACTCGGGTGCAACATTCCAGACGCTTTACTAACACCCTCCCGACTTGGAGAGTCAGCGCCTTTAACCTCCTGTTTGGCCCAGTTTGCAATTTCTGCGGAAGATGAACAGGAATAGCGAGAACCAATGAGAGACTAGCTGGAGGTGTCTGGACGGGCAAATTTAACCCTCATTTCCCACCAGGAAGAGGAATTAACCAAAGTCTCAGCGTGCCGTGCCGGAACCAGTTTAGGGCCTGAAGCCATACTGCGGTGTTGCGGCCAGCTCAAAAAAACGAGTTGAAGAAAGGAGCTCAGGGGCACTGTAATTCACAAACCTGCAGAGTTATAAATGACAGCTATCGTCCAAAAATATACTGAAGTAAGGCTGCCAAGAGGACTTGAAAGCGGGGCAGAATTGCAGGAAACCGATTTCAGGAGGTAGACTGGAATTGAATTGAAAGCATAGGAAAAGAGGCAGAACGTCCACAATGATGCACTTCGCCAAAAAGGGCGTATACGTTTTTTCCTGAATATATTCAGGAAAAAACGTATACGCCCTTTTTGGCCAACCAAGCAAGCTTGCAAAGGAAATCTGCACTACAATGAAGTCTCACTTCCCCCCGGTCAAAAGGGCCATCTGAAAAAAGTGTAAAATCCAGAAAGGCAGGACAGGCCATGGAGAACTGGGAGCCTTGTTATGCTGATGGGCGGGATGTAAATTGCCAACAGACACTCGGGAGAAGTGTATGGTGTTTCCTGAAACATCTAAAAAGCAAAGCAACAGAGCCTAGGGCACTTCCACTTATGGTCCTATAGCTTAGGGAAATTAAAATCAAAAAGACACAGCCACCCCAAAGTTTGGGACGCCTCTGTTTACAAGAACCTCGTTTACCGTACAAGTTCAATATCACAGAAAGTGAAAAATGGATAAAGAACTTGTGGTACTTACGTACAATGCAGTATCACTCAGCAATGAAATCTATGTCAACAGGCCCGTAGCAGCATAATGAGTGGATTCAGGTACGATGATTCTAACTGAAATAAGTCACACAGAAAAAGAAACATCATAAGATATCACTAATACACGGAATGTAAACTTGGCTACACAGGAACTGAATTCCAAAACAGAACAGGGTCTCAAATTTAGAAAACCAACTTATGCTTGCTTAAGGGGAAAGGTGAGTTGGGGTGCTGCATAAAACCAGAGATTGAAATGAGCACAGATAAAGTTCCTTAAGCCAAATATGGAATAGACAAGAGCTACTCCTTGCTCAACGAAATGGACTCAACACCCCATATTAAACGCCTAAGAATGTACCTGACTAGTAAGTATCTTAAAACCTACGGATTGCTATGTCTCCGAAAGAGAATCAAGCATGTGTACAGGGGCATAAACGCAGCAGTGATAGGATTGGAGAGGTTCGGTGAGCAAATGAAGACCCTTTGAAGTCATATTGCATGGTACCCATTACACGGGTTTCAACTACCCAGGTTTAAGGTATTCTTCCTTCAGCTAAAACATGCATGTGGATCCTAGAGTATGATCAACCATGTGATCGGGAGACGTGTTCAAATATGTCTCAGTTTTCGTACCCTGGTACTCGGGTGCAACATTCCAGACGCTTTACTAACACTCTCCCGACTTGGAGAGTCAGTCCCTTTAACCTCCTGTTTGGCCCAGTTTGCAATTTCTGCGGAAGATGAACAGGAATAGCGAGAACCAATGAGAGACTAGCTGGAGGTGTCTGGACGGGCAAATTTAACTCTCATTTCCCACCAGGAAGAGGAATTAACCAAAGGCTCAGCGTGCCGTGCCGGAACAAGATTAGGGCCTGAAGCCATCCTGCGGTGTTGCGGCCAGGTCACAAGAAAGCGAGTTGAAGAAAGGAGCTCAGGGGCACTGTAATTCACAAACCTGCAGACTTATAAATGACAGCTATCGTCCAAAAATATACTGAAGTAAGGCTGCCAAGAGGACTTGAAAGCGGGGCAGAATTGCAGGAAACCGATTTCAGGAGGTAGACTGGAATTGCATTGAAAGCATAGGAAAAGAGGCAGAACGTCCACAATGATGCACTTGGCCAAAAAGGGCGTATGCGTTTTTTCCTGAATATATTCAGGAAAAAACGCATACGCCCTTTTTGGCCAACCAAGCAAGCTTGCAAAGGAAATCTGCACTACAATGAAGTCTCACTTCCCCCCGGTCAAAAGGGCCATCTGAAAAAAGTGTAAAATCCAGAAAGGCAGGACAGGCCATGGAGAACTGGGAGCCTTGTTATGCTGATGGGCGGGATGTAAATTGCCAACAGACACTCGGGAGAAGTGTATGGTGTTTCCTGAAACAACTAAAAAACTAAGCAACAGAGCCTAGGGCACTTCCACTTATGGTCCTATAGCTTAGGGAAATTAAAATCAAAAAGACACAGCCACCCCAAAGTTTGGGACGCCTCTGTTTACAAGAACCTCGTTTACCGTACAAGTTCAATATCACAGAAAGTGAAAAATGGATACAGAACTTGTGGTACTTACGTACAATGCAGTATCACTCAGCAATGAAATCTATGTCATCAGGCCCGTAGCAGCATAATGAGTGGATTCAGGTACGATGATTCTAACTGAAATAAATCACACAGAAAAAGAAACATCATAAGAGATCAGTAATACACGGAATGTAAACTTGGCTACACAGGAACTGAATTACAGAACAGAACAGGGTCTCAAATTTAGAAAACCAACTTATGCTTGCTTAAGGGTAAAGGTGAGTTGGGGTGCTGCATAAAACCAGACATTGAAATGAGCACAGATAAAGTTCCTTAAGCCAAATATGGAATAGACAAGAGCTACTCCTTGCTCAACGAAATGGACTCAACACCCCATATTAAACGCCTAAGAATGTACCTGACTAGTAAGTATCTTAAAACCTAGGGATTGCTATGTCTCCGAAAGAGAATCAAGCATGTGTACAGGGGCATAAACGCAGCAGTGATAGGATTGGAGAGGTTCGGTGAGCAAATGAAGACCCTTTGAAGTCATATTGCATGGTACCCATTCCACGGGTTTCAACTACCCAGGTTTAAGGTATTCTTCCTTCAGCTAAAACATGCATGTGGAACCTAGAGTATGATCAACCATGTGATTGGGAGACGTGTTCAAATATGTCTCAGTTTTCGTACCCTGGTACTCGGGTGCAACATTCCAGACGCTTTACTAACACCCTCCCGACTTGGAGAGTCAGCGCCTTTAACCTCCTGTTTGGCCCAGTTTGCAATTTCTGCGGAAGATGAACAGGAATAGCGAGAACCAATGAGAGACTAGCTGGAGGTGTCTGGACGGGCAAATTTAACCCTCATTTCCCACCAGGAAGAGGAATTAACCAAAGTCTCAGCGTGCCGTGCCGGAACCAGTTTAGGGCCTGAAGCCATCCTGCGGTGTTGCGGCCAGGTCACAAGAAAGCGAGTTGAAGAAAGGAGCTCAGGGGCACTGTAATTCACAAACCTGCAGACTTATAAATGACAGCTATCGTCCAAAAATATACTGAAGTAAGGCTGCCAAGAGGACTTGAAAGCGGGGCAGAATTGCAGGAAACCGATTTCAGGAGGTAGACTGGAATTGCATTGAAAGCATAGGAAAAGAGGCAGAACGTCCACAATGATGCACTTGGCCAAAAAGGGCGTATGCGTTTTTTCCTGAATATATTCAGGAAAAAACGCATACGCCCTTTTTGGCCAACCAAGCAAGCTTGCAAAGGAAATCTGCACTACAATGAAGTCTCACTTCCCCCTGGTCAAAAGGGCCATCTGAAAAAAGTGTAAAATCCAGAAAGGCAGGACAGGCCATGGAGAACTGGGAGCCTTGTTATGCTGATGGGCGGGATGTAAATTGCCAACAGACACTCGGGAGAAGTGTATGGTGTTTCCTGAAACAACTAAAAAACTAAGCAACAGAGCCTAGGGCACTTCCACTTATGGTCCTATAGCTTAGGGAAATTAAAATCAAAAAGACACAGCCACCCCAAAGTTTGGGACGCCTCTGTTTACAAGAACCTCGTTTACCGTACAAGTTCAATATCACAGAAAGTGAAAAATGGATACAGAACTTGTGGTACTTACGTACAATGCAGTATCACTCAGCAATGAAATCTATGTCATCAGGCCCGTAGCAGCATAATGAGTGGATTCAGGTACGATGATTCTAACTGAAATAAATCACACAGAAAAAGAAACATCATAAGAGATCAGTAATACACGGAATGTAAACTTGGCTACACAGGAACTGAATTACAGAACAGAACAGGGTCTCAAATTTAGAAAACCAACTTATGCTTGCTTAAGGGTAAAGGTGAGTTGGGGTGCTGCATAAAACCAGACATTGAAATGAGCACAGATAAAGTTCCTTAAGCCAAATATGGAATAGACAAGAGCTACTCCTTGCTCAACGAAATGGACTCAACACCCCATATTAAACGCCTAAGAATGTACCTGACTAGTAAGTATCTTAAAACCTAGGGATTGCTATGTCTCCGAAAGAGAATCAAGCGTGTGTACAGGGGCATAAACGCAGCAGTGATAGGATTGGAGAGGTTCGGTGAGCAAATGAAGACCCTTTGAAGTCATATTGCATGGTACCCATTCCACGGGTTTCAACTACCCAGGTTTAAGGTATTCTTCCTTCAGCTAAAACATGCATGTGGAACCTAGAGTATGATCAACCATGTGATCGGGAGACGTGTTCAAATATGTCTCAGTTTTCGTACCCTGGTACTCGGGTGCAACATTCCATACGCTTTTCTAACACTCTCCCGACTTGGAGAGTCAGCGCCTTTAACCTCCTGTTTGGCCCAGTTTGCAATTTCTGCGGAAGATGAACAGGAATAGCGAGAACCAATGAGAGACTAGCTGGAGGTGTCTGGACGGGCAAATTTAACCCTCATTTCCCACCAGGAAGAGGAATTAACCAAAGGCTCAGCGTGCCGTGCCGGAACCAGTTTAGGGCCTGAAGCCATACTGCGGTGTTGCGGCCAGCTCAAAAAAACGAGTTGAAGAAAGGAGCTCAGGGGCACTGTAATTCACAAACCTGCAGAGTTATAAATGACAGCTATCGTCCAAAAATATACTGAAGTAAGGCTGCCAAGAGGACTTGAAAGCAGGGCAGAATTGCAGGAAACCGATTTCAGGAGGTAGACTGGAATTGAATTGAAAGCATAGGAAAAGAGGCAGAACGTCCACAATGATGCACTTCGCCAAAAAGGGCGTATACGTTTTTTCCTGAATATATTCAGGAAAAAACGCATACGCCCTTTTTGGCCAACCAAGCAAGCTTGCAAAGGAAATCTGCACTACAATGAAGTCTCACTTCCCCCCGGTCAAAAGGGCCATCTGAAAAAAGTGTAAAATCCAGAAAGGCAGGACAGGCCATGGAGAACTGGGAGCCTTGTTATGCTGATGGGCGGGATGTAAATTGCCAACAGACACTCGGGAGAAGTGTATGGTGTTTCCTGAAACATCTAAAAAGCAAAGCAACAGAGCCTAGGGCACTTCCACTTATGGTCCTATAGCTTAGGGAAATTAAAATCAAAAAGACACAGCCACCCCAAAGTTTGGGACGCCTCTGTTTACAAGAACCTCGTTTACCGTACAAGTTCAATATCACAGAAAGTGAAAAATGGATAAAGAACTTGTGGTACTTACGTACAATGCAGTATCACTCAGCAATGAAATCTATGTCAACAGGCCCGTAGCACCATAATGAGTGGATTCAGGTACGATGATTCTAACTGAAATAAGTCACACAGAAAAAGAAACATCATAAGATATCACTAATACACGGAATGTAAACTTGGCTACACAGGAACTGAATTCCAAAACAGAACAGGGTCTCAAATTTAGAAAACCAACTTATGCTTGCTTAAGGGGAAAGGTGAGTTGGGGTGCTGCATAAAACCAGAGATTGAAATGAGCACAGATAAAGTTCCTTAAGCCAAATATGGAATAGACAAGAGCTACTCCTTGCTCAACGAAATGGACTCAACACCCCATATTAAACGCCTAAGAATGTACCTGACTAGTAAGTATCTTAAAACCTACGGATTGCTATGTCTCCGAAAGAGAATCAAGCATGTGTACAGGGGCATAAACGCAGCAGTGATAGGATTGGAGAGGTTCGGTGAGCAAATGAAGACCCTTTGAGGTCATATTGCATGGTACCCATTCCACGGGTTTCAACTACCCAGGTTTAAGGTATTCTTCCTTCAGCTAAAACATGCATGTGGATCCTAGAGTATGATCAACCATGTGATCGGGAGACGTGTTCAAATATGTCTCAGTTTTCGTACCCTGGTACTCGGGTGCAACATTCCAGACGCTTTACTAACACTCTCCCGACTTGGAGAGTCAGTCCCTTTAACCTCCTGTTTGGCCCAGTTTGCAATTTCTGCGGAAGATGAACAGGAATAGCGAGAACCAATGAGAGACTAGCTGGAGGTGTCTGGACGGGCAAATTTAACTCTCATTTCCCACCAGGAAGAGGAATTAACCAAAGGCTCAGCGTGCCGTGCCGGAACCAGATTAGGGCCTGAAGCCATCCTGCGGTGTTGCGGCCAGGTCACAAGAAAGCGAGTTGAAGAAAGGAGCTCAGGGGCACTGTAATTCACAAACCTGCAGACTTATAAATGACAGCTATCGTCCAAAAATATACTGAAGTAAGGCTGCCAAGAGGACTTGAAAGCGGGGCAGAATTGCAGGAAACCGATTTCAGGAGGTAGACTGGAATTGCATTGAAAGCATAGGAAAAGAGGCAGAACGTCCACAATGATGCACTTGGCCAAAAAGGGCGTATGCGTTTTTTCCTGAATATATTCAGGAAAAAACGCATACGCCCTTTTTGGCCAACCAAGCAAGCTTGCAAAGGAAATCTGCACTACAATGAAGTCTCACTTCCCCCCGGTCAAAAGGGCCATCTGAAAAAAGTGTAAAATCCAGAAAGGCAGGACAGGCCATGGAGAACTGGGAGCCTTGTTATGCTGATGGGCGGGATGTAAATTGCCAACAGACACTCGGGAGAAGTGTATGGTGTTTCCTGAAACAACTAAAAAACTAAGCAACAGAGCCTAGGGCACTTCCACTTATGGTCCTATAGCTTAGGGAAATTAAAATCAAAAAGACACAGCCACCCCAAAGTTTGGGACGCCTCTGTTTACAAGAACCTCGTTTACCGTACAAGTTCAATATCACAGAAAGTGAAAAATGGATACAGAACTTGTGGTACTTACGTACAATGCAGTATCACTCAGCAATGAAATCTATGTCATCAGGCCCGTAGCAGCATAATGAGTGGATTCAGGTACGATGATTCTAACTGAAATAAGTCACACAGAAAAAGAAACATCATAAGATATCACTAATACACGGAATGTAAACTTGGCTACACAGGAACTGAATTCCAAAACAGAACAGGGTCTCAAATTTAGAAAACCAACTTATGCTTGCTTAAGGGGAAAGGTGAGTTGGGGTGCTGCATAAAACCAGAGATTGAAATGAGCACAGATAAAGTTCCTTAAGCCAAATATGGAATAGACAAGAGCTACTCCTTGCTCAACGAAATGGACTCAACACCCCATATTAAACGCCTAAGAATGTACCTGACTAGTAAGTATCTTAAAACCTACGGATTGCTATGTCTCCGAAAGAGAATCAAGCATGTGTACAGGGGCATAAACGCAGCAGTGATAGGATTGGAGAGGTTCGGTGAGCAAATGAAGACCCTTTGAGGTCATATTGCATGGTACCCATTCCACGGGTTTCAACTACCCAGGTTTAAGGTATTCTTCCTTCAGCTAAAACATGCATGTGGATCCTAGAGTATGATCAACCATGTGATCGGGAGACGTGTTCAAATATGTCTCAGTTTTCGTACCCTGGTACTCGGGTGCAACATTCCAGACGCTTTACTAACACTCTCCCGACTTGGAGAGTCAGTCCCTTTAACCTCCTGTTTGGCCCAGTTTGCAATTTCTGCGGAAGATGAACAGGAATAGCGAGAACCAATGAGAGACTAGCTGGAGGTGTCTGGACGGGCAAATTTAACTCTCATTTCCCACCAGGAAGAGGAATTAACCAAAGGCTCAGTGTGCCGTGCCGGAACCAGATTAGGGCCTGAAGCCATCCTGCGGTGTTGCGGCCAGGTCACAAGAAAGCGAGTTGAAGAAAGGAGCTCAGGGGCACTGTAATTCACAAACCTGCAGACTTATAAATGACAGCTATCGTCCAAAAATATACTGAAGTAAGGCTGCCAAGAGGACTTGAAAGCGGGGCAGAATTGCAGGAAACCGATTTCAGGAGGTAGACTGGAATTGCATTGAAAGCATAGGAAAAGAGGCAGAACGTCCACAATGATGCACTTGGCCAAAAAGGGCGTATGCGTTTTTTCCTGAATATATTCAGGAAAAAACGCATACGCCCTTTTTGGCCAACCAAGCAAGCTTGCAAAGGAAATCTGCACTACAATGAAGTCTCACTTCCCCTCGGTCAAAAGGGCCATCTGAAAAAAGTGTAAAATCCAGAAAGGCAGGACAGGCCATGGAGAACTGGGAGCCTTGTTATGCTGATGGGCGGGATGTAAATTGCCAACAGACACTCGGGAGAAGTGTATGGTGTTTCCTGAAACAACTAAAAAACTAAGCAACAGAGCCTAGGGCACTTCCACTTATGGTCCTATAGCTTAGGGAAATTAAAATCAAAAAGACACAGCCACCCCAAAGTTTGGGACGCCTCTGTTTACAAGAACCTCGTTTACCGTACAAGTTCAATATCACAGAAAGTGAAAAATGGATACAGAACTTGTGGTACTTACGTACAATGCAGTATCACTCAGCAATGAAATCTATGTCATCAGGCCCGTAGCAGCATAATGAGTGGATTCAGGTACGATGATTCTAACTGAAATAAATCACACAGAAAAAGAAACATCATAAGAGATCAGTAATACACGGAATGTAAACTTGGCTACACAGGAACTGAATTACAGAACAGAACAGGGTCTCAAATTTAGAAAACCAACTTATGCTTGCTTAAGGGTAAAGGTGAGTTGGGGTGCTGCATAAAACCAGACATTGAAATGAGCACAGATAAAGTTCCTTAAGCCAAATATGGAATAGACAAGAGCTACTCCTTGCTCAACGAAATGGACTCAACACCCCATATTAAACGCCTAAGAATGTACCTGACTAGTAAGTATCTTAAAACCTAGGGATTGCTATGTCTCCGAAAGAGAATCAAGCGTGTGTACAGGGGCATAAACGCAGCAGTGATAGGATTGGAGAGGTTCGGTGAGCAAATGAAGACCCTTTGAAGTCATATTGCATGGTACCCATTCCACGGGTTTCAACTACCCAGGTTTAAGGTATTCTTCCTTCAGCTAAAACATGCATGTGGAAACTAGAGTATGATCAACCATGTGATCGGGAGACGTGTTCAAATATGTCTCAGTTTTCGTACCCTGGTACTCGGGTGCAACATTCCAGACGCTTTACTAACACCCTCCCGACTTGGAGAGTCAGCGCCTTTAACCTCCTGTTTGGCCCAGTTTGCAATTTCTGCGGAAGATGAACAGGAATAGCGAGAACCAATGAGAGACTAGCTGGAGATGTCTGGACGGGCAAATTTCAACCTCATTTCCCACCAGGAAGAGGAATTAACCAAAGGCTCAGCGTGCCGTGCCGGAACCAGTTTAGGGCCTGAAGCCATACTGCGGTGTTGCGGCCAGCTCAAAAAAACGAGTTGAAGAAAGGAGCTCAGGGGCACTGTAATTCACAAACCTGCAGAGTTATAAATGACAGCTATCGTCCAAAAATATACTGAAGTAAGGCTGCCAAGAGGACTTGAAAGCAGGGCAGAATTGCAGGAAACCGATTTCAGGAGGTAGACTGGAATTGAATTGAAAGCATAGGAAAAGAGGCAGAACGTCCACAATGATGCACTTCGCCAAAAAGGGCGTATACGTTTTTTCCTGAATATATTCAGGAAAAAACGCATACGCCCTTTTTGGCCAACCAAGCAAGCTTGCAAAGGAAATCTGCACTACAATGAAGTCTCACTTCCCCCCGGTCAAAAGGGCCATCTGAAAAAAGTGTAAAATCCAGAAAGGCAGGACAGGCCATGGAGAACTGGGAGCCTTGTTATGCTGATGGGCGGGATGTAAATTGCCAACAGACACTCGGGAGAAGTGTATGGTGTTTCCTGAAACATCTAAAAAGCAAAGCAACAGAGCCTAGGGCACTTCCACTTATGGTCCTATAGCTTAGGGAAATTAAAATCAAAAAGACACAGCCACCCCAAAGTTTGGGACGCCTCTGTTTACAAGAACCTCGTTTACCGTACAAGTTCAATATCACAGAAAGTGAAAAATGGATAAAGAACTTGTGGTACTTACGTACAATGCAGTATCACTCAGCAATGAAATCTATGTCAACAGGCCCGTAGCAGCATAATGAGTGGATTCAGGTACGATGATTCTAACTGAAATAAGTCACACAGAAAAAGAAACATCATAAGATATCACTAATACACGGAATGTAAACTTGGCTACACAGGAACTGAATTCCAAAACAGAACAGGGTCTCAAATTTAGAAAACCAACTTATGCTTGCTTAAGGGGAAAGGTGAGTTGGGGTGCTGCATAAAACCAGAGATTGAAATGAGCACAGATAAAGTTCCTTAAGCCAAATATGGAATAGACAAGAGCTACTCCTTGCTCAACGAAATGGACTCAACACCCCATATTAAACGCCTAAGAATGTACCTGACTAGTAAGTATCTTAAAACCTACGGATTGCTATGTCTCCGAAAGAGAATCAAGCATGTGTACAGGGGCATAAACGCAGCAGTGATAGGATTGGAGAGGTTCGGTGAGCAAATGAAGACCCTTTGAAGTCATATTGCATGGTACCCATTCCACGGGTTTCAACTACCCAGGTTTAAGGTATTCTTCCTTCAGCTAAAACATGCATGTGGATCCTAGAGTATGATCAACCATGTGATCGGGAGACGTGTTCAAATATGTCTCAGTTTTCGTACCCTGGTACTCGGGTGCAACATTCCAGACGCTTTACTAACACTCTCCCGACTTGGAGAGTCAGTCCCTTTAACCTCCTGTTTGGCCCAGTTTGCAATTTCTGTGGAAGATGAACAGGAATAGCGAGAACCAATGAGAGACTAGCTGGAGGTGTCTGGACGGGCAAATTTAACTCTCATTTCCCACCAGGAAGAGGAATTAACCAAAGGCTCAGCGTGCCGTGCCGGAACAAGATTAGGGCCTGAAGCCATCCTGCGGTGTTGCGGCCAGGTCACAAGAAAGCGAGTTGAAGAAAGGAGCTCAGGGGCACTGTAATTCACAAACCTGCAGACTTATAAATGACAGCTATCGTCCAAAAATATACTGAAGTAAGGCTGCCAAGAGGACTTGAAAGCGGGGCAGAATTGCAGGAAACCGATTTCAGGAGGTAGACTGGAATTGCATTGAAAGCATAGGAAAAGAGGCAGAACGTCCACAATGATGCACTTGGCCAAAAAGGGCGTATGCGTTTTTTCCTGAATATATTCAGGAAAAAACGCATACGCCCTTTTTGGCCAACCAAGCAAGCTTGCAAAGGAAATCTGCACTACAATGAAGTCTCACTTCCCCCCGGTCAAAAGGGCCATCTGAAAAAAGTGTAAAATCCAGAAAGGCAGGACAGGCCATGGAGAACTGGGAGCCTTGTTATGCTGATGGGCAGGATGTAAATTGCCAACAGACACTCGGGAGAAGTGTATGGTGTTTCCTGAAACAACTAAAAAACTAAGCAACAGAGCCTAGGGCACTTCCACTTATGGTCCTATAGCTTAGGGAAATTAAAATCAAAAAGACACAGCCACCCCAAAGTTTGGGACGCCTCTGTTTACAAGAACCTCGTTTACCGTACAAGTTCAATATCACAGAAAGTGAAAAATGGATAAAGAATTTGTGGTAGTTACGTACAATGCAGTATCACTCAGCAATGAAATCTATGTCATCAGGCCCGTAGCAGCATAATGAGTGGATTCAGGTATGATGATTCTAACTGAAATAAGTCACACAGAAAAAGAAACATCATAAGATATCACTAATACACGGAATGTAAACTTGGCTACACAGGAACTGAATTACAAAACAGAACACGGTCTCAAATTTAGAAAAGCAACTTATGCTTGCTTAAGGGTAAAGGTGAGTTGGGGTACTGCATAAAACCAGAGATTGAAATGAGCACAGATAAAGTTCCTTAAGCCAAATATGGAGTAGACAAGAGCTACTCCTTGCTCAATGAAACGGACTCAACACCCCATATTAGACGCCTAAGAATGTACCTGACTAGTAAGTACCTTAAATCCTAGGTATTGCTATGTCTCCAAAAGAGAATCAAGCGTGTGTACAGGGGTATAAACGCAGAAGTGATAGGATGGGAGAGGTTCGGTGAGCAAATAAAGACACTTTGAAGTCATATTGCATGGTACCCCTTCCACGGGTCTCAACTCTCCAGGTTTAAGGTATTCTTCCTTCAGCTAAAACATGCATGTGGAACCCAGAGTATGATCAACCGTGTGAACGGGAGACGTGTTCAAATATGTCTCAGTTTTCCTCCCCTGGTATTCGGGTGCAACATTCCAGACGCTTTACTAACACTCTCCCCCCTTGGAGAGTCAGCGCCTTTAACCTCCTGTTTGGCCCAGTTTGCAATTTCTGCGGAAGATGAACAGGAATAGGGAGAACCAATGAGAGACTAGCTGGAGGTGTCTGGAAGGGCAAATTTAACTCTCATTTCCCACCAGGAAGAGGAAATAACCAAAGGCTCAGCGTGCCGTGCCGGAACCAGATTAGGGCCTGAAGCCATCCTGCGGTGTTGCGGCCAGCTCAAAAGAAAGCGAGTTGAAGAAAGGAGCTCAGGGGCACTGTAATTCACAAACCTGCAGACTTATAAATGACAGCAATCGTCCAATAATATACTGAAGTAAGGCTGCCAAGAGGACTTGAAAGCGGGGCAGAATTGCAGGAAACCGATTTCAGGAGGTAGACTGGAATTGCATTGAAAGCATAGGAAAAGAGGCAGAACGTCCACAATGATACACTTGGCCAAAAAGGGCGTATGCGTTTTTTCCTGAATATATTCAGGAAAAAACGCATACGCCCTTTTTGGCCAACCAAGCAAGCTTGCAAAGGAAATCTGCACTACAATGAAGTCTCACTTCCCCCCGGTCAAAAGGGCCATCTGAAAAAAGTGTAAAATCCAGAAAGGCAGGACAGGCCATGGAGAACTGGGAGCCTTGTTATGCTGATGGGCGGGATGTAAATTGCCAACAGACACTCGGGAGAAGTGTATGGTGTTTCCTGAAACATCTAAAACACAAAGCAACAGAGCCTAGGGCACTTCCACTTATGGTCCTATAGCTTAGGGAAATTAAAATCAAAAAGACACAGCCCCCCCAAAGTTTGGGACGCCTCTGTTTACAAGAACCTCGTTTACAGTACAAGTACAACATCGCAGAAAGTGAAAAATGGATAAAGAAGTTGTGGTATTTACTTACAAAGCAATATCACTCAGCAATGAAATCTATGTCATCAGGCCCTTAGCAGCACAATGAGTGGATTCAGGTATGATGATTCTAACTGAAATAAGTCACACAGAAAAAGAAACATCATAAGATATCACTAATACACGGAATGTAAACTTGGCTACACAGGAACTGAATTACAGAACAGAACAGGGTCTCAAATTTAGAAAACCAACTTATGCTTGCTTAAGGGTAAAGGTGAGTTGGGGTGCTGCATAAAACCAGAGATTGAAATGAGCACAGATAAAGTTCCTTAAGCCAAATATGGAATAGACAATAGCTACTCCTTGCTCAACGAAATGGACTCAATACCGCATATTAAACGCCTAAGAATGTACCTGACTAGTAAGTATCTTAAAACCTATGGATTGCTATGTCTCCGAAAGAGAATCAAGCGTGTGTACAGGGGCATAAACGCAGCAGTGATAGGAATGGAGATGTTTAGTGAGCAAATGAAGACCCTTTGAAGTCATATTGAATCGTACCCATTACACGGGTCTCAACTCTCCAGGTTTAAGGTATTCTTCCTTCAGCTAAAACATGCATGTGGAACCCAGAGTAGGATCAACCGTGTGAACGGGAGACGTGTTCAAATATGTCTCAGTTTTCGTACCCTGGTACTCGGGTGCAACATTCCAGACGCTTTACTAACACTCTCCCGACTTGGAGAGTCAGTCCCTTTAACCTCCTGTTTGGCCCAGTTTGCAATTTCTGCGGAAGATGAACAGGAATAGCGAGAACCAATGAGAGACTAGCTGGAGGTGTCTGGACGGGCAAATTTAACTCTCATTTCCCACCAGGAAGAGGAAATAACCAAAGGCTCAGCGTGCCGTGCCGGAACAAGATTAGGGCCTGAAGCCATCCTGCGGTGTTGCGGCCAGCTCAAAAGAAAGCGAGTTGAAGAAAGGAGCTCAGGGGCACTGTAATTCACAAACCTGCAGACTTATAAATGACAGCTATCGTCCAAAAATATACTGAAGTAAGGCTGCCAAGAGGACTTGAATGCGGGGCAGAATTGCAGGAAACCGATTTCAGGAGGTAGACTGGAATTGCATTGAAAATATAGGAAAAGAGGCAGAACGTCCACAATGATGCACTTGGCCAAAAAGGGTGTATGCGTTTTTTCCTGAATATATTCAGGAAAAGACGCATACGCACTTTTTGGCCAACCAAGCAAGCTTGCAAAGGAAATCTGCACTACAATGAAGTCTCACTTCCCCCCGGTCAAAAGGGCCATCTGAAAAAAGTGTAAAATCCAGAAAGGCAGGACAGGCCATGGAGAACTGGGAGCCTTGTTATGCTGATGGGCGGGATGTAAATTGCCAACAGACACTCGGGAGAAGTGTATGGTGTTTCCTGAAACATCTAAAAAACAAAGCAACAGAGCCTAGGGCACTTCCACTTATGGTCCTATAGCTTAGGGAAATTAAAATCAAAAAGACACAGCCACCCCAAAGTTTGGGACGCCTCTGTTTACAAGAACCTCGTTTACCGTACAAGTTCAATATCACAGAAAGTGAAAAATGGATAAAGAATTTGTGGTAGTTACGTATAATGCAGTATCACTCAGCAATGAAATCTATGTCATCAGGCCCGTAGCAGCATAATGAGTGGATTCAGGTACGATGATTCTAACTGAAACAAGTCACACAGAAAAAGAAACATCATAAGATATCGCTAATACACGGAATGTAAACTTGGCTACACAGGAACTGAATTACAAAACAGAACACGGTCTCAAATTTAGAAAAGCAACTTATGCTTGCTTAAGGGTAAAGGTGAGTTGGGGTACTGCATAAAACCAGAGATTGAAATGAGCACAGATAAAGTTCCTTAAGCCAAATATGGAGTAGACAAGAGCTACTCCTTGCTCAATGAAACGGACTCAACACCCCATATTAGACGCCTAAGAATGTACCTGACTAGTAAGTACCTTAAATCCTAGGTATTGCTATGTCTCCAAAAGAGAATCAAGCGTGTGTACAGGGGTATAAACGCAGAAGTGATAGGATGGGAGAGGTTCGGTGAGCAAATAAAGACACTTTGAAGTCATATTGCATGGTACCCCTTCCACGGGTCTCAACTCTCCAGGTTTAAGGTATTCTTCCTTCAGCTAAAACATGCATGTGGAACCCAGAGTATGATCAACCGTGTGAACGGGAGACGTGTTCAAATATGTCTCAGTTTTCCTCCCCTGGTATTCGGGTGCAACATTCCAGACGCTTTACTAACACTCTCCCCCCTTGGAGAGTCAGCGCCTTTAACCTCCTGTTTGGCCCAGTTTGCAATTTCTGCGGAAGATGAACAGGAATAGGGAGAACCAATGAGAGACTAGCTGGAGGTGTCTGGAAGGGCAAATTTAACTCTCATTTCCCACCAGGAAGAGGAAATAACCAAAGGCTCAGCGTGCCGTGCCGGAACCAGATTAGGGCCTGAAGCCATCCTGCGGTGTTGCGGCCAGCTCAAAAGAAAGCGAGTTGAAGAAAGGAGCTCAGGGGCACTGTAATTCACAAACCTGCAGACTTATAAATGACAGCAATCGTCCAATAATATACTGAAGTAAGGCTGCCAAGAGGACTTGAAAGCGGGGCAGAATTGCAGGAAACCGATTTCAGGAGGTAGACTGGAATTGCATTGAAAGCATAGGAAAAGAGGCAGAACGTCCACAATGATACACTTGGCCAAAAAGGGCGTATGCGTTTTTTCCTGAATATATTCAGGAAAAAACGCATACGCCCTTTTTGGCCAACCAAGCAAGCTTGCAAAGGAAATCTGCACTACAATGAAGTCTCACTTCCCCCCGGTCAAAAGGGCCATCTGAAAAAAGTGTAAAATCCAGAAAGGCAGGACAGGCCATGGAGAACTGGGAGCCTTGTTATGCTGATGGGCGGGATGTAAATTGCCAACAGACACTCGGGAGAAGTGTATGGTGTTTCCTGAAACATCTAAAACACAAAGCAACAGAGCCTAGGGCACTTCCACTTATGGTCCTATAGCTTAGGGAAATTAAAATCAAAAAGACACAGCCACCCCAAAGTTTGGGACGCCTCTGTTTACAAGAACCTCGTTTACAGTACAAGTACAACATCGCAGAAAGTGAAAAATGGATAAAGAAGTTGTGGTATTTACTTACAAAGCAATATCACTCAGCAATGAAATCTATGTCATCAGGCCCTTAGCAGCACAATGAGTGGATTCAGGTATGATGATTCTAACTGAAATAAGTCACACAGAAAAAGAAACATCATAAGATATCACTAATACACGGAATGTAAACTTGGCTACACAGGAACTGAATTACAGAACAGAACAGGGTCTCAAATTTAGAAAACCAACTTATGCTTGCTTAAGGGTAAAGGTGAGTTGGGGTGCTGCATAAAACCAGAGATTGAAATGAGCACAGATAAAGTTCCTTAAGCCAAATATGGAATAGACAATAGCTACTCCTTGCTCAACGAAATGGACTCAATACCGCATATTAAACGCCTAAGAATGTACCTGACTAGTAAGTATCTTAAAACCTATGGATTGCTATGTCTCCGAAAGAGAATCAAGCGTGTGTACAGGGGCATAAACGCAGCAGTGATAGGAATGGAGATGTTTAGTGAGCAAATGAAGACCCTTTGAAGTCATATTGAATCGTACCCATTACACGGGTCTCAACTCTCCAGGTTTAAGGTATTCTTCCTTCAGCTAAAACATGCATGTGGAACCCAGAGTAGGATCAACCGTGTGAACGGGAGACGTGTTCAAATATGTCTCAGTTTTCGTACCCTGGTACTCGGGTGCAACATTCCAGACGCTTTACTAACACTCTCCCGACTTGGAGAGTCAGTCCCTTTAACCTCCTGTTTGGCCCAGTTTGCAATTTCTGCGGAAGATGAACAGGAATAGCGAGAACCAATGAGAGACTAGCTGGAGGTGTCTGGACGGGCAAATTTAACTCTCATTTCCCACCAGGAAGAGGAAATAACCAAAGGCTCAGCGTGCCGTGCCGGAACAAGATTAGGGCCTGAAGCCATCCTGCGGTGTTGCGGCCAGCTCAAAAGAAAGCGAGTTGAAGAAAGGAGCTCAGGGGCACTGTAATTCACAAACCTGCAGACTTATAAATGACAGCTATCGTCCAAAAATATACTGAAGTAAGGCTGCCAAGAGGACTTGAATGCGGGGCAGAATTGCAGGAAACCGATTTCAGGAGGTAGACTGGAATTGCATTGAAAATATAGGAAAAGAGGCAGAACGTCCACAATGATGCACTTGGCCAAAAAGGGCGTATGCGTTTTTTCCTGAATATATTCAGGAAAAGACGCATACGCACTTTTTGGCCAACCAAGCAAGCTTGCAAAGGAAATCTGCACTACAATGAAGTCTCACTTCCCCCCGGTCAAAAGGGCCATCTGAAAAAAGTGTAAAATCCAGAAAGGCAGGACAGGCCATGGAGAACTGGGAGCCTTGTTATGCTGATGGGCGGGATGTAAATTGCCAACAGACACTCGGGAGAAATGTATGGTGTTTCCTGAAACATCTAAAAAACAAAGCAACAGAGCCTAGGGCACTTCCACTTATGGTCCTATAGCTTAGGGAAATTAAAATCAAAAAGACACAGCCACCCCAAAGTTTGGGACGCCTCTGTTTACAAGAACCTCGTTTACCGTACAAGTTCAATATCACAGAAAGTGAAAAATGGATAAAGAATTTGTGGTAGTTACGTATAATGCAGTATCACTCAGCAATGAAATCTATGTCATCAGGCCCGTAGCAGCATAATGAGTGGATTCAGGTACGATGATTCTAACTGAAACAAGTCACACAGAAAAAGAAACATCATAAGATATCACTAATACACGGAATGTAAACTTGGCTACACAGGAACTGAATTACAAAACAGAACACGGTCTCAAATTTAGAAAAGCAACTTATGCTTGCTTAAGGGTAAAGGTGAGTTGGGGTGCTGCATAAAACCAGAGATTGAAATGAGCACAGATAAAGTTCCTTAAGCCAAATATGGAGTAGACAAGAGCTACTCCTTGCTCAATGAAACGGACTCAACACCCCATATTAGACGCCTAAGAATGTACCTGACTACTAAGTACCTTAAATCCTAGGTATTGCTATGTCTCCAAAAGAGAATCAAGCGTGTGTACAGGGGTATAAACGCAGAAGTGATAGGATGGGAGAGGTTCGGTGAGCAAATAAAGACACTTTGAAGTCATATTGCATGGTACCCCTTCCACGGGTCTCAACTCTCCAGGTTTAAGGTATTCTTCCTTCAGCTAAAACATGCATGTGGAACCCAGAGTATGATCAACCGTGTGAACGGGAGACGTGTTCAAATATGTCTCAGTTTTCCTCCCCTGGTATTCGGGTGCAACATTCCAGACGCTTCACTAACACTCTCCCCCCTTGGAGAGTCAGCGCCTTTAACCTCCTGTTTGGCCCAGTTTGCAATTTCTGCGGAAGATGAACAGGAATAGGGAGAACCAATGAGAGACTAGCTGGAGGTGTCTGGACGGGCAAATTTAACTCTCATTTCCCACCAGGAAGTGGAAATAACCAAAGGCTCAGCGTGCCGTGCCGGAACAAGATTAGGGCCTGAAGCCATCCTGCGGTGTTGCGGCCAGCTCAAAAGAAAGCGAGTTGAAGAAAGGAGCTCAGGGGCACTGTAATTCACAAACCTGCAGAGTTATAAATGACAGCTATCGTCCAAAAATATACTGAAGTAAGGCTGCCAAGAGGACTTGAATGCGGGGCAGAATTGCAGGAAACCGATTTCAGGAGGTAGACTGGAATTGCATTGAAAATATAGGAAAAGAGGCAGAACGTCCACAATGATGCACTTGGCCAAAAAGGGCGTATGCGTTTTTTCCTGAATATATTCAGGAAAAGACGCATACGCACTTTTTGGCCAACCAAGCAAGCTTGCAAAGGAAATCTGCACTACAATGAAGTCTCACTTCCCCCCGGTCAAAAGGGCCATCTGAAAAAAGTGTAAAATCCAGAAAGGCAGGACAGGCCATGGAGAACTGGGAGCCTTGTTATGCTGATGGGCGGGATGTAAATTGCCAACAGACACTCGGGAGAAGTGTATGGTGTTTCCTGAAACATCTAAAAAACAAAGCAACAGAGCCTAGGGCACTTCCACTTATGGTCCTATAGCTTAGGGAAATTAAAATCAAAAAGACACAGCCACCCCAAAGTTTGGGACGCCTCTGTTTACAAGAACCTCGTTTACCGTACAAGTTCAATATCACAGAAAGTGAAAAATGGATAAAGAATTTGTGGTAGTTACGTATAATGCAGTATCACTCAGCAATGAAATCTATGTCATCAGGCCCGTAGCAGCATAATGAGTGGATTCAGGTACGATGATTCTAACTGAAACAAGTCACACAGAAAAAGAAACATCATAAGATATCACTAATACACGGAATGTAAACTTGGCTACACAGGAACTGAATTACAAAACAGAACACGGTCTCAAATTTAGAAAAGCAACTTATGCTTGCTTAAGGGGAAAGGTGAGTTGGGGTGCTGCATAAAACCAGAGATTGAAATGAGCACAGATAAAGTTCCTTAAGCCAAATATGGAGTAGACAAGAGCTACTCCTTGCTCAATGAAACGGACTCAACACCCCATATTAGACGCCTAAGAATGTACCTGACTAGTAAGTACCTTAAATCCTAGGTATTGCTATGTCTCCAAAAGAGAATCAAGCGTGTGTACAGGGGTATAAACGCAGAAGTGATAGGATGGGAGAGGTTCGGTGAGCAAATAAAGACACTTTGAAGTCATATTGCATGGTACCCCTTCCACGGGTCTCAACTCTCCAGGTTTAAGGTATTCTTCCTTCAGCTAAAACATGCATGTGGAACCCAGAGTATGATCAACCGTGTGAACGGGAGACGTGTTCAAATATGTCTCAGTTTTCCTCCCCTGGTATTCGGGTGCAACATTCCAGACGCTTTACTAACACTCTCCCCCCTTGGAGAGCCAGCGCCTTTAACCTCCTGTTTGGCCCAGTTTGCAATTTCTGCGGAAGATGAACAGGAATAGGGAGAACCAATGAGAGACTAGCTGGAGGTGTCTGGACGGGCAAATTTAACTCTCATTTCCCACCAGGAAGAGGAAATAACCAAAGGCTCAGCGTGCCGTGCCGGAACAAGATTAGGGCCTGAAGCCATCCTGCGGTGTTGCGGCCAGCTCAAAAGAAAGCGAGTTGAAGAAAGGAGCTCAGGGGCACTGTAATTCACAAACCTGCAGAGTTATAAATGACAGCTATCGTCCAAAAATATACTGAAGTAAGGCTGCCAAGAGGACTTGAAAGCGGGGCAGAATTGCAGGAAACCGATTTCAGGAGGTAGACTGGAATTGCATTGAAAGCATAGGAAAAGAGGCAGAACGTCCACAATGATGCACTTGGCCAAAAAGGGCGTATGCGTTTTTTCCTGAATATATTCAGGAAAAAACGCATACGCCCTTTTTGGCCAACCAAGCAAGCTTGCAAAGGAAATCTGCACTACAATGAAGTCTCACTTCCCCCCGGACAAAAGGGCCATCTGAAAAAAGTGTAAAATCCAGAAAGGCAGGACAGGCCATGGAGAACTGGGAGCCTTGTTATGCTGATGGGCGGGATGTAAATTGCCAACAGACACTCGGGAGAAGTGTATGGTGTTTCCTGAAACATCTAAAAAACAAAGCAACAGAGCCTAGGGCACTTCCACTTATGGTCCTATAGCTTAGGGAAATTAAAATCAAAAAGACACAGCCACCCCAAAGTTTGGGACGCCTCTGTTTACAAGAACCTCGTTTACCGTACAAGTTCAATATCGCAGAAAGTGAAAAATGGATAAAGTACTTGTGGTACTTACGTACAATGCAGTATCACTCAGCAATGAAGTCTATGTCATTAGGCCCGTAGCAGCATAATGAGTGGATTCAGGTACGATGATTCTAACTGAAATAAGTCACACAGAAAAAGAAACATCATAAGATATCACTAATACACGGAATGTAAACTTGGCTACACAGGAACTGAATTCCAAAACAGAACAGGGTCTCAAATTTAGAAAACCAACTTATGCTTGCTTAAGGGGAAAGGTGAGTTGGGGTGCTGCATAAAACCAGAGATTGAAATGAGCACAGATAAAGTTCCTTAAGCCAAATATGGAATAGACAAGAGCTACTCCTTGCTCAACGAAATGGACTCAACACCCCATATTAAACGCCTAAGAATGTACCTGACTAGTAAGTATCTTAAAACCTATGGATTGCTATGTCTCCGAAAGAGAATCAAGCATGTGTACAGGGGCATAAAGGCAGCAGTGATAGGATTGGAGAGGTTCGGTGAGCAAATGAAGACCCTTTGAAGTCATATTGCATGGTACCCATTCCACGGGTCTCAACTCTCCAGGTTTAAGGTATTCTTCCTTCAGCTAAAACATGCATGTGGAACCGAGAGTATGATCAACCTTGTGAACGGGAGACGTGTTCAAATATGTCTCAGTTTTGGTCCCCTGGTACTCGGGTGCAACATTCCTGACGCTTTACTAACACTCTCCCCACTTGGAGAGTCAGCGCCTTTAACCTCCTGTTTGGCCCAGTTTGCAATTTCTGCGGAAGATGAACAGGAATAGCGAGAACCAATGAGAGACTAGCTGGAGGTGTCTGGACGGGCAAATTTAACTCTCATTTCCCACCAGGAAGAGGAATTAACCAAAGGCTCAGCGTGCCGTGCCGGAACCAGATTAGGGCCTGAAGCCATCCTGCGGTGTTGCGGCCAGCTCAAAAGAAAGCGAGTTGAAGAAAGGAGCTCAGGGGCACTGTAACTCACAAACCTGCAGAGTTATAAATGACAGCTATCGTCCAAAGATATACTGAAGTAAGGCTGCCAAGAGGACTTGAAAGCGGGGCAGAATTGCAGGAAACCGATTTCAGGAGGTAGACTGGAATTGCATTGAAAGCATAGGAAAAGAGGCAGAACGTCCACAATGATGCACTTGGCCAAAAAGGGCGTATGCGTTTTTTCCTGAATATATTCAGGAAAAAACGCATACGCCCTTTTTGGCCAACCAAGCAAGCTTGCAAAGGAAATCTGCACTACAATGAAGTCTCACTTCCCCCCGGTCAAAAGGGCCATCTGAAAAAAGTGTAAAATCCAGAAAGGCAGGACAGGCCATGGAGAACTGGGGGCCTTTTTATGCTGATGGGAGGGATGTAAATTGCCAACAGACACTCGGGAGAAGTGTATGGTGTTTCCTGAAACATCTAAAAAACAAAGCAACAGAGCCTAGGGCACTTCCACTTATGGTCCTATAGATTAGGGAAATTAAAATCAAAAAGACACAGCCACCCCAAAGTTTGGGACGCCTCTGTTTACAAGAACCTCGTTTACAGTACAAGTTCAACATCGCAGAAAGTGAAAAATGGATAAAGAAGTTGTGGTATTTACTTACAAAGCAATATCACTCAGCAATGAAATCTATGTCATCAGGCCCTTAGCAGCACAATGAGTGGATTCAGGTATGATGATTCTAACTGAAATAAGTCACACAGAAAAAGAAACATCATAAGATATCAGTAATACACGGAATGTAAACTTGGCTACACAGGAACTGAATTACAGAACAGAACAGGGTCTCAAATTTAGAAAACCAACTTATGCTTGCTTAAGGGTAAAGGAGAGTTGGGGTGCTGCATAAAACCAGAGATTGAAATGAGCACAGATAAAGTTCCTTAAGCCAAATATGGA
Organism: Pseudorca crassidens; assembly: GCF_039906515.1. NCBI lineage: Eukaryota > Metazoa > Chordata > Mammalia > Artiodactyla > Delphinidae > Pseudorca > Pseudorca crassidens. Next base: position 2,123,962 of record NW_027136313.1, on the reverse strand, counting down.
ATAGACAAGAGCTACTCCTTGCTCAACGAAATGGACTCAACACCGCATATTAAACGCCTAAGAATGTACCTGACTAGTAAGTATCTTAAAACCTATGGATTGCTATGTCTCCGAAAGAGAATCAAGCATGTGTACAGGGGCATAAACGCAGCAGTGATAGGATTGGAGAGGTTCGGTGAGCAAATGAAGACCCTTTGAAGTCATATTGCATGGTACCCATTCCACGGGTTTCAACTACCCAGGTTTAAGGTATTCTTCCTTCAGCTAAATCATGCATGTTGAAACTAGAGTATGATCAACCATGTGATCGGGAAACGTGTTCAAATATGTCTCAGTTTTCGTACCCTGGTACTCAGGTGCAACATTCCAGACGCTTTACTAACACTCTCCCGACTTGGAGAGTCAGTCCCTTTAACCTCCTGTTTGGCCCAGTTTGCAATTTCTGTGGAAGATGAACAGGAATAGCGAGAACCAATGAGAGACTAGCTGGAGGTGTCTGGACGGGCAAATTTAACTCTCATTTCCCACCAGGAAGAGGAATTAACCAAAGGCTCAGCTTGCCGTGCCGGAACCAGATTAGGGCCTGAAGCCATCCTGCGGTGTTGCGGCCAGCTCAAAAGAAAGCGAGTTGAAGAAAGGAGCTCAGGGGCACTGTAATTCACAAACCTGCAGAGTTATAAATGACAGCTATCGTCCAAAAATATACTGAAGTAAGGCTGCCAAGAGGACTTGAAAGCGGGGCAGAATTGCAGGAAACCGATTTCAGGAGGTAGACTGGAATTGCATTGAAAGCATAGGAAAAGAGGCAGAACGTCCACAATGATGCACTTGGCCAAAAAGGGCGTATGCGTTTTTTCCTGAATATATTCAGGAAAAAACGCATACGCCCTTTTTGGCCAACCAAGCAAGCTTGCAAAGGAAATCTGCACTACAATGAAGTCTCACTTCCCCCCGGTCAAAAGGGCCATCTGAAAAATGTGTAAAATCCAGAAAGGCAGGACAGGCCATGGAGAACTGGGAGCCTTGTTATGCTGATGGGCGGGATGTAAATTGCCAACAGACACTCGGGAGAAGTGTATGGTGTTTCCTGAAACAACTAAAAAACTAAGCAACAGAGCCTAGGGCACTTCCACTTATGGTCCTATAGCTTAGGGAAATTAAAATCAAAAAGACACAGCCACCCCAAAGTTTGGGACGCCTCTGTTTACAAGAACCTCGTTTACCGTACAAGTTCAATATCACAGAAAGTGAAAAATGGATACAGAACTTGTGGTACTTACGTACAATGCAGTATCACTCAGCAATGAAATCTATGTCATCAGGCCCGTAGCAGCATAATGAGTGGATTCAGGTACGATGATTCTAACTGAAATAAATCACACAGAAAAAGAAACATCATAAGAGATCAGTAATACACGGAATGTAAACTTGGCTACACAGGAACTGAATTACAGAACAGAACAGGGTCTCAAATTTAGAAAACCAACTTATGCTTGCTTAAGGGTAAAGGTGAGTTGGGGTGCTGCATAAAACCAGACATTGAAATGAGCACAGATAAAGTTCCTTAAGCCAAATATGGAATAGACAAGAGCTACTCCTTGCTCAACGACATGGACTCAACACCCCATATTAAACGCCTAAGAATGTACCTGACTAGTAAGTATCTTAAAACCTAGGGATTGCTATGTCTCCGAAAGAGAATCAAGCGTGTGTACAGGGGCATAAACGCAGCAGTGATAGGATTGGAGAGGTTCGGTGAGCAAATGAAGACCCTTTGAAGTCATATTGCATGGTACCCATTCCACGGGTTTCAACTACCCAGGTTTAAGGTATTCTTCCTTCAGCTAAAACATGCATGTGGAACCTAGAGTATGATCAACCATGTGATCGGGAGACGTGTTCAAATATGTCTCAGTTTTCGTACCCTGGTACTCGGGTGCAACATTCCAGACGCTTTACTAACACCCTCCCGACTTGGAGAGTCAGCGCCTTTAACCTCCTGTTTGGCCCAGTTTGCAATTTCTGCGGAAGATGAACAGGAATAGCGAGAACCAATGAGAGACTAGCTGGAGGTGTCTGGACAGGCAAATTTAACCCTCATTTCCCACCAGGAAGAGGAATTAACCAAAGGCTCAGCGTGCCGTGCCGGAACCAGTTTAGGGCCTGAAGCCATACTGCGGTGTTGCGGCCAGCTCAAAAAAAGCGAGTTGAAGAAAGGAGCTCAGGGGCACTGTAATTCACAAACCTGCAGAGTTATAAATGACAGCTATCGTCCAAAAATATACTGAAGTAAGGCTGCCAAGAGGACTTGAAAGCGGGGCAGAATTGCAGGAAACCGATTTCAGGAGGTAGACTGGAATTGCATTGAAAGCATAGGAAAAGAGGCAGAACGTCCACAATGATGCACTTGGCCAAAAAGTGCGTATGCGTTTTTTCCTGAATATATTCAGGAAAAAACGCATACGCACTTTTTGGCCAACCAAGCAAGCTTGCAAAGGAAATCTGCACTACAATGAAGTCTCACTTCCCCCTGGTTAAAAGGGCCATCTGAAAAAAGTGTAAAATCCAGAAAGGCAGGACAGGCCATGGAGAACTGGGAGCCTTGTTATGCTGATGGGCGGGATGTAAATTGCCAACAGCCACTGTGGAGAAGTGTATGGTGTTTCCTGAAACATCTAAAAAACAAAGCAACAGAGCCTAGGGCACTTCCACTTATGGTCCTATAGCTTAGGGAAATTAAAATCAAAAAGACACAGCCACCCCAAAGTTTGGGACGCCTCTGTTTACAAGAACCTTGTTTACAGTACAAGTTCAACATCGCAGAAAGTGAAAAATGGATAAAGAAGTTGTGGTATTTACTTACAAAGCAATATCACTCAGCAATGAAATCTATGTCATCAGGCCCTTAGCAGCACAATGAGTGGATTCAGGTATGATGATTCTAACTGAAATAAATCACACAGAAAAAGAAACATCATAAGATATCAGTAATACACGGAATGTAAACTTGGCTACACAGGAACTGAATTACAGAACAGAACAGGGTCTCAAATTTAGAAAACCAACTTATGCTTGCTTATGGGTAAAGGTGAGTTGGGGTGCTGCATAAAACCAGAGATTGAAATGAGCACAGATAAAGTTCCTTAAGCCAAATATGGAATAGACAAGAGCTACTCCTTGCTCAACGAAATGGACTCAACACCGCATATTAAACGCCTAAGAATGTACCTGACTAGTAAGTATCTTAAAACCTATGGATTGCTATGTCTCTGAAAGAGAATCAAGCATGTGTACAGGGGCATAAACGCAGCAGTGATAGGATTGGAGAGGTTCGGTGAGCAAATGAAAACCCTTTGAAGTCATATTGCATGGTACCCATTCCACGGGTTTCAACTACCCAGGTTTAAGGTATTCTTCCTTCAGCTAAAACATGCATGTGGAACCTAGAGTATGATCAACCATGTGATCGGGAGACGTGTTCAAATATGTCTCAGTTTTCGTACCCTGGTACTCGGGTGCAACATTCCAGACGCTTTACTAACACCCTCCCGACTTGGAGAGTCAGCGCCTTTAACCTCCTGTTTGGCCCAGTTTGCAATTTCTGTGGAAGATGAACAGGAATAGCGAGAACCAATGAGAGACTAGCTGGAGGTGTCTGGACGGGCAAATTTAACTCTCATTTCCCACCAGGAAGAGGAATTAACCAAAGGCTCAGCGTGCCGTGCCGGAACCAGTTTAGGGCCTGAAGCCATACTGCGGTGTTGCGGACAGCTCAAAAAAAGCGAGTTGAAGAAAGGAGCTCAGGGGCACTGTAATTCACAAACCTGCAGAGTTATAAATGACAGCTATCGTCCAAAAATATACTGAAGTAAGGCTGCCAAGAGGACTTGAAAGCGGGGCAGAATTGCAGGAAACCGATTTCAGGAGGTAGACTGGAATTGCATTGAAAGCATAGGAAAAGAGGCAGAACGTCCACAATGATGCACTTGGCCAAAAAGGGCGTATGCGTTTTTTCCTGAATATATTCAGGAAAAAACGCATACGCCCTTTTTGGCCAACCAAGCAAGCTTGCAAAGGAAATCTGCACTACAATGAAGTCTCACTTCCCCCCGGTCAAAAGGGCCATCTGAAAAAAGTGTAAAATCCAGAAAGGCAGGACAGGCCATGGAGAACTGGGAGCCTTGTTATGCTGATGGGCGGGATGTAAATTGCCAACAGACACTCGGGAGAAGTGTATGGTGTTTCCTGAAACATCTAAAAAACAAAGCAACAGAGCCTAGGGCACTTCCACTTATGGTCCTATAGCTTAGGGAAATTAAAATCAAAAAGACACAGCCACCCCAAAGTTTGGGACGCCTCTGTTTACAAGAACCTCGTTTACAGTACAAGTTCAACATCGCAGAAAGTGAAAAATGGATAAAGAAGTTGTGGTATTTACTTACAAAGCAATATCACTCAGCAATGAAATCTATGTCATCAGGCCCTTAGCAGCACAATGAGTGGATTCAGGTATGATGATTCTAACTGAAATAAATCACACAGAAAAAGAAACATCATAAGATATCAGTAATACACGGAATGTAAACTTGGCTACACAGGAACTGAATTACAGAACAGAACAGGGTCTCAAATTTAGAAAACCAACTTATGCTTGCTTAAGGGTAAAGGTGAGTTGGGGTGCTGCATAAAACCAGAGATTGAAATGAGCACAGATAAAGTTCCTTAAGCCAAATATGGAATAGACAAGAGCTACTCCTTGCTCAACGAAATGGACTCAACACCGCATATTAAACGCCTAAGAATGTACCTGACTAGTAAGTATCTTAAAACCTATGGATTGCTATGTCTCCGAAAGAGAATCAAGCATGTGTACAGGGGCATAAACGCAGCAGTGATAGGATTGGAGAGGTTCGGTGAGCAAATGAAGACCCTTTGAAGTCATATTGCATGGTACCCATTCCACGGGTTTCAACTACCCAGGTTTAAGGTATTCTTCCTTCAGGTAAAACATGCATGTTGAACCTAGAGTATGATCAACCATGTGATCGGGAGACGTGTTCAAATATGTCTCAGTTTCCGTACCCTGGTACTCGGGTGCAACATTCCAGACGCTTTACTAACACCCTCCCGACTTGGAGAGTCAGTCCCTTTAACCTCCTGTTTGGCCCAGTTTGCAATTTCTGTGGAAGATGAACAGGAATAGCGAGAACCAATGAGAGACTAGCTGGAGGTGTCTGGACGGGCAAATTTAACTCTCATTTCCCACGAGGAAGAGGAATTAACCAAAGGCTCAGCGTGCCGTGCCGGAACCAGATTAGGGCCTGAAGCCATCCTGCGGTGTTGCGGCCAGCTCAAAAGAAAGCGAGTTGAAGAAAGGAGCTCAGGGGCACTGTAATTCACAAACCTGCAGAGTTATAAATGACAGCTATCGTCCAAAAATATACTGAAGTAAGGCTGCCAAGAGGACTTGAAAGCGGGGCAGAATTGCAGGAAACCGATTTCAGGAGGTAGACTGGAATTGCATTGAAAGCATAGGAAAAGAGGCAGAACGTCCACAATGATGCACTTGGCCAAAAAGGGCGTATGCGTTTTTTCCTGAATATATTCAGGAAAAAACGCATACGCACTTTTTGGCCAACCAAGCAAGCTTGCAAAGGAAATCTGCACTACAATGAAGTCTCACTTCCCCCCGGTCAAAAGGGCCATCTGAAAAAAGTGTAAAATCCAGAAAGACAGGACAGGCCATGGAGAACTGGGAGCCTTGTTATGCTGATGGGCGGGATGTAAATTGCCAACAGACACTCGGGAGAAGTGTATGGTGTTTCCTGAAACATCTAAAACACAAAGCAACAGAGCCTAGGGCACTTCCACTTATGGTCCTATAGCTTAGGGAAATTAAAATCAAAAAGACACAGCCACCCCAAAGTTTGGGACGCCTCTGTTTACAAGAACCTCGTTTACCGTACAAGTTCAATATCACAGAAAGTGAAAAATGGATAAAGAACTTGTGGTACTTACGTGCAATGCAGTATCACTCAGCAATGAAATCTATGTCATCAGGCCCATAGCAGCATAATGAGTGGATTCAGGTATGATGATTCTAACTGAAATAAGTCACACAGAAAAAGAAACATCATAAGATATCACTAATACACGGAATGTAAACTTGGCTACACAGGAACTGAATTCCAAAACAGAACAGGGTCTCAAATTTAGAAAACCAACTTATGCTTGCTTAAGGGTAAAGGTGAGTTGGGGTGCTGCATAAAACCAGAGATTGAAATGAGCACAGATAAAGTTCCTTAAGCCAAATATGGAATAGACAAGAGCTACTCCTTGCTCAACGAAATGGATTCAACACCCCATATTAAACGCCTAAGAATGTACCTGACTAGTAAGTATCTTAAAACCTATGGATTGCTATGTCTCCGAAAGAGAATCAAGCATGTGTACAGGGGCATAAACGCAGCAGTGATAGGATTGGAGAGGTTCGGTGAGCAAATGAAGACCCTTTGAAGTCATATTGCATGGTACCCATTCCACGGGTTTCAACTACCCAGGTTTAAGGTATTCTTCCTTCAGCTAAAACATGCATGTGGAACCTAGAGTATGATCAACCATGTGATCGGGAGACGTGTTCAAATATGTCTCAGTTTTCATACCCTGGTACTCGGGTGCAACATTCCAGACGCTTTACTAACACCCTCCCGACTTGGAGAGTCAGCGCCTTTAACCTCCTGTTTGGCCCAGTTTGCAATTTCTGCGGAAGATGAACAGGAATAGCGAGAACCAATGAGAGACTAGCTGGAGGTGTCTGGACGGGCAAATTTAACCCTCATTTCCCACCAGGAAGAGGAATTAACCAAAGGCTCAGCGTGCCGTGCCGGAACCAGTTTAGGGCCTGAAGCCATACTGCGGTGTTGCGGCCAGCTCAAAAAAACGAGTTGAAGAAAGGAGCTCAGGGGCACTGTAATTCACAAACCTGCAGAGTTATAAATGACAGCTATCGTCCAAAAATATACTGAAGTAAGGCTGCCAAGAGGACTTGAAAGCGGGGCAGAATTGCAGGAAACCGATTTCAGGAGGTAGACTGGAATTGCATTGAAAGCATAGGAAAAGAGGCAGAACGTCCACAATGATGCACTTGGCCAAAAAGGGCGTATGCGTTTTTTCCTGAATATATTCAGGAAAAAACGCATACGCCCTTTTTGGCCAACCAAGCAAGCTTGCAAAGGAAATCTGCACTACAATGAAGTCTCACTTTCCCCTGGTCAAAAGGGCCATCTGAGAAAAGTGTAAAATCCAGAAAGGCAGGAGAGGCCATGGAGAACTGGGAGCCTTGTTATGCTGATGGGCGGGATGTAAATTGCCAACAGCCACCCGGGAGAAGTGTATGGTGTTTCCTGAAACATCTAAAAAACAAAGCAACAGAGCCTAGGGCACTTCCACTTATGGTCCTATAGCTTAGGGAAATTAAAATCAAAAAGACACAGCCACCCCAAAGTTTGGGACGCCTCTGTTTACAAGAACCTCGTTTACAGTACAAGTACAACATCGCAGAAAGTGAAAAATGGATAAAGAAGTTGTGGTATTTACTTACAAAGCAATATCACTCAGCAATGAAATCTATGTCATCAGGCCCTTAGCAGCACAATGAGTGGATTCAGGTATGATGATTCTAACTGAAATAAGTCACACAGAAAAAGAAACATCATAAGATATCAGTAATACACGGAATGTAAACTTGGCTACAAAGGAACTGAATTACAGAACAGAACAGGGTCTCAAATTTAGAAAACCAACTTATGCTTGCTTAAGGGGAAAGGTGAGTTGGGGTGCTGCATAAAACCAGAGATTGAAATGAGCACAGATAAAGTTCCTTAAGCCAAATATGGAATAGACAATAGCTACTCCTTGCTCAACGAAATGGACTCAACACCCCATATTAAACGCCTAAGAATGTACCTGACTAGTAAGTATCTTAAAACCTAGGGATTGCTATGTCTCCGAAAGAGAATCAAGCGTGTGTACAGGGCCATAAATGCAGCAGTGATAGGATTGGAGAGGTTCGGTGAGCAAATGAAGACCCTCTGAAGTCATATTGCATGGTACCCATTCCACGGGTTTCAGCTACCCAGGTTTAAGGTATTCTTCCTTCAGCTAAAACATGCATGTGGAAACTAGAGTATGATCAACCATGCGATCGGGAGACGTGTTCAAATATGTCTCAGTTTTCGTACCCTGGTACTCGGGTGCAACATTCCAGACGCTTTACTAACACCCTCCCGACTTGGAGAGCCAGTACCTTTAACCTCCTGTTTGTCCCAGTTTGCAATTTCTGCGGAAGATGAACAGGAATAGCGAGAACCAATGAGAGACTAGCTGGAGGTGTCTGGACGGGCAAATTTAACTCTCATTTCCCACCAGGAAGAGGAAATAACCAAAGGCTCAGCGTGCCGTGCCGGAACAAGATTAGGGCCTGAAGCCATCCTGCGGTGTTGCGGCCAGCTCAAAAGAAAGCGAGTTGAAGAAAGGAGCTCAGGGGCACTGTAATTCACAAACCTGCAGAGTTATAAATGACAGCTATCGTCCAAAAATATACTGAAGTAAGGCTGCCAAGAGGACTTGAATGCGGGGCAGAATTGCAGGAAACCGATTTCAGGAGGTAGACTGGAATTGCATTGAAAATATAGGAAAAGAGGCAGAACGTCCACAATGATGCACTTGGCCAAAAAGGGCGTATGCGTTTTTTCCTGAATATATTCAGGAAAAGACGCATACGCACTTTTTGGCCAACCAAGCAAGCTTGCAAAGGAAATCTGCACTACAATGAAGTCTCACTTCCCCCCGGTCAAAAGGGCCATCTGAAAAAAGTGTAAAATCCAGAAAGGCAGGACAGGCCATGGAGAACTGGGAGCCTTGTTATGCTGATGGGCGGGATGTAAATTGTCAACAGACACTCGGGAGAAGTGTATGGTGTTTCCTGAAACATCTAAAAAACAAAGCAACAGAGCCTAGGGCACTTCCACTTATGGTCCTATAGCTTAGGGAAATTAAAATCAAAAAGACACAGCCACCCCAAAGTTTGGGACGCCTCTGTTTACAAGAACCTCGTTTACCGTACAAGTTCAATATCACAGAAAGTGAAAAATGGATAAAGAATTTGTGGTAGTTACGTATAATGCAGTATCACTCAGCAATGAAATCTATGTCATCAGGCCCGTAGCAGCATAATGAGTGGATTCAGGTTCGATGATTCTAACTGAAACAAGTCACACAGAAAAAGAAACATCATAAGATATCACTAATACACGGAATGTAAACTTGGCTACACAGGAACTGAATTACAAAACAGAACACGGTCTCAAATTTAGAAAAGCAACTTATGCTTGCTTAAGGGGAAAGGTGAGTTGGGGTGCTGCATAAAACCAGAGATTGAAATGAGCACAGATAAAGTTCCTTAAGCCAAATATGGAGTAGACAAGAGCTACTCCTTGCTCAGTGAAACGGACTCAACACCCCATATTAGACGCCTAAGAATGTACCTGACTAGTAAGTACCTTAAATCCTAGGTATTGCTATGTCTCCAAAAGAGAATCAAGAGTGTGTACAGGGGTATAAACGCAGAAGTGATAGGATGGGAGAGGTTCGGTGAGCAAATAAAGACACTTTGAAGTCATATTGCATGGTACCCCTTCCACGGGTCTCAACTCTCCAGGTTTAAGGTATTCTTCCTTCAGCTAAAACATGCATGTGGAACCCAGAGTATGATCAACCGTGTGAACGGGAGACGTGTTCAAATATGTCTCAGTTTTCCTCCCCTGGTATTCGGGTGCAACATTCCAGACGCTTTACTAACACTCTCCCCCCTTGGAGAGTCAGCGCCTTTAACCTCCTGTTTGGCCCAGTTTGCAATTTCTGCGGAAGATGAACAGGAATAGGGAGAACCAATGAGAGACTAGCTGGAGGTGTCTGGAAGGGCAAATTTAACTCTCATTTCCCACCAGGAAGAGGAAATAACCAAAGGCTCACCGTGCCGTGCCGGAACCAGATTAGGGCCTGAAGCCATCCTGCGGTTTTGCGGCCAGCTCAAAAGAAAGCGAGATGAAGAAAGGAGCTCAGGGACACTGTAATTCACAAACCTGCAGACTTATAAATGACAGCTATCGTCCAAAAATATACTGAAGTAAGGCTGCCAAGAGGACTTGAAAGCGGGGCAGAATTGCAGGAAACCGATTTCAGGAGGTAGACTGGAATTGCATTGAAAGCATAGGAAAAGAGGCAGAACGTCCACAATGATACACTTGGCCAAAAAGGGCGTATGCATTTTTTCCTGAATATATTCAGGAAAAAACGCATACGCCCTTTTTGGCCAACCAAGCAAGCTTGCAAAGGAAATCTGCACTAAAATGAAGTCTCACTTCCCCCCGGTCAAAAGGGCCATCTGAAAAAAGTGTAAAATCCAGAAAGGCAGGACAGGCCATGGAGAACTGGGAGCCTTGTTATGCTGATGGGCGGGATGTAAATTGCCAACAGACACTCGGGAGAAGTGTATGGTGTTTCCTGAAACATCTAAAACACAAAGCAACAGAGCCTAGGGGACTTCCACTTATGGTCCTATAGCTTAGGGAAATTAAAATCAAAAAGACACAGCCACCCCAAAGTTTGGGACGCCTCTGTTTACAAGAACCTCGTTTACAGTACAAGTACAACATCGCAGAAAGTGAAAAATGGATAAAGAAGTTGTGGTATTTACTTACAAAGCAATATCACTCAGCAATGAAATCTATGTCATCAGGCCCTTAGCAGCACAATGAGTGGATTCAGGTATGATGATTCTAACTGAAATAAGTCACACAGAAAAAGAAACATCATAAGATATCACTAATACACGGAATGTAAACTTGGCTACACAGGAACTGAATTACAGAACAGAACAGGGTCTCAAATTTAGAAAACCAACTTATGCTTGCTTAAGGGTAAAGGTGAGTTGGGGTGCTGCATAAAACCAGAGATTGAAATGAGCACAGATAAAGTTCCTTAAGCCAAATATGGAATAGAAAAGAGCTATTCCTTGCTCAACGAAATGGACTCAATACCGCATATTAAACGCCTAAGAATGTACCTGACTAGTAAGTATCTTAAAACCTATGGATTGCTATGTCTCCGAAAGAGAATCAAGCGTGTGTACAGGGGCATAAACGCAGCAGTGATAGGATTGGAGAGGTTTAGTGAGCAAATGAAGACGCTTTGAAGTCATATTGCATCGTACCCATTACACGGGTCTCAACTCTCCAGGTTTAAGGTATTCTTCCTTCAGCTAAAACATGCATGTGGAACCCAGAGTAGGATCAACCGTGTGAACGGGAGACGTGTTCAAATATGTCTCAGTTTTCGTACCCTGGTACTCGGGTGCAACATTCCAGACGCTTTACTAACACCCTCCCGACTTGGAGAGTCAGTCCCTTTAACCTCCTGTTTGGCCCAGTTTGCAATTTCTGTGGAAGATGAACAGGAATAGTGAGAACCAATGAGAGACTAGCTGGAGGTGTCTGGACGGGCAAATTTAACTCTCATTTCCCACCAGGAAGAGGAAATAACCAAAGGCTCAGCGTGCCGTGCCGGAACAAGATTAGGGCCTGAAGCCATCCTGCGGTGTTGCGGCCAGGTCACAAGAAAGCGAGTTGAAGAAAGGAGCTCAGGGGCACTGTAATTCACAAACCTGCAGACTTATAAATGACAGCTATCGTCCAAAAATATACTGAAGTAAGGCTGCCAAGAGGACTTGAATGCGGGGCAGAATTGCAGGAAACCGATTTCAGGAGGTAGACTGGAATTGCATTGAAAATATAGGAAAAGAGGCAGAACGTCCACAATGATGCACTTGGCCAAAAAGGGCGTATGCGTTTTTTCCTGAATATATTCAGGAAAAGACGCATACGCACTTTTTGGCCAACCAAGCAAGCTTGCAAAGGAAATCTGCACTACAATGAAGTCTCACTTTCCCCCGGTCAAAAGGGCCATCTGAAAAAAGTGGTATATCCAGAAAGGCAGGACAGGCCATGGAGAACTGGGAGCCTTGTTATGCTGATGGGCGGGATATAAATTGCCAACAGACACTCGGGAGAAGTGTATGGTGTTTCCTGAAACATCTAAAAAACAAAGCAACAGAGCCTAGGGCACTTCCACTTATGGTCCTATAGCTTAGGGAAATTAAAATCAAAAAGACACAGCCACCCCAAAGTTTGGGACGCCTCTGTTTACAAGAACCTCGTTTACCGTACAAGTTCAATATCACAGAAAGTGAAAAATGGATACAGAACTTGTGGTGCTTACGTACAATGCAGTAACACTAAGCAATGAAATCTATGTCATCAGGCCCTTAGCAGCACAATGAGTGGATTCAGGTATGATGATTCTAACTGAAATAAGTCACACAGAAAAAGAAACATCATAAGATATCAGTAATACACGGAATGTAAACTTGGCTACACAGGAACTGAATTACAGAACAGAACAGGGTCTCAAATTTAGAAAACCAACTTATGCTTGCTTAAGGGGAAAGGTGAGTTGGGGTGCTGCATCAAACCAGAGATTGAAATGAGCACAGATAAAGTTCCTTAAGCCAAATACGGAATAGACAAGAGCTACTCCTTGCTCAACGAAATGGACTCAACACCGCATATTAAACGCCTAAGAATGTACCTGACTACTAAGTATCTTAAAACCTATGGATTGCTATGTCTCCGAAAGAGAATCAAGCATGTGTACAGGGGCATAAACTCAGCAGTGATAGGATTGGAGAGGTTCGGTGAGCAAATGAAGACCCTTTGAAGTCATATTGCATGGTACCCATTCCATGGGTTTCAAGTACCCAGGTTTAAGGTATTCTTCCTTCAGCTAAAACATGCATGTGGAACCTAGAGTATGATAAACCATGTGATCGGGAAACGTGTTCAAATATGTCTCAGTTTTCGTACCCTGGTACTTGGGTGCAACATTCCAGACGCTTTACTAACACCCTCCCGGCTTGGAGAGTCAGCGCCTTTAACCTCTTGTTTGGCCCAGTTTGCAATTTCTGCGGAAGATGAACAGGAATAGGGAGAACCAATGAGAGACTAGCTGGAGGTGTCTGGACGGGCAAATTTAACTCTCATTTCCCACCAGGGAGAGGAATTAACCAAAGGTTCAGCGTGCCGTGCCGGAACAAGATTAGGGCCTGAAGCCATCCTGCGTTGTTGCGGCCAGCTCAAAAGAAAGCGAGTTGAAGAAAGGAGCTCAGGGGCACTGTAATTCACAAACCTGCAGAGTTATAAATGACAGCTATCGTCCAAAAATATACTGAAGTAAGGCTGCCAAGAGGACTTGAAAGCGGGGCAGAATTGCAGGAAACCGATTTCAGGAGGTAGACTGGAATTGCATTGAAAGCATAGGAAAAGAGGCAGAACGTCCACAATGATGCACTTGGCCAAAAAGGGCGTATGCGTTTTTTCCTGAATATATTCAGGAAAAAACGCATACGCCCTTTTTGGCCAACCAAGCAAGCTTGCAAAGGAAATCTGCACTACAATGAAGTCTCACTTCCCCCCGGTCAAAAGGGCCATCTGAAAAAAGTGTAAAATCCAGAAAGGCAGGACAGGCCATGGAGAACTGGGAGCCTTGTTATGCTGATGGGCGGGATGTAAATTGCCAACAGACACTCGGGAGAAGTGTATGGTGTTTCCTGAAACATCTAAAAAACAAAGCAACAGAGCCTAGGGCACTTCCACTTATGGTCCTATAGCTTAGAGAAATTAAAATCAAAAAGACACAGCCACCCCAAAGTTTGGGACGCCTCTGTTTACAAGAACCTCGTTTACAGTACAAGTTCAACACTGCAGAAAGTGAAAAATGGATAAAGAAGTTGTGGTATTTACTTACAAAGCAATATCACTCAGCAATGAAATCTATGTCATCAGGCCCTTAGCAGCACAATGAGTGGATTCAGGTATGATGATTCTAACTGAAATAAGTCACACAGAAAAAGAATCATCATAAGATATCAGTAATACACGGAATGTAAACTTGGCTACACAGGAACTGAATTACAGAACAGAACAGGGTCTCAAATTTAGAAAACCAACTTATGCTTGCTTAAGGGTAAAGGTGAGTTGGGGTGCTGCATAAAACCAGAGATTGAAATGAGCACAGATAAATTTCCTTAAGCCAAATATGGAATAGAAAAGAGCTACTCCTTGCTCAACGAAATGGACTCAACACCCCATATTAAACGCCTAAGAATGTACCTTACTAGTAAGTAACTTAAAACCTATGGATTGCTATGTCTCCAAAAGAGAATCAAGCATGTGTACAGGGGCATAAACGCAGCAGTGATAGGATTGGAGAGGTTCGGTGAGCAAATGAAGACCCTTTGAAGTCATATTGCATGGTACACATTCCACGGGTTTCAATTTCCCAGGTTTAAGGTATTCTTCCTTCAGCTAAAACATGCATGTGGAACCTAGAGTATGATCAACAATGTGATCGGGAAATGTGTTCAAATATGTCTCAGTTTTCGTACCCTGGTACTCGGGTGCAACATTCCAGATGCTTTACTAACACTCTCCCAACTTGGAGAGTCAGTCCCTTTAACCTCCTGTTTGGCCCAGTTTGCAATTTCTGTGGAAGATGAACAGGAATAGCGAGAACCAATGAGAGACTAGCTGGAGGTGTCTGGACGGGCAAATTTAACTCTCATTTCCCACCAGGAAGAGGAATTAACCAAAGGCTCATCGTGCCCTGCCGAAACCAGATTAGGGCCTGAAGCCATCCTGCGGTGTTGCGGCCAGGTCACAAGAAAGCGAGTTGAAGAAAGGAGCTCAGGGGCACTGTAATTCACAAACCTGCAGAGTTATAAATGACAGCTATCGTCCAAAAATATACTGAAGTAAGGCTGCCAAGAGGACTTGAAAGCGGGGCAGAATTGCAGGAAACCGATTTCAGGAGGTAGACTGGAATTGCATTGAAAGCATAGGAAAAGAGGCAGAACGTCCACAATGATGCACTTGGCCAAAAAGGGCGTATGCGTTTTTTCCTGAATATATTCAGGAAAAAACGCATACGCCCTTTTTGGCCAACCAAGCAAGCTTGCAAAGGAAATCTGCACTACAATGAAGTCTCACTTCCCCCCGGTCAAAAGGGCCATCTGAAAAAAGTGTAAAATCCAGAAAGGCAGGACAGGCCATGGAGAACTGGGAGCATTGTTATGCTGATGGGCGGGATGTAAATTGCCAACAGACACTCGGGAGAAGTGTATGGTGTTTCCTGAAACATCTAAAAAACAAAGCAACAGAGCCTAGGGCACTCCCACTTATGGTCCTATAGCTTAGGGAAATTAAAATCAAAAAGACACAGCCACCCCAAAGTTTGGGACGCCTCTGTTTACAAGAACCTCATGTACCGTACAAGTTCAACATCGCAGAAAGTGAAAAATGGATAAAGAAGTTGTGGGATTTACTTACAAAGCAATATCACTCAGCAATGAAATCTATGTCATCAGGCCCTTAGCAGCACAATGAGTGGATTCAGGTATGATGATTCTAACTGAAATAAGTCACACAGAAAAAGAAACATCATAAGATATCAGTAATACACGGAATGTAAACTTGGCTACACAGGAACAGAACAGGGTCTCAAATTTAGAAAACCAACTTATGCTTGCTTAAGGGTAAAGGTGAGTTGGGGTGCTGCATAAAACCAGAGATCGAAATGAGCACAGATAAAGTTCCTTAAGCCAAATATGGAATAGACAAGAGCTACTCCTTGCTCAGCGAAATGGACTCAACACCCCATATTAAACGCCTAAGAATGTACCTGACTAGTAAGTATCTTAAAACCTATGGATTGCTATGTCTCCGAAAGAGAATCAAGCGTGTGTACAGGGGCATAAACGCAGCAGTGATAGGATTGGAGAGGTTCGGTGAGCAAATGAAGACCCTTTGAAGTCATATTGCATGGTACCCATTCCACGGGTCTCAACTCTCCAGGTTTAAGGTATTCTTCCTTCAGCTAAAACATGCATGTGGAACCCAGAGTATGATCAACCGTGTGAACGGGAGACGTGTTCAAATATGTCTCAGTTTTCCTCCCCTGGTACTCGGGTGCAACATTCCAGACGCTTTACTAACACTCTCCCCACATGGAGAGTCAGCGCCTTTAACCTCCTGTTTGGCCCAGTTTGCAATTTCTGCGGAAGATGAACAGGAATAGCGAGAACCAATGAGAGACTAGCTGGAGGTGTCTGGACGGGCAAATTTAACTCTCATTTCCCACCAGGAAGAGGAAATAACCAAAGGCTCATCGTGCCGTGACGGAACCAGATTAGGGCCTGAAGCCATCCTGCGGTGTTGCGGCCAGCTCAAAAGAAAGCGAGTTGAAGAAAGGAGCTCAGGGGCACTGTAACTCACAAACCTGCAGAGTTATAAATGACAGCTATCGTCCAAAGATATACTGAAGTAAGGCTGCCAAGAGGACTTGAAAGCGGGGCAGAATTGCAGGAAACCGATTTCAGGAGGTAGACTGGAATTGCATTGAAAGCATAGGAAAAGAGGCAGAACGTCCACAATGATGCACTTGGCCAAAAAGGGCGTATGCGTTTTTTCCTGAATATATTCAGGAATAAACGCATACGCCCTTTTTGGCCAACCAAGCAAGCTTGCAAAGGAAATCTGCACTACAATGAAGTCTCACTTCCCCCCGGTCAAAAGGGCCATCTGAAAAAAGTGTAAAATCCAGAAAGGCAGGACAGGCCATGGAGAACTGGGAGCCTCTTTATGCTGATGGGAGGGATGTAAATTGCCAACAGCCACTCGGGAGAAGTGTATGGTGTTTCCTGAAACATCTAAAAAACAAAGCAACAGAGCCTAGGGCACTTCCACTTATGGTCCTATAGCTTAGGGAAATTAAAATCAAAAAGACACAGCCACCCCAAAGTTTGGGACGCCTCTGTTTACAAGAACCTCATTTACCGTACAAGTTCAATATCACAGAAAGTGAAAAATGGATAAAGAAGTTGTGGTACTTACGTACAATGCAGTATCACTCAACAATGAAATCTATGTCATCAGGCCCGTAGCAGCATAATGAGTGGATTCAGGTACGATGATTCTAACTGAAATAAGTCACACAGAAAAAGAAACATCATAAGATATCACTAATACACAGAATGTAAACTTGGCTACACAGGAACAGAATTCCAAAACAGAACAGGGTCTCAAATTTAGAAAACCAACTTATGCTTGCTTAAGGGGAAAGGTGAGTTGGGGTGCTGCATAAAACCAGAGATTGAAATGAGCACAGATAAAGTTCCTTAAGCCAAATATGGAATAGACAAGAGCTACTCCTTGCTCAACGAAATGGACTCAACACCCCATGTTAAACGCCTAAGAATGTACCTGACTAGTAAGTATCTTAAAACCTACGGATTGCTATGTCTCCGAAAGAGAATCAAGCATGTGTACAGGGGCATAAACGCAGCAGTGATAGGATTGGAGAGGTTCGGTGAGCAAATGAAGACCCTTTGAAGTCATATTGCATGGTACCCATTCCACGGGTTTCAACTACCCAGGTTTAAGGTATTCTTCCTTCAGCTAAAACATGCATGTGGATCCTAGAGTATGATCAACCATGTGATCGGGAGACGTGTTCAAATATGTCTCAGTTTTCGTACCCTGGTACTCGGGTGCAACATTCCAGACGCTTTACTAACACTCTCCCGACTTGGAGAGTCAGTCCCTTTAACCTCCTGTTTGGCCCAGTTTGCAATTTCTGTGGAAGATGAACAGGAATAGCGAGAACCAATGAGAGACTAGCTGGAGGTGTCTGGACGGGCAAATTTAACTCTCATTTCCCACCAGGAAGAGGAATTAACCAAAGGCTCAGCGTGCCGTGCCGGAACAAGATTAGGGCCTGAAGCCATCCTGCGGTGTTGCGGCCAGGTCACAAGAAAGCGAGTTGAAGAAAGGAGCTCAGGGGCACTGTAATTCACAAACCTGCAGACTTATAAATGACAGCTATCGTCCAAAAATATACTGAAGTAAGGCTGCCAAGAGGACTTGAAAGCGGGGCAGAATTGCAGGAAACCGATTTCAGGAGGTAGACTGGAATTGCATTGAAAGCATAGGAAAAGAGGCAGAACGTCCACAATGATGCACTTGGCCAAAAAGTGCGTATGCGTTTTTTCCTGAATATATTCAGGAAAAAACGCATACGCCCTTTTTGGCCAACCAAGCAAGCTTGCAAAGGAAATCTGCACTACAATGAAGTCTCACTTCCCCCCGGTCAAAAGGGCCATCTGAAAAAAGTGTAAAATCCAGAAAGGCAGGACAGGCCATGGAGAACTGGGAGCCTTGTTATGCTGATGGGCAGGATGTAAATTGCCAACAGACACTCGGGAGAAGTGTATGGTGTTTCCTGAAACAACTAAAAAACTAAGCAACAGAGCCTAGGGCACTTCCACTTATGGTCCTATAGCTTAGGGAAATTAAAATCAAAAAGACACAGCCACCCCAAAGTTTGGGACGCCTCTGTTTACAAGAACCTCGTTTACCGTACAAGTTCAATATCACAGAAAGTGAAAAATGGATACAGAACTTGTGGTACTTACGTACAATGCAGTATCACTCAGCAATGAAATCTATGTCATCAGGCCCGTAGCAGCATAATGAGTGGATTCAGGTACGATGATTCTAACTGAAATAAATCACACAGAAAAAGAAACATCATAAGAGATCAGTAATACACGGAATGTAAACTTGGCTACACAGGAACTGAATTACAGAACAGAACAGGGTCTCAAATTTAGAAAACCAACTTATGCTTGCTTAAGGGTAAAGGTGAGTTGGGGTGCTGCATAAAACCAGACATTGAAATGAGCACAGATAAAGTTCCTTAAGCCAAATATGGAATAGACAAGAGCTACTCCTTGCTCAGCGAAATGGACTCAACACCCCATATTAAACGCCTAAGAATGTACCTGACTAGTAAGTATCTTAAAACCTAGGGATTGCTATGTCTCCGAAAGAGAATCAAGCGTGTGTACAGGGGCATAAACGCAGCAGTGATAGGATTGGAGAGGTTCGGTGAGCAAATGAAGACCCTTTGAAGTCATATTGCATGGTACCCATTCCACGGGTTTCAACTACCCAGGTTTAAGGTATTCTTCCTTCAGCTAAAACATGCATGTGGAACCTAGAGTATGATCAACCATGTGATTGGGAGACGTGTTCAAATATGTCTCAGTTTTCGTACCCTGGTACTCGGGTGCAACATTCCAGACGCTTTACTAACACCCTCCCGACTTGGAGAGTCAGCGCCTTTAACCTCCTGTTTGGCCCAGTTTGCAATTTCTGCGGAAGATGAACAGGAATAGCGAGAACCAATGAGAGACTAGCTGGAGGTGTCTGGACGGGCAAATTTAACTCTCATTTCCCACCAGGAAGAGGAATTAACCAAAGGCTCAGCTTGCCGTGCCGGAACCAGATTAGGGCCTGAAGCCATCCTGCGGTGTTGCGGCCAGCTCAAAAGAAAGCGAGTTGAAGAAAGGAGCTCAGGGGCACTGTAATTCACAAACTTGCAGAGTTATAAATGACAGCTATCGTCCAAAAATATACTGAAGTAAGGCTGCCAAGAGGACTTGAAAGCGGGGCAGAATTGCAGGAAACCGATTTCAGGAGGTAGACTGGAATTGCATTGAAAGCATAGGAAAAGAGGCAGAACGTCAACAATGATGCACTTGGCCAAAAAGGGCGTATACGTTTTTTCCTGAATATATTCAGGAAAAAACGCATACGCCCTTTTTGGCCAACCAAGCAAACTTGCAAATGAAATCTGCACTACAATGAAGTCTCACTTCCCCCCGGTCAAAAGGGCCATCTGAAAAAAGTGTAATATCCAGAAAGGCAGGAAAGGCCATGGAGAACTGGGAGCCTTGTTATGCTGATGGGCGGGATGTAAATTGCCAACAGACACTCGGGAGAAGTGTATGGTGTTTCCTGAAACATTTAAAAAACAAAGCAACAGAGCCTAGGGCACTTCCACTTATGGTCCTATAGCTTAGGGAAATTAAAATCAAAAAGACACAGCCACCCCAAAGTTTGGGACGCCTCTGTTTACAAGAACCTCGTTTACCGTACAAGTTCAATATCACAGAAAGTGAAAAATGGATAAAGAATTTGTGGTAGTTACGTACAATGCAGTATCACTCAGCAATGAAATCTATGTCATCAGGCCCGTAGCAGCATAATGAGTGGATTCAGGTACGATGATTCTAACTGAAACAAGTCACACAGAAAAAGAAACATCATAAGATATCACTAATACACGGAATGTAAACTTGGCTACACAGGAACTGAATTACAAAACAGAACACGGTCTCAAATTTAGAAAAGCAACTTATGCTTGCTTAAGGGTAAAGGTGAGTTGGGGTACTGCATAAAACCAGAGATTGAAATGAGCACAGATAAAGTTCCTTAAGCCAAATATGGAGTAGACAAGAGCTACTCCTTGCTCAATGAAACGGACTCAACACCCCATATTAGACGCCTAAGAATGTACCTGACTAGTAAGTACCTTAAATCCTAGGTATTGCTATGTCTCCAAAAGAGAATCAAGCGTGTGTACAGGGGTATAAACGCAGAAGTGATAGGATGGGAGAGGTTCGGTGAGCAAATAAAGACACTTTGAAGTCATATTGCATGGTACCCCTTCCACGGGTCTCAACTCTCCAGGTTTAAGGTATTCTTCCTTCAGCTAAAACATGCATGTGGAACCCAGAGTATGATCAACCGTGTGAACGGGAGACGTGTTCAAATATGTCTCAGTTTTCCTCCCCTGGTATTCGGGTGCAACATTCCAGACGCTTTACTAACACTCTCCCCCCTTGGAGAGTCAGCGCCTTTAACCTCCTGTTTGGCCCAGTTTGCAATTTCTGCGGAAGATGAACAGGAATAGGGAGAACCAATGAGAGACTAGCTGGAGGTGTCTGGAAGGGCAAATTTAACTCTCATTTCCCACCAGGAAGAGGAAATAACCAAAGGCTCAGCGTGCCGTGCCGGAACCAGATTAGGGCCTGAAGCCATCCTGCGGTGTTGCGGCCAGCTCAAAAGAAAGCGAGTTGAAGAAAGGAGCTCAGGGGTACTGTAATTCACAAACCTGCAGACTTATAAATGACAGCAATCGTCCAATAATATACTGAAGTAAGGCTGCCAAGAGGACTTGAAAGCGGGGCAGAATTGCAGGAAACCGATTTCAGGAGGTAGACTGGAATTGCATTGAAAGCATAGGAAAAGAGGCAGAACGTCCACAATGATACACTTGGCCAAAAAGGGCGTATGCGTTTTTTCCTGAATATATTCAGGAAAAAACGCATACGCCCTTTTTGGCCAACCAAGCAAGCTTGCAAAGGAAATCTGCACTACAATGAAGTCTCACTTCCCCCCGGTCAAAAGGGCCATATGAAAAAAGTGTAAAATCCAGAAAGGCAGGACAGGCCATGGAGAACTGGGAGCCTTGTTATGCTGATGGGCGGGATGTAAATTGCCAACAGACACTCGGGAGAAGTGTATGGTGTTTCCTGAAACATCTAAAACACAAAGCAACAGAGCCTAGGGCACTTCCACTTATGGTCCTATAGCTTAGGGAAATTAAAATCAAAAAGACACAGCCACCCCAAAGTTTGGGACGCCTCTGTTTACAAGAACCTCGTTTACAGTACAAGTACAACATCGCAGAAAGTGAAAAATGGATAAAGAAGTTGTGGTATTTACTTACAAAGCAATATCACTCAGCAATGAAATCTATGTCATCAGGCCCTTAGCAGCACAATGAGTGGATTCAGGTATGATGATTCTAACTGAAATAAGTCACACAGAAAAAGAAACATCATAAGATATCACTAATACACGGAATGTAAACTTGGCTACACAGGAACTGAATTACAGAACAGAACAGGGTCTCAAATTTAGAAAACCAACTTATGCTTGCTTAAGGGTAAAGGTGAGTTGGGGTGCTGCATAAAACCAGAGATTGAAATGAGCACAGATAAAGTTCCTTAAGCCAAATATGGAATAGACAATAGCTACTCCTTGCTCAACGAAATGGACTCAATACCGCATATTAAACGCCTAAGAATGTACCTGACTAGTAAGTATCTTAAAACCTATGGATTGCTATGTCTCCGAAAGAGAATCAAGCGTGTGTACAGGGGCATAAACGCAGCAGTGATAGGAATGGAGATGTTTAGTGAGCAAATGAAGACCCTTTGAAGTCATATTGAATCGTACCCATTACACGGGTCTCAACTCTCCAGGTTTAAGGTATTCTTCCTTCAGCTAAAACATGCATGTGGAACCCAGAGTAGGATCAACCGTGTGAACGGGAGACGTGTTCAAATATGTCTCAGTTTTCGTACCCTGGTACTCGGGTGCAACATTCCAGACGCTTTACTAACACTCTCCCGACTTGGAGAGTCAGTCCCTTTAACCTCCTGTTTGGCCCAGTTTGCAATTTCTGCGGAAGATGAACAGGAATAGCGAGAACCAATGAGAGACTAGCTGGAGGTGTCTGGACGGGCAAATTTAACTCTCATTTCCCACCAGGAAGAGGAAATAACCAAAGGCTCAGCGTGCCGTGCCGGAACAAGATTAGGGCCTGAAGCCATCCTGCGGTGTTGCGGCCAGCTCAAAAGAAAGCGAGTTGAAGAAAGGAGCTCAGGGGCACTGTAATTCACAAACCTGCAGACTTATAAATGACAGCTATCGTCCAAAAATATACTGAAGTAAGGCTGCCAAGAGGACTTGAATGCGGGGCAGAATTGCAGGAAACCGATTTCAGGAGGTAGACTGGAATTGCATTGAAAATATAGGAAAAGAGGCAGAACGTCCACAATGATGCACTTGGCCAAAAAGGGCGTATGCGTTTTTTCCTGAATATATTCAGGAAAAGACGCATACGCACTTTTTGGCCAACCAAGCAAGCTTGCAAAGGAAATCTGCACTACAATGAAGTCTCACTTCCCCCCGGTCAAAAGGGCCATCTGAAAAAAGTGTAAAATCCAGAAAGGCAGGACAGGCCATGGAGAACTGGGAGCCTTGTTATGCTGATGGGCGGGATGTAAATTGCCAACAGACACTCGGGAGAAGTGTATGGTGTTTCCTGAAACATCTAAAAAACAAAGCAACAGAGCCTAGGGCACTTCCACTTATGGTCCTATAGCTTAGGGAAATTAAAATCAAAAAGACACAGCCACCCCAAAGTTTGGGACGCCTCTGTTTACAAGAACCTCATTTACCGTACAAGTTCAATATCACAGAAAGTGAAAAATGGATAAAGAATTTGTGGTAGTTACGTATAATGCAGTATCACTCAGCAATGAAATCTATGTCATCAGGCCCGTAGCAGCATAATGAGTGGATTCAGGTACGATGATTCTAACTGAAACAAGTCACACAGAAAAAGAAACATCATAAGATATCACTAATACACGGAATGTAAACTTGGCTACACAGGAACTGAATTACAAAACAGAACACGGTCTCAAATTTAGAAAAGCAACTTATGCTTGCTTAAGGGTAAAGGTGAGTTGGGGTGCTGCATAAAACCAGAGATTGAAATGAGCACAGATAAAGTTCCTTAAGCCAAATATGGAGTAGACAAGAGCTACTCCTTGCTCAATGAAACGGACTCAACACCCCATATTAGACGCCTAAGAATGTACCTGACTACTAAGTACCTTAAATCCTAGGTATTGCTATGTCTCCAAAACAGAATCAAGCGTGTGTACAGGGGTATAAACGCAGAAGTGATAGGATGGGAGAGGTTCGGTGAGCAAATAAAGACACTTTGAAGTCATATTGCATGGTACCCCTTCCACGGGTCTCAACTCTCCAGGTTTAAGGTATTCTTCCTTCAGCTAAAACATGCATGTGGAACCCAGAGTATGATCAACCGTGTGAACGGGAGACGTGTTCAAATATGTCTCAGTTTTCCTCCCCTGGTATTCGGGTGCAACATTCCAGACGCTTTACTAACACTCTCCCCCCTTGGAGAGTCAGCGCCTTTAACCTCCTGTTTGGCCCAGTTTGCAATTTCTGCGGAAGATGAACAGGAATAGGGAGAACCAATGAGAGACTAGCTGGAGGTGTCTGGACGGGCAAATTTAACTCTCATTTCCCACCAGGAAGTGGAAATAACCAAAGGCTCAGCGTGCCGTGCCGGAACAAGATTAGGGCCTGAAGCCATCCTGCGGTGTTGCGGCCAGCTCAAAAGAAAGCGAGTTGAAGAAAGGAGCTCAGGGGCACTGTAATTCACAAACCTGCAGAGTTATAAATGACAGCTATCGTCCAAAAATATACTGAAGTAAGGCTGCCAAGAGGACTTGAATGCGGGGCAGAATTGCAGGAAACCGATTTCAGGAGGTAGACTGGAATTGCATTGAAAATATAGGAAAAGAGGCAGAACGTCCACAATGATGCACTTGGCCAAAAAGGGCGTATGCGTTTTTTCCTGAATATATTCAGGAAAAGACGCATACGCACTTTTTGGCCAACCAAGCAAGCTTGCAAAGGAAATCTGCACTACAATGAAGTCTCACTTCCCCCCGGTCAAAAGGGCCATCTGAAAAAAGTGTAAAATCCAGAAAGGCAGGACAGGCCATGGAGAACTGGGAGCCTTGTTATGCTGATGGGCGGGATGTAAATTGCCAACAGACACTCGGGAGAAGTGTATGGTGTTTCCTGAAACATCTAAAAAACAAAGCAACAGAGCCTAGGGCACTTCCACTTATGGTCCTATAGCTTAGGGAAATTAAAATCAAAAAGACACAGCCACCCCAAAGTTTGGGACGCCTCTGTTTACAAGAACCTCGTTTACCGTACAAGTTCAATATCACAGAAAGTGAAAAATGGATAAAGAATTTGTGGTAGTTACGTATAATGCAGTATCACTCAGCAATGAAATCTATGTCATCAGGCCCGTAGCAGCATAATGAGTGGATTCAGGTACGATGATTCTAACTGAAACAAGTCACACAGAAAAAGAAACATCATAAGATATCACTAATACACGGAATGTAAACTTGGCTACACAGGAACTGAATTACAAAACAGAACACGGTCTCAAATTTAGAAAAGCAACTTATGCTTGCTTAAGGGGAAAGGTGAGTTGGGGTGCTGCATAAAACCAGAGATTGAAATGAGCACAGATAAAGTTCCTTAAGCCAAATATGGAGTAGACAAGAGCTACTCCTTGCTCAATGAAACGGACTCAACACCCCATATTAGACGCCTAAGAATGTACCTGACTAGTAAGTACCTTAAATCCTAGGTATTGCTATGTCTCCAAAAGAGAATCAAGCGTGTGTACAGGGGTATAAACGCAGAAGTGATAGGATGGGAGAGGTTCGGTGAGCAAATAAAGACACTTTGAAGTCATATTGCATGGTACCCCTTCCACGGGTCTCAACTCTCCAGGTTTAAGGTATTCTTCCTTCAGCTAAAACATGCATGTGGAACCCAGAGTATGATCAACCGTGTGAACGGGAGACGTGTTCAAATATGTCTCAGTTTTCCTCCCCTGGTATTCGGGTGCAACATTCCAGACGCTTTACTAACACTCTCCCCCCTTGGAGAGCCAGCGCCTTTAACCTCCTGTTTGGCCCAGTTTGCAATTTCTGCGGAAGATGAACAGGAATAGGGAGAACCAATGAGAGACTAGCTGGAGGTGTCTGGACGGGCAAATTTAACTCTCATTTCCCACCAGGAAGAGGAAATAACCAAAGGCTCAGCGTGCCGTGCCGGAACAAGATTAGGGCCTGAAGCCATCCTGCGGTGTTGCGGCCAGCTCAAAAGAAAGCGAGTTGAAGAAAGGAGCTCAGGGGCACTGTAATTCACAAACCTGCAGAGTTATAAATGACAGCTATCGTCCAAAAATATACTGAAGTAAGGCTGCCAAGAGGACTTGAAAGCGGGGCAGAATTGCAGGAAACCGATTTCAGGAGGTAGACTGGAATTGCATTGAAAGCATAGGAAAAGAGGCAGAACGTCCACAATGATGCACTTGGCCAAAAAGGGCGTATGCGTTTTTTCCTGAATATATTCAGGAAAAAACGCATACGCCCTTTTTGGCCAACCAAGCAAGCTTGCAAAGGAAATCTGCACTACAATGAAGTCTCACTTCCCCCCGGACAAAAGGGCCATCTGAAAAAAGTGTAAAATCCAGAAAGGCAGGACAGGCCATGGAGAACTGGGAGCCTTGTTATGCTGATGGGCGGGATGTAAATTGCCAACAGACACTCGGGAGAAGTGTATGGTGTTTCCTGAAACATCTAAAAAACAAAGCAACAGAGCCTAGGGCACTTCCACTTATGGTCCTATAGCTTAGGGAAATTAAAATCAAAAAGACACAGCCACCCCAAAGTTTGGGACGCCTCTGTTTACAAGAACCTCGTTTACCGTACAAGTTCAATATCGCAGAAAGTGAAAAATGGATAAAGTACTTGTGGTACTTACGTACAATGCAGTATCACTCAGCAATGAAGTCTATGTCATTAGGCCCGTAGCAGCATAATGAGTGGATTCAGGTACGATGATTCTAACTGAAATAAGTCACACAGAAAAAGAAACATCATAAGATATCACTAATACACGGAATGTAAACTTGGCTACACAGGAGCTGAATTCCAAAACAGAACAGGGTCTCAAATTTAGAAAACCAACTTATGCTTGCTTAAGGGGAAAGGTGAGTTGGGGTGCTGCATAAAACCAGAGATTGAAATGAGCACAGATAAAGTTCCTTAAGCCAAATATGGAATAGACAAGAGCTACTCCTTGCTCAACGAAATGGACTCAACACCCCATATTAAACGCCTAAGAATGTACCTGACTAGTAAGTATCTTAAAACCTATGGATTGCTATGTCTCCGAAAGAGAATCAAGCATGTGTACAGGGGCATAAAGGCAGCAGTGATAGGATTGGAGAGGTTCGGTGAGCAAATGAAGACCCTTTGAAGTCATATTGCATGGTACCCATTCCACGGGTCTCAACTCTCCAGGTTTAAGGTATTCTTCCTTCAGCTAAAACATGCATGTGGAACCGAGAGTATGATCAACCTTGTGAACGGGAGACGTGTTCAAATATGTCTCAGTTTTGGTCCCCTGGTACTCGGGTGCAACATTCCTGACGCTTTACTAACACTCTCCCCACTTGGAGAGTCAGCGCCTTTAACCTCCTGTTTGGCCCAGTTTGCAATTTCTGCGGAAGATGAACAGGAATAGCGAGAACCAATGAGAGACTAGCTGGAGGTGTCTGGACGGGCAAATTTAACTCTCATTTCCCACCAGGAAGAGGAATTAACCAAAGGCTCAGCGTGCCGTGCCGGAACCAGATTAGGGCCTGAAGCCATCCTGCGGTGTTGCGGCCAGCTCAAAAGAAAGCGAGTTGAAGAAAGGAGCTCAGGGGCACTGTAACTCACAAACCTGCAGAGTTATAAATGACAGCTATCGTCCAAAGATATACTGAAGTAAGGCTGCCAAGAGGACTTGAAAGCGGGGCAGAATTGCAGGAAACCGATTTCAGGAGGTAGACTGGAATTGCATTGAAAGCATAGGAAAAGAGGCAGAACGTCCACAATGATGCACTTGGCCAAAAAGGGCGTATGCGTTTTTTCCTGAATATATTCAGGAAAAAACGCATACGCCCTTTTTGGCCAACCAAGCAAGCTTGCAAAGGAAATCTGCACTACAATGAAGTCTCACTTCCCCCCGGTCAAAAGGGCCATCTGAAAAAAGTGTAAAATCCAGAAAGGCAGGACAGGCCATGGAGAACTGGGGGCCTTTTTATGCTGATGGGAGGGATGTAAATTGCCAACAGACACTCGGGAGAAGTGTATGGTGTTTCCTGAAACATCTAAAAAACAAAGCAACAGAGCCTAGGGCACTTCCACTTATGGTCCTATAGATTAGGGAAATTAAAATCAAAAAGACACAGCCACCCCAAAGTTTGGGACGCCTCTGTTTACAAGAACCTCGTTTACAGTACAAGTTCAACATCGCAGAAAGTGAAAAATGGATAAAGAAGTTGTGGTATTTACTTACAAAGCAATATCACTCAGCAATGAAATCTATGTCATCAGGCCCTTAACAGCACAATGAGTGGATTCAGGTATGATGATTCTAACTGAAATAAGTCACACAGAAAAAGAAACATCATAAGATATCAGTAATACACGGAATGTAAACTTGGCTACACAGGAACTGAATTACAGAACAGAACAGGGTCTCAAATTTAGAAAACCAACTTATGCTTGCTTAAGGGTAAAGGAGAGTTGGGGTGCTGCATAAAACCAGAGATTGAAATGAGCACAGATAAAGTTCCTTAAGCCAAATATGGAATAGACAAGAGCTACTCCTTGCTCAACGAAATGGACTCAACACCGCATATTAAACGCCTAAGAATGTACCTGACTAGTAAGTATCTTAAAACCTATGGATTGCTATGTCTCCGAAAGAGAATCAAGCATGTGTACAGGGGCATAAACGCAGCAGTGATAGGATTGGAGAGGTTCGGTGAGCAAATGAAGACCCTTTGAAGTCATATTGCATGGTACCCATTCCACGGGTTTCAACTACCCAGGTTTAAGGTATTCTTCCTTCAGCTAAATCATGCATGTTGAAACTAGAGTATGATCAACCATGTGATCGGGAAACGTGTTCAAATATGTCTCAGTTTTCGTACCCTGGTACTCAGGTGCAACATTCCAGACGCTTTACTAACACTCTCCCGACTTGGAGAGTCAGTCCCTTTAACCTCCTGTTTGGCCCAGTTTGCAATTTCTGTGGAAGATGAACAGGAATAGCGAGAACCAATGAGAGACTAGCTGGAGGTGTCTGGACGGGCAAATTTAACTCTCATTTCCCACCAGGAAGAGGAATTAACCAAAGGCTCAGCTTGCCGTGCCGGAACCAGATTAGGGCCTGAAGCCATCCTGCGGTGTTGCGGCCAGCTCAAAAGAAAGCGAGTTGAAGAAAGGAGCTCAGGGGCACTGTAATTCACAAACCTGCAGAGTTATAAATGACAGCTATCGTCCAAAAATATACTGAAGTAAGGCTGCCAAGAGGACTTGAAAGCGGGGCAGAATTGCAGGAAACCGATTTCAGGAGGTAGACTGGAATTGCATTGAAAGCATAGGAAAAGAGGCAGAACGTCCACAATGATGCACTTGGCCAAAAAGGGCGTATGCGTTTTTTCCTGAATATATTCAGGAAAAAACGCATACGCCCTTTTTGGCCAACCAAGCAAGCTTGCAAAGGAAATCTGCACTACAATGAAGTCTCACTTCCCCCCGGTCAAAAGGGCCATCTGAAAAATGTGTAAAATCCAGAAAGGCAGGACAGGCCATGGAGAACTGGGAGCCTTGTTATGCTGATGGGCGGGATGTAAATTGCCAACAGACACTCGGGAGAAGTGTATGGTGTTTCCTGAAACAACTAAAAAACTAAGCAACAGAGCCTAGGGCACTTCCACTTATGGTCCTATAGCTTAGGGAAATTAAAATCAAAAAGACACAGCCACCCCAAAGTTTGGGACGCCTCTGTTTACAAGAACCTCGTTTACCGTACAAGTTCAATATCACAGAAAGTGAAAAATGGATACAGAACTTGTGGTACTTACGTACAATGCAGTATCACTCAGCAATGAAATCTATGTCATCAGGCCCGTAGCAGCATAATGAGTGGATTCAGGTACGATGATTCTAACTGAAATAAATCACACAGAAAAAGAAACATCATAAGAGATCAGTAATACACGGAATGTAAACTTGGCTACACAGGAACTGAATTACAGAACAGAACAGGGTCTCAAATTTAGAAAACCAACTTATGCTTGCTTAAGGGTAAAGGTGAGTTGGGGTGCTGCATAAAACCAGACATTGAAATGAGCACAGATAAAGTTCCTTAAGCCAAATATGGAATAGACAAGAGCTACTCCTTGCTCAACGACATGGACTCAACACCCCATATTAAACGCCTAAGAATGTACCTGACTAGTAAGTATCTTAAAACCTAGGGATTGCTATGTCTCCGAAAGAGAATCAAGCGTGTGTACAGGGGCATAAACGCAGCAGTGATAGGATTGGAGAGGTTCGGTGAGCAAATGAAGACCCTTTGAAGTCATATTGCATGGTACCCATTCCACGGGTTTCAACTACCCAGGTTTAAGGTATTCTTCCTTCAGCTAAAACATGCATGTGGAACCTAGAGTATGATCAACCATGTGATCGGGAGACGTGTTCAAATATGTCTCAGTTTTCGTACCCTGGTACTCGGGTGCAACATTCCAGACGCTTTACTAACACCCTCCCGACTTGGAGAGTCAGCGCCTTTAACCTCCTGTTTGGCCCAGTTTGCAATTTCTGCGGAAGATGAACAGGAATAGCGAGAACCAATGAGAGACTAGCTGGAGGTGTCTGGACGGGCAAATTTAACCCTCATTTCCCACCAGGAAGAGGAATTAACCAAAGTCTCAGCGTGCCGTGCCGGAACCAGTTTAGGGCCTGAAGCCATACTGCGGTGTTGCGGCCAGCTCAAAAAAACGAGTTGAAGAAAGGAGCTCAGGGGCACTGTAATTCACAAACCTGCAGAGTTATAAATGACAGCTATCGTCCAAAAATATACTGAAGTAAGGCTGCCAAGAGGACTTGAAAGCGGGGCAGAATTGCAGGAAACCGATTTCAGGAGGTAGACTGGAATTGAATTGAAAGCATAGGAAAAGAGGCAGAACGTCCACAATGATGCACTTCGCCAAAAAGGGCGTATACGTTTTTTCCTGAATATATTCAGGAAAAAACGTATACGCCCTTTTTGGCCAACCAAGCAAGCTTGCAAAGGAAATCTGCACTACAATGAAGTCTCACTTCCCCCCGGTCAAAAGGGCCATCTGAAAAAAGTGTAAAATCCAGAAAGGCAGGACAGGCCATGGAGAACTGGGAGCCTTGTTATGCTGATGGGCGGGATGTAAATTGCCAACAGACACTCGGGAGAAGTGTATGGTGTTTCCTGAAACATCTAAAAAGCAAAGCAACAGAGCCTAGGGCACTTCCACTTATGGTCCTATAGCTTAGGGAAATTAAAATCAAAAAGACACAGCCACCCCAAAGTTTGGGACGCCTCTGTTTACAAGAACCTCGTTTACCGTACAAGTTCAATATCACAGAAAGTGAAAAATGGATAAAGAACTTGTGGTACTTACGTACAATGCAGTATCACTCAGCAATGAAATCTATGTCAACAGGCCCGTAGCAGCATAATGAGTGGATTCAGGTACGATGATTCTAACTGAAATAAGTCACACAGAAAAAGAAACATCATAAGATATCACTAATACACGGAATGTAAACTTGGCTACACAGGAACTGAATTCCAAAACAGAACAGGGTCTCAAATTTAGAAAACCAACTTATGCTTGCTTAAGGGGAAAGGTGAGTTGGGGTGCTGCATAAAACCAGAGATTGAAATGAGCACAGATAAAGTTCCTTAAGCCAAATATGGAATAGACAAGAGCTACTCCTTGCTCAACGAAATGGACTCAACACCCCATATTAAACGCCTAAGAATGTACCTGACTAGTAAGTATCTTAAAACCTACGGATTGCTATGTCTCCGAAAGAGAATCAAGCATGTGTACAGGGGCATAAACGCAGCAGTGATAGGATTGGAGAGGTTCGGTGAGCAAATGAAGACCCTTTGAAGTCATATTGCATGGTACCCATTCCACGGGTTTCAACTACCCAGGTTTAAGGTATTCTTCCTTCAGCTAAAACATGCATGTGGATCCTAGAGTATGATCAACCATGTGATCGGGAGACGTGTTCAAATATGTCTCAGTTTTCGTACCCTGGTACTCGGGTGCAACATTCCAGACGCTTTACTAACACTCTCCCGACTTGGAGAGTCAGTCCCTTTAACCTCCTGTTTGGCCCAGTTTGCAATTTCTGCGGAAGATGAACAGGAATAGCGAGAACCAATGAGAGACTAGCTGGAGGTGTCTGGACGGGCAAATTTAACTCTCATTTCCCACCAGGAAGAGGAATTAACCAAAGGCTCAGCGTGCCGTGCCGGAACAAGATTAGGGCCTGAAGCCATCCTGCGGTGTTGCGGCCAGGTCACAAGAAAGCGAGTTGAAGAAAGGAGCTCAGGGGCACTGTAATTCACAAACCTGCAGACTTATAAATGACAGCTATCGTCCAAAAATATACTGAAGTAAGGCTGCCAAGAGGACTTGAAAGCGGGGCAGAATTGCAGGAAACCGATTTCAGGAGGTAGACTGGAATTGCATTGAAAGCATAGGAAAAGAGGCAGAACGTCCACAATGATGCACTTGGCCAAAAAGGGCGTATGCATTTTTTCCTGAATATATTCAGGAAAAAACGCATACGCCCTTTTTGGCCAACCAAGCAAGCTTGCAAAGGAAATCTGCACTACAATGAAGTCTCACTTCCCCCCGGTCAAAAGGGCCATCTGAAAAAAGTGTAAAATCCAGAAAGGCAGGACAGGCCATGGAGAACTGGGAGCCTTGTTATGCTGATGGGCGGGATGTAAATTGCCAACAGACACTCGGGAGAAGTGTATGGTGTTTCCTGAAACAACTAAAAAACTAAGCAACAGAGCCTAGGGCACTTCCACTTATGGTCCTATAGCTTAGGGAAATTAAAATCAAAAAGACACAGCCACCCCAAAGTTTGGGACGCCTCTGTTTACAAGAACCTCGTTTACCGTACAAGTTCAATATCACAGAAAGTGAAAAATGGATACAGAACTTGTGGTACTTACGTACAATGCAGTATCACTCAGCAATGAAATCTATGTCATCAGGCCCGTAGCAGCATAATGAGTGGATTCAGGTACGATGATTCTAACTGAAATAAATCACACAGAAAAAGAAACATCATAAGAGATCAGTAATACACGGAATGTAAACTTGGCTACACAGGAACTGAATTACAGAACAGAACAGGGTCTCAAATTTAGAAAACCAACTTATGCTTGCTTAAGGGTAAAGGTGAGTTGGGGTGCTGCATAAAACCAGACATTGAAATGAGCACAGATAAAGTTCCTTAAGCCAAATATGTAATAGACAAGAGCTACTCCTTGCTCAACGAAATGGACTCAACACCCCATATTAAACGCCTAAGAATGTACCTGACTAGTAAGTATCTTAAAACCTAGGGATTGCTATGTCTCCGAAAGAGAATCAAGCATGTGTACAGGGGCATAAACGCAGCAGTGATAGGATTGGAGAGGTTCGGTGAGCAAATGAAGACCCTTTGAAGTCATATTGCATGGTACCCATTCCACGGGTTTCAACTACCCAGGTTTAAGGTATTCTTCCTTCAGCTAAAACATGCATGTGGAACCTAGAGTATGATCAACCATGTGATTGGGAGACGTGTTCAAATATGTCTCAGTTTTCGTACCCTGGTACTCGGGTGCAACATTCCAGACGCTTTACTAACACCCTCCCGACTTGGAGAGTCAGCGCCTTTAACCTCCTGTTTGGCCCAGTTTGCAATTTCTGCGGAAGATGAACAGGAATAGCGAGAACCAATGAGAGACTAGCTGGAGGTGTCTGGACGGGCAAATTTAACCCTCATTTCCCACCAGGAAGAGGAATTAACCAAAGTCTCAGCGTGCCGTGCCGGAACCAGTTTAGGGCCTGAAGCCATACTGCGGTGTTGCGGCCAGCTCAAAAAAACGAGTTGAAGAAAGGAGCTCAGGGGCACTGTAATTCACAAACCTGCAGAGTTATAAATGACAGCTATCGTCCAAAAATATACTGAAGTAAGGCTGCCAAGAGGACTTGAAAGCAGGGCAGAATTGCAGGAAACCGTTTTCAGGAGTTAGACTGGAATTGAATTGAAAGCATAGGAAAAGAGGCAGAACGTCCACAATGATGCACTTCGCCAAAAAGGGCGTATACGTTTTTTCCTGAATATATTCAGGAAAAAACGCATACGCCCTTTTTGGCCAACCAAGCAAGCTTGCAAAGGAAATCTGCACTACAATGAAGTCTCACTTCCCCCCGGTCAAAAGGGCCATCTGAAAAAAGTGTAAAATCCAGAAAGGCAGGACAGGCCATGGAGAACTGGGAGCCTTGTTATGCTGATGGGCGGGATGTAAATTGCCAACAGACACTCGGGAGAAGTGTATGGTGTTTCCTGAAACATCTAAAAAGCAAAGCAACAGAGCCTAGGGCACTTCCACTTATGGTCCTATAGCTTAGGGAAATTAAAATCAAAAAGACACAGCCACCCCAAAGTTTGGGACGCCTCTGTTTACAAGAACCTCGTTTACCGTACAAGTTCAATATCACAGAAAGTGAAAAATGGATAAAGAACTTGTGGTACTTACGTACAATGCAGTATCACTCAGCAATGAAATCTATGTCAACAGGCCCGTAGCAGCATAATGAGTGGATTCAGGTACGATGATTCTAACTGAAATAAGTCACACAGAAAAAGAAACATCATAAGATATCACTAATACACGGAATGTAAACTTGGCTACACAGGAACTGAATTCCAAAACAGAACAGGGTCTCAAATTTAGAAAACCAACTTATGCTTGCTTAAGGGGAAAGGTGAGTTGGGGTGCTGCATAAAACCAGAGATTGAAATGAGCACAGATAAAGTTCCTTAAGCCAAATATGGAATAGACAAGAGCTACTCCTTGCTCAACGAAATGGACTCAACACCCCATATTAAACGCCTAAGAATGTACCTGACTAGTAAGTATCTTAAAACCTACGGATTGCTATGTCTCCGAAAGAGAATCAAGCATGTGTACAGGGGCATAAACGCAGCAGTGATAGGATTGGAGAGGTTCAGTGAGCAAATGAAGACCCTTTGAGGTCATATTGCATGGTACCCATTCCACGGGTTTCAAATACCCAGGTTTAAGGTATTCTTCCTTCAGCTAAAACATGTATGTGGATCCTAGAGTATGATCAACCATGTGATCGGGAGACGTGTTCAAATATGTCTCAGTTTTCGTACCCTGGTACTCGGGTGCAACATTCCAAACGCTTTACTAACACTCTCCCGACTTGGAGAGTCAGTCCCTTTAACCTCCTGTTTGGCCCAGTTTGCAATTTCTGCGGAAGATGAACAGGAATAGCGAGAACCAATGAGAGACTAGCTGGAGGTGTCTGGACGGGCAAATTTAACTCTCATTTCCCACCAGGAAGAGGAATTAACCAAAGGCTCAGCGTGCCGTGCCGGAACAAGATTAGGGCCTGAAGCCATCCTGCGGTGTTGCGGCCAGGTCACAAGAAAGCGAGTTGAAGAAAGGAGCTCAGGGGCACTGTAATTCACAAACCTGCAGACTTATAAATGACAGCTATCGTCCAAAAATATACTGAAGTAAGGCTGCCAAGAGGACTTGAAAGCGGGGCAGAATTGCAGGAAACCGATTTCAGGAGGTAGACTGGAATTGCATTGAAAGCATAGGAAAAGAGGCAGAACGTCCACAATGATGCACTTGGCCAAAAAGGGCGTATGCGTTTTTTCCTGAATATATTCAGGAAAAAACGCATACGCCCTTTTTGGCCAACCAAGCAAGCTTGCAAAGGAAATCTGCACTACAATGAAGTCTCACTTCCCCCCGGTCAAAAGGGCCATCTGAAAAAAGTGTAAAATCCAGAAAGGCAGGACAGGCCATGGAGAACTGGGAGCCTTGTTATGCTGATGGGCGGGATGTAAATTGCCAACAGACACTCGGGAGAAGTGTATGGTGTTTCCTGAAACAACTAAAAAACTAAGCAACAGAGCCTAGGGCACTTCCACTTATGGTCCTATAGCTTAGGGAAATTAAAATCAAAAAGACACAGCCACCCCAAAGTTTGGGACGCCTCTGTTTACAAGAACCTCGTTTACCGTACAAGTTCAATATCACAGAAAGTGAAAAATGGATACAGAACTTGTGGTACTTACGTACAATGCAGTATCACTCAGCAATGAAATCTATGTCATCAGGCCCGTAGCAGCATAATGAGTGGATTCAGGTACGATGATTCTAACTGAAATAAATCACACAGAAAAAGAAACATCATAAGAGATCAGTAATACACGGAATGTAAACTTGGCTACACAGGAACTGAATTACAGAACAGAACAGGGTCTCAAATTTAGAAAACCAACTTATGCTTGCTTAAGGGTAAAGGTGAGTTGGGGTGCTGCATAAAACCAGACATTGAAATGAGCACAGATAAAGTTCCTTAAGCCAAATATGGAATAGACAAGAGCCACTCCTTGCTCAACGAAATGGACTCAACACCCCATATTAAACGCCTAAGAATGTACCTGACTAGTAAGTATCTTAAAACCTAGGGATTGCTATGTCTCCGAAAGAGAATCAAGCATGTGTACAGGGGCATAAACGCAGCAGTGATAGGATTGGAGAGGTTCGGTGAGCAAATGAAGACCCTTTGAAGTCATATTGCATGGTACCCATTCCACGGGTTTCAACTACCCAGGTTTAAGGTATTCTTCCTTCAGCTAAAACATGCATGTGGAACCTAGAGTATGATCAACCATGTGATTGGGAGACGTGTTCAAATATGTCTCAGTTTTCGTACCCTGGTACTCGGGTGCAACATTCCAGACGCTTTACTAACACCCTCCCGACTTGGAGAGTCAGCGCCTTTAACCTCCTGTTTGGCCCAGTTTGCAATTTCTGCGGAAGATGAACAGGAATAGCGAGAACCAATGAGAGACTAGCTGGAGGTGTCTGGACGGGCAAATTTAACCCTCATTTCCCACCAGGAAGAGGAATTAACCAAAGGCTCAGCGTGCCGTGCCGGAACCAGTTTAGGGCCTGAAGCCATACTGCGGTGTTGCGGCCAGCTCAAAAAAACGAGTTGAAGAAAGGAGCTCATGGGCACTGTAATTCACAAACCTGCAGAGTTATAAATGACAGCTATCGTCCAAAAATATACTGAAGTAAGGCTGCCAAGAGGACTTGAAAGCAGGGCAGAATTGCAGGAAACCGTTTTCAGGAGTTAGACTGGAATTGAATTGAAAGCATAGGAAAAGAGGCAGAACGTCCACAATGATGCACTTCGCCAAAAAGGGCGTATACGTTTTTTCCTGAATATATTCAGGAAAAAACGCATACGCCCTTTTTGGCCAACCAAGCAAGCTTGCAAAGGAAATCTGCACTACAATGAAGTCTCACTTCCCCCCGGTCAAAAGGGCCATCTGAAAAAAGTGTAAAATCCAGAAAGGCAGGACAGGCCATGGAGAACTGGGAGCCTTGTTATGCTGATGGGCGGGATGTAAATTGCCAACAGACACTCGGGAGAAGTGTATGGTGTTTCCTGAAACATCTAAAAAGCAAAGCAACAGAGCCTAGGGCACTTCCACTTATGGTCCTATAGCTTAGGGAAATTAAAATCAAAAAGACACAGCCACCCCAAAGTTTGGGACGCCTCTGTTTACAAGAACCTCGTTTACCGTACAAGTTCAATATCACAGAAAGTGAAAAATGGATAAAGAACTTGTGGTACTTACGTACAATGCAGTATCACTCAGCAATGAAATCTATGTCAACAGGCCCGTAGCACCATAATGAGTGGATTCAGGTACGATGATTCTAACTGAAATAAGTCACACAGAAAAAGAAACATCATAAGATATCACTAATACACGGAATGTAAACTTGGCTACACAGGAACTGAATTCCAAAACAGAACAGGGTCTCAAATTTAGAAAACCAACTTATGCTTGCTTAAGGGGAAAG
Source organism: Pseudorca crassidens (assembly GCF_039906515.1). Classification (NCBI taxonomy): domain Eukaryota; kingdom Metazoa; phylum Chordata; class Mammalia; order Artiodactyla; family Delphinidae; genus Pseudorca; species Pseudorca crassidens. Next base: position 2,086,136 of record NW_027136313.1, on the reverse strand, counting down.
GTGAGTTGGGGTGCTGCATAAAACCAGAGATTGAAATGAGCACAGATAAAGTTCCTTAAGCCAAATATGGAATAGACAAGAGCTACTCCTTGCTCAACGAAATGGACTCAACACCCCATATTAAACGCCTAAGAATGTACCTGACTAGTAAGTATCTTAAAACCTAGGGATTGCTATGTCTCCGAAAGAGAATCAAGCGTGTGTACAGGGCCATAAATGCAGCAGTAATAGGATTGGAGAGGTTCGGTGAGCAAATGAAGACCCTCTGAAGTCATATTGCATGGTACCCATTCCACGGGTTTCAACTACCCAGGTTTAAGGTATTCTTCCTTCAGCTAAAACATGCATGTGGAACCTAGAGTATGATCAACCATGCGATCGGGAGACGTGTTCAAATATGTCTCAGTTTTCGTACGCTGGTACTCGGGTGCAACATTCCAGACGCTTTACTAACACCCTCCCGACTTGGAGAGTCAGTCCCTTTAACCTCCTGTTTGGCCCAGTTTGCAATTTCTGCGGAAGATGAACAGGAATAGCGAGAACCAATGAGAGACTAGCTGGAGGTGTCTGGACGGGCAAATTTAACTCTCATTTCCCACCAGAAAGAGGAATTAACCAAAGGCTCAGCGTGCCGTGCCGGAACAAGATTAGGGCCTGAAGCCATCCTGCAGTGTTGCGGCCAGGTCACAAGAAAGCGAGTTGAAGAAAGGAGCTCAGGGGCACTGTAATTCACAAACCTGCAGACTTATAAATGACAGCTATCGTCCAAAAATATACTGAAGTAAGGCTGCCAAGAGGACTTGAAAGCGGGGCAGAATTGCAGGAAACCGATTTCAGGAGGTAGACTGGAATTGCATTGAAAGCATAGGAAAAGAGGCAGAACGTCCACAATGATGCACTTGGCCAAAAAGGGCGTATGCATTTTTTCCTGAATATATTCAGGAAAAAACGCATACGCCCTTTTTGGCCAACCAAGCAAGCTTGCAAAGGAAATCTGCACTACAATGAAGTCTCACTTCCCCCCGGTCAAAAGGGCCATCTGAAAAAAGTGTAAAATCCAGAAAGGCAGGACAGGCCATGGAGAACTGGGAGCCTTGTTATGCTGATGGGCGGGATGTAAATTGCCAACAGACACTCGGGAGAAGTGTATGGTGTTTCCTGAAACATCTAAAACACAAAGCAACAGAGCCTAGGGCACTTCCACTTATGTTCCTATAGCTTAGGGAAATTAAAATCAAAAAGACACAGCCACCCCAAAGTTTGGGACGCCTCTGTTTACAAGAACCTCGTTTACCGTACAAGTTCAATATCACAGAAAGTGAAAAATGGATAAAGAACTTGTGGTACTTACGTGCAATGCAGTATCACTCAGCAATGAAATCTATGTCATCAGGCCCGTAGCAGCATAATGAGTGGATTCAGGTATGATGATTCTAACTGAAATAAGTCACACAGAAAAAGAAACATCATAAGATATCACTAATACACGGAATGTAAACTTGGCTACACAGGAACTGAATTCCAAAACAGAACAGGGTCTCAAATTTAGAAAACCAACTTATGCTTGCTTAAGGGGAAAGGTGAGTTGGGGTGCTGCATAAAACCAGAGATTGAAATGAGCACAGATAAAGTTCCTTAAGCCAAATATGGAATAGACAAGAGCTACTCCTTGCTCAACGAAATGGATTCAACACCCCATATTAAACGCCTAAGAATGTACCTGACTAGTAAGTATCTTAAAACCTAGGGATTGCTATGTCTCCGAAAGAGAATCAAGAGTGTGTACAGGGGCATAAACGCAGCAGTGATAGGATTGGAGAGGTTCGGTGAGCAAATGAAGACCCTTTGAAGTCATATTGCATGGTACCCATTCCACGGGTTTCAACTACCCAGGTTTAAGGTATTCTTCCTTCAGCTAAAACATGCATGTGGAACCTAGAGTATGATCAACCATGTGATCGGGAGACGTGTTCAAATATGTCTCAGTTTTCGTACCCTGGTACTCGGGTGCAACATTCCAGACGCTTTACTAACACCCTCCCGACTTGGAGAGTCAGCGCCTTTAACCTCCTGTTTGGCCCAGTTTGCAATTTCTGCGGAAGATGAACAGGAATAGCGAGAACCAATGAGAGACTAGCTGGAGGTGTCTGGACGGGCAAATTTAACCCTCATTTCCCACCAGGAAGAGGAATTAACCAAAGGCTCAGCGTGCCGTGCCGGAACCAGTTTAGGGCCTGAAGCCATACTGTGGTGTTGCGGCCAGCTCAAAAAAACGAGTTGAAGAAAGGAGCTCAGGGGCACTGTAATTCACAAACCTGCAGAGTTATAAATGACAGCTATCGTCCAACAATATACTAAAGTAAGGCTGCCAAGAGGACTTGAAAGCGGGGCAGAATTGCAGGAAACCGATTTCAGGAGGTAGACTGGAATTGCATTGAAAGCATAGGAAAAGAGGCAGAACGTCCACAATGATGCACTTGGCCAAAAAGGGCGTATGCGTTTTTTCCTGAATATATTCAGGAAAAAACGCATACGCCCTTTTTGGCCAACCAAGCAAGCTTGCAAAGGAAATCTGCACTACAATGAAGTCTCACTTCCCCCCGGTCAAAAGGGCCATCTGAAAAAAGTGTAAAATCCAGAAAGGCAGGACAGGCCATGGAGAACTGGGAGCCTTGTTATGCTGATGGGCGGGATGTAAATTGCCAACAGACACTCGGGAGAAGTGTATGGTGTTTCCTGAAACATCTAAAACACAAAGCAACAGAGCCTAGGGCACTTCCACTTATGGTCCTATAGCTTAGGGAAATTAAAATCAAAAAGACACAGCCACCCCAAAGTTTGGGACGCCTCTGTTTACAAGAACCTCGTTTACCGTACAAGTTCAATATCACAGAAAGTGAAAAATGGATAAAGAACTTGTGGTACTTACGTGCAATGCAGTATCACTCAGCAATGAAATCTATGTCATCAGGCCCGTAGCAGCATAATGAGTGGATTCAGGTATGATGATTCTAACTGAAATAAGTCACACAGAAAAAGAAACATCATAAGATATCACTAATACACGGAATGTAAACTTGGCTACACAGGAACTGAATTCCAAAACAGAACAGGGTCTCAAATTTAGAAAACCAACTTATGCTTGCTTAAGGGGAAAGGTGAGTTGGGGTGCTGCATAAAACCAGAGATTGAAATGAGCACAGATAAAGTTCCTTAAGCCAAATATGGAATAGACAAGAGCTACTCCTTGCTCAACGAAATGGATTCAACACCCCATATTAAACGCCTAAGAATGTACCTGACTAGTAAGTATCTTAAAACCTAGGGATTGCTATGTCTCCGAAAGAGAATCAAGCGTGTGTACAGGGGCATAAACGCAGCAGTGATAGGATTGGAGAGGTTCGGTGAGCAAATGAAGACCCTTTGAAGTCATATTGCATGGTACCCATTCCACGGGTTTCAACTACCCAGGTTTAAGGTATTCTTCCTTCAGCTAAAACATGCATGTGGAACCTAGAGTATGATCAACCATGTGATCGGGAGACGTGTTCAAATATGTCTCAGTTTTCGTACCGTGGTACTCGGGTGCAACATTCCAGATGCTTTACTAACACCCTCCCGACTTGGAGAGTCAGCGCCTTTAACCTCCTGTTTGGCCCAGTTTGCAATTTCTGCGGAAGATGAACAGGAATAGCGAGAACCAATGAGAGACTAGCTGGAGGTGTCTGGACGGGCAAATTTAACCCTCATTTCCCACCAGGAAGAGGAATTAACCAAAGGCTCAGCGTGCCGTGCCGGAACCAGTTTAGGGCCTGAAGCCATACTGCGGTGTTGCGGCCAGCTCAAAAAAACGAGTTGAAGAAAGGAGCTCAGGGGCACTGTAATTCACAAACCTGCAGAGTTATAAATGACAGCTATCGTCCAAAAATATACTGAAGTAAGGCTGCCAAGAGGACTTGAAAGCGGGGCAGAATTGCAGGAAACCGATTTCAGGAGGTAGACTGGAATTGCATTGAAAGCATAGGAAAAGAGGCAGAACGTCCACAATGATGCACTTGGCCAAAAAGGGCGTATGCATTTTTTCCTGAATATATTCAGGAAAAAACGCATACGCCCTTTTTGGCCAACCAAGCAAGCTTGCAAAGGAAATCTGCACTACAATGAAGTCTCACTTCCCCCCGGTCAAAAGGGCCATCTGAAAAAAGTGTAAAATCCAGAAAGGCAGGACAGGCCATGGAGAACTGGGAGCCTTGTTATGCTGATGGGCGGGATGTAAATTGCCAACAGACACTCGGGAGAAGTGTATGGTGTTTCCTGAAACATCTAAAACACAAAGCAACAGAGCCTAGGGCACTTCCACTTATGGTCCTATAGCTTAGGGAAATTAAAATCAAAAAGACACAGCCACCCCAAAGTTTGGGACGCCTCTGTTTACAAGAACCTCGTTTACCGTACAAGTTCAATATCACAGAAAGTGAAAAATGGATAAAGAACTTGTGGTACTTACGTGCAATGCAGTATCACTCAGCAATGAAATCTATGTCATCAGGCCCGTAGCAGCATAATGAGTGGATTCAGGTATGATGATTCTAACTGAAATAAGTCACACAGAAAAAGAAACATCATAAGATATCACTAATACACGGAATGTAAACTTGGCTACACAGGAACTGAATTCCAAAACAGAACAGGGTCTCAAATTTAGAAAACCAACTTATGCTTGCTTAAGGGGAAAGGTGAGTTGGGGTGCTGCATAAAACCAGAGATTGAAATGAGCACAGATAAAGTTCCTTAAGCCAAATATGGAATAGACAAGAGCTACTCCTTGCTCAACGAAATGGATTCAACACCCCATATTAAACGCCTAAGAATGTACCTGACTAGTAAGTATCTTAAAACCTAGGGATTGCTATGTCTCCGAAAGAGAATCAAGAGTGTGTACAGGGGCATAAACGCAGCAGTGATAGGATTGGAGAGGTTCGGTGAGCAAATGAAGACCCTTTGAAGTCATATTGCATGGTACCCATTCCACGGGTTTCAACTACCCAGGTTTAAGGTATTCTTCCTTCAGCTAAAACATGCATGTGGAACCTAGAGTATGATCAACCATGTGATCGGGAGACGTGTTCAAATATGTCTCAGTTTTCGTACCCTGGTACTCGGGTGCAACATTCCAGACGCTTTACTAACACCCTCCCGACTTGGAGAGTCAGCGCCTTTAACCTCCTGTTTGGCCCAGTTTGCAATTTCTGCGGAAGATGAACAGGAATAGCGAGAACCAATGAGAGACTAGCTGGAGGTGTCTGGACGGGCAAATTTAACCCTCATTTCCCACCAGGAAGAGGAATTAACCAAAGGCTCAGCGTGCCGTGCCGGAACCAGTTTAGGGCCTGAAGCCATACTGTGGTGTTGCGGCCAGCTCAAAAAAACGAGTTGAAGAAAGGAGCTCAGGGGCACTGTAATTCACAAACCTGCAGAGTTATAAATGACAGCTATCGTCCAAAAATATACTGAAGTAAGGCTGCCAAGAGGACTTGAAAGCGGGGCAGAATTGCAGGAAACCGATTTCAGGAGGTAGACTGGAATTGCATTGAAAGCATAGGAAAAGAGGCAGAACGTCCACAATGATGCACTTGGCCAAAAAGGGCGTATGTGTTTTTTCCTGAATATATTCAGGAAAAAACGCATACGCCCTTTTTGGCCAACCAAGCAAGCTTGCAAAGGAAATCTGCACTACAATGAAGTCTCACTTCCCCCCGGTCAAAAAGGCCATCTGAGAAAAGTGTAAAATCCAGAAAGGCAGGACAGGCCATGGAGAACTGGGAGCCTTGTTATGCTGATGGGCGGGATGTAAATTGCCAACAGACACTCGGGAGAAGTGTATGGTGTTTCCTGAAACATCTAAAAAACAAAGCAACAGAGCCTAGGGCACTTCCACTTATGGTCCTATAGCTTAGGGAAATTAAAATCAAAAAGACACAGCCACCCCAAAATTTGGGACGCCTCTGTTTACAAGAACCTCGTTTACAGTACAAGTTCAATATCACAGAAAGTGAAAAATGGATAAAGAACTTGTGGTACTTACGTACAATGCAGTATCACTCAGCAATGAAATCTATGTCATCAGGCCCGTAGCAGCATAATGAGTGGATTCAGGTACGATGATTCTAACTGAAATAAGTCACACAGAAAAAGAAACATCATAAGATATCACTAATACACGGAATGTAAACTTGGCTACACAGGAACTGAATTCCAAAACAGAACAGTGTCTCAAATTTAGAAAACCAACTTATGCTTGCTTAAGGGGAAAGGTGAGTTGGGGTGCTGCATAAAACCAGAGATTGAAATGAGCACAGATAAAGTTCCTTAAGCCAAATATGGAATAGACAAGAGCTACTCCTTGCTCAACGAAATGGACTCAACACCCCATATAAAACGCCTAAGAATGTACCTGACTAGTAAGTATCTTAAAACCTATGGATTGCTAGGTCTCCAAAAGAGAATCAAGCGTGTGTACAGGGGCATAAACGCAGCAGTGATAGGATTGGAGAGGTTCGGTGAGCAAATGAAGACCCTTTGAAGTCATATTGCATGGTACCCATTCCACGGGTCTCAACTCTCCAGGTTTAAGGTATTCTTCCTTCAGCTAAAACATACATGTGGAACCCAGAGTATGATCAACCGTGTGAACGGGAGACGTGTTCAAATATGTCTCAGTTTTGGTCCCCTGGTACTCGGGTGCAACATTCCAGACGCTTTACTAACACTCTCCCCACTTGGAGAGTCAGTGCCTTTAACCTCCTGTTTGGCCCAGTTTGCAATTTCTGCAGAAGATGAACAGGAATAGGGAGAACCAATGAGAGACTAGCTGGAGGTGTCTGGACAGGCAAATTTAACTCTCATTTCCCACCAGGAAGAGGAAATAACCAAAGGCTCAGCGTGCCGTGCCGGAACAAGATTAGGGCCTGAAGCCATCCTGCGGTGTTGCGGCCAGCTCAAAAGAAAGCGAGTTGAAGAAAGGAGCTCAGGGACACTGTAACTCACAAACCTGCAGAGTTATAAATGACAGCTATCGTCCAAAAATATACTGAAGTAAGGCTGCCAAGAGGACTTGAAAGCGGGGCAGAATTGCAGGAAACCGATTTCAGGAGGTAGACTGGAATTGCATTGAAAGCATAGGAAAAGAGGCAGAACGTCCACAATGATGCACTTGGCCAAAAAGGGCGTATGCGTTTTTTCCTGAATATATTCAGGAATAAACGCATACGCCCTTTTTGGCCAACCAAGCAAGCTTGCAAAGGAAATCTGCACTACAATGAAGTCTCACTTCCCCCCGGTCAAAAGGGCCATCTGAAAAAAGTGTAAAATCCAGAAAGGCAGGACAGGCCATGGAGAACTGGGAGCCTCTTTATGCTGATGGGAGGGATGTAAATTGCCAACAGCCACTCGGGAGAAGTGTATGGTGTTTCCTGAAACATCTAAAAAACAAAGCAACAGAGCCTAGGGCACTTCCACTTATGGTCCTATAGCTTAGGGAAATTAAAATCAAAAAGACACAGCCACCCCAAAGTTTGGGACGCCTCTGTTTACAAGAACCTCATTTACCGTACAAGTTCAATATCACAGAAAGTGAAAAATGGATAAAGAAGTTGTGGTACTTACGTACAATGCAGTATCACTCAACAATGAAATCTATGTCATCAGGCCCGTAGCAGCATAATGAGTGGATTCAGGTACGATGATTCTAACTGAAATAAGTCACACAGAAAAAGAAACATCATAAGATATCACTAATACACAGAATGTAAACTTGGCTACACAGGAACTGAATTCCAAAACAGAACAGGGTCTCAAATTTAGAAAACCAACTTATGCTTGCTTAAGGGGAAAGGTGAGTTGGGGTGCTGCATAAAACCAGAGATTGAAATGAGCACAGATAAAGTTCCTTAAGCCAAATATGGAATAGACAAGAGCTACTCCTTGCTCAACGAAATGGACTCAATACCGCATATTAAACGCCTAAGAATGTACCTGACTAGTAAGTATCTTAAAACCTATGGATTGCTATGTCTCCGAAAGAGAATCAAGCATGTGTACAGGGGCATAAACGCAGCAGTGATAGGATTGGAGAGGTTCGGTGAGCAAATGAAGACCCTTTGAAGTCATATTGCATGGTACCCATTCCACGGGTTTCAACTACCCAGGTTTAAGGTATTCTTCCTTCAGCTAAAACATGCATGTGGAACCCAGAGTATGATCAACCGTGTGAACGGGAGACGTGTTCAAATATGTCTCAGTTTTCCTCCCCTGGTACTCGGGTGCAACATTCCAGACGCTTTACTAACACTCTCCCCACTTGGAGAGTCAGCGCCTTTAACCTCCTGTTTGGCCCAGTTTGCAATTTCTGCGGAAGGTGAACAGGAATAGGGAGAACCAATGAGAGACTAGCTGGAGGTGTCTTGACGGGCAAATTTAACTCTCATTTCCCACCAGGAAGAGGAAATAACCAAAGGCTCAGCGTGCCGTGCCGGAACCAGATTAGGGCCTGAAGCCATCCTGCGGTGCTGCGGCCAGCTCAAAAGAAAGCGAGTTGAAGAAAGGAACTCAGGGGCACTGTAATTCACAAACCTGCAGACTTATAAATGACAGCTATCGTCCAAAAATATACTGAAGTAAGGCTGCCAAGAGGACTTGAAAGCGGGGCAGAATTGCAGGAAACCGATTTCAGGAGGTAGACTGGAATTGCATTGAAAACATAGGAAAAGAGGCAGAACGTCCACAATGATGCACTTGGCCAAAACGGGCGTATGCGTTTTTTCCTGAATATATTCAGGAAAAAACACATACGCACTTTTTGGCCAACCAAGCAAACTTGCAAGGGAAATCTGCACTACAATGAAGTCTCACTTCCCCCCGGTCAAAAGGGCCATCTGAAAAAAGTGTAAAATCCAGAAAGGCAGGACAGGCCATGGAGAACTGGGAGCCTTGTTATGCTGATGGGCGGGATGTAAATTGCCAACAGCCACTCGGGAGAAGTGTATGGTGTTTCCTGAAACATCTAAAAAACAAAGCAACAGAGCCTAGGGCATTTCCACTTATGGTTCTATAGATTAGGGAAATTAAAATCAAAAAGACACAGCCACCCCAAAGTTTGGGACGCCTCTGTTTACAAGAACCTCGTTTACAGTACAAGTTCAACACTGCAGAAAGTGAAAAATGGATAAAGAAGTTGTGGTATTTACTTACAAAGCAATATCACTCAGCAATGAAATCTATGTCATCAGGCCCTTAGCAGCACAATGAGTGGATTCAGGTATGATGATTCTAACTGAAATAAGTCACACAGAAAAAGAATCATCATAAGATATCAGTAATACACGGAATGTAAACTTGGCTACACAGGAACTGAATTACAGAACAGAACAGGGTCTCAAATTTAGAAAACCAACTTATGCTTGCTTAAGGGTAAAGGTGAGTTGGGGTGCTGCATAAAACCAGAGATTGAAATGAGCACAGATAAATTTCCTTAAGCCAAATATGGAATAGAAAAGAGCTACTCCTTGCTCAACGAAATGGACTCAACACCCCATATTAAACGCCTAAGAATGTACCTTACTAGTAAGTAACTTAAAACCTATGGATTGCTATGTCTCCAAAAGAGAATCAAGCATGTGTACAGGGGCATAAACGCAGCAGTGATAGGATTGGAGAGGTTCGGTGAGCAAATGAAGACCCTTTGAAGTCATATTGCATGGTACCCATTCCACGGGTTTCAATTTCCCAGGTTTAAGGTATTCTTCCTTCAGCTAAAACATGCATGTGGAACCTAGAGTATGATCAACCATGTGATCGGGAAACGTGTTCAAATATGTCTCAGTTTTCGTACCCTGGTACTCGGGTGCAACATTCCAGATGCTTTACTAACACTCTCCCAACTTGGAGAGTCAGTCCCTTTAACCTCCTGTTTGGCCCAGTTTGCAATTTCTGTGGAAGATGAACAGGAATAGCGAGAACCAATGAGAGACTAGCTGGAGGTGTCTGGACGGGCAAATTTAACTCTCATTTCCCACCAGGAAGAGGAATTAACCAAAGGCTCATCGTGCCCTGCCGAAACCAGATTAGGGCCTGAAGCCATCCTGCGGTGTTGCGGCCAGGTCACAAGAAAGCGAGTTGAAGAAAGGAGCTCAGGGGCACTGTAATTCACAAACCTGCAGAGTTATAAATGACAGCTATCGTCCAAAAATATACTGAAGTAAGGCTGCCAAGAGGACTTGAAACCGGGGCAGAATTGCAGGAAACCGATTTCAGGAGGTAGACTGGAATTGCATTGAAAGCATAGGAAAAGAGGCAGAACGTCCACAATGATGCACTTGGCCAAAAAGGGCGTATGCGTTTTTTCCTGAATATATTCAGGAAAAAACGCATACGCCCTTTTTGGCCAACCAAGCAAGCTTGCAAAGGAAATCTGCACTACAATGAAGTCTCACTTCCCCCCGGTCAAAAGGGCCATCTGAAAAAAGTGTAAAATCCAGAAAGGCAGGACAGGCCATGGAGAACTGGGAGCCTTGTTATGCTGATGGGCGGGATGTAAATTGCCAACAGACACTCGGGAGAAGTGTATGGTGTTTCCTGAAACATCTAAAAAACAAAGCAACAGAGCCTAGGGCACTCCCACTTATGGTCCTATAGCTTAGGGAAATTAAAATCAAAAAGACACAGCCACCCCAAAGTTTGGGACGCCTCTGTTTACAAGAACCTCATGTACCGTACAAGTTCAACATCGCAGAAAGTGAAAAATGGATAAAGAAGTTGTGGTATTTACTTACAAAGCAATATCACTCAGCAATGAAATCTATGTCATCAGGCCCTTAGCAGCACAATGAGTGGATTCAGGTATGATGATTCTAACTGAAATAAGTCACACAGAAAAAGAAACATCATAAGATATCAGTAATACACGGAATGTAAACTTGGCTACACAGGAACAGAACAGGGTCTCAAATTTAGAAAACCAACTTATGCTTGCTTAAGGGTAAAGGTGAGTTGGGGTGCTGCATAAAACCAGAGATCGAAATGAGCACAGATAAAGTTCCTTAAGCCAAATATGGAATAGACAAGAGCTACTCCTTGCTCAGCGAAATGGACTCAACACCCCATATTAAACGCCTAAGAATGTACCTGACTAGTAAGTATCATAAAACCTATGGATTGCTATGTCTCTGAAAGAGAATCAAGCGTGTGTACAGGGGCATAAACGCAGCAGTGATAGGATTGGAGAGGTTCGGTGAGCAAATGAAGACCCTTTGAAGTCATATTGCATGGTACCCATTCCACGGGTCTCAACTCTCCAGGTTTAAGGTATTCTTCCTTCAGCTAAAACATGCATGTGGAACCCAGAGTATGATCAACCGTGTGAACGGGAGACGTGTTCAAATATGTCTCAGTTTTCCTCCCCTGGTACTCGGGTGCAACATTCCAGACGCTTTACTAACTCTCTCTCCACATGGAGAGTCAGCGCCTTTAACCTCCTGTTTGGCCCAGTTTGCAATTTCTGCGGAAGATGAACAGGAATAGCGAGAACCAATGAGAGACTAGCTGGAGGTGTCTGGACGGGCAAATTTAACTCTCATTTCCCACCAGGAAGAGGAAATAACCAAAGGCTCATCGTGCCGTGACGGAACCAGATTAGGGCCTGAAGCCATCCTGCGGTGTTGCGGCCAGCTCAAAAGAAAGCGAGTTGAAGAAAGGAGCTCAGGGGCACTGTAATTCACAAACCTGCAGAGTTATAAATGACAGCTATCGTCCAACAATATACTAAAGTAAGGCTGCCAAGAGGACTTGAAAGCGGGGCAGAATTGCAGGAAACCGATTTCAGGAGGTAGACTGGAATTGCATTGAAAGCATAGGAAAAGAGGCAGAACGTCCACAATGATGCACTTGGCCAAAAAGGACGTATGCGTTTTTTCCTGAATATATTCAGGAAAAAACGCATACGTCCTTTTTGGCCAACTAAGCAAACTTGCAAAGGAAATCTGCACTACAATGAAGTCTCACTTCCCCCCGGTCAAAAGGGCCATCTGAAAAAAGTGTAAAATCCAGAAAGGCAGGACAGGCCATGGAGAACTGGGAGCCTTGTTATGCTGATGGGCGGGATGTAAATTGCCAACAGACACTCGGGAGAAGTGTATGGTGTTTCCTGAAACATCTAAAAAACAAAGCAACAGAGCCTAGGGCACTTCCACTTATGGTCCTATAGCTTAGGGAAATTAAAATCAAAAAGACACAGCCACCCCAAAATTTGGGACGCCTCTGTTTACAAGAACCTCGTTTACAGTACAAGTTCAATATCACAGAAAGTGAAAAATGGATAAAGAACTTGTGGTACTTACGTACAATGCAGTATCACTCAGCAATGAAATCTATGTCATCAGGCCCGTAGCAGCATAATGAGTGGATTCAGGTACGATGATTCTAACTGAAATAAATCACACAGAAAAAGAAACATCATAAGAGATCAGTAATACACGGAATGTAAACTTGGCTACACAGGAACTGAATTACAGAACAGAACAGGGTCTCAAATTTAGAAAACCAACTTATGCTTGCTTAAGGGTAAAGGTGAGTTGGGGTGCTGCATAAAACCAGACATTGAAATGAGCACAGATAAATTTCCTTAAGCCAAATATGGAATAACCAAGAGCTACTCCTTGCTCAACGAAATGGACTCAACACCCCATATTAAACGCCTAAGAATGTACCTGACTAGTAAGTATCTTAAAACCTAGGGATTGCTATGTCTCCGAAAGAGAATCAAGCGTGTGTACAGGGGCATAAACGCAGCAGTGATAGGATTGGAGAGGTTCGGTGAGCAAATGAAGACCCTTTGAAGTCATATTGCATGGTACCCATTCCACGGGTTTCAACTACCCAGGTTTAAGGTATTCTTCCTTCAGCTAAAACATGCATGTGGAACCTAGAGTATGATCAACCATGTGATCGGGAGACGTGTTCAAATATGTCTCAGTTTTCGTACCCTGGTACTCGGGTGCAACATTCCAGACGCTTTACTAACACCCTCCCGACTTGGAGAGTCAGCGCCTTTAACCTCCTGTTTGGCCCAGTTTGCAATTTCTGCGGAAGATGAACAGGAATAGCGAGAACCAATGAGAGACTAGCTGGAGGTGTCTGGACGGGCAAATTTAACCCTCATTTCCCACCAGGAAGAGGAATTAACCAAAGTCTCAGCGTGCCGTGCCGGAACCAGTTTAGGGCCTGAAGCCATACTGCGGTGTTGCGGCCAGCTCAAAAAAACGAGTTGAAGAAAGGAGCTCAGGGGCACTGTAATTCACAAACCTGCAGAGTTATAAATGACAGCTATCGTCCAAAAATATACTGAAGTAAGGCTGCCAAGAGGACTTGAAAGCGGGGCAGAATTGCAGGAAACCGATTTCAGGAGGTAGACTGGAATTGAATTGAAAGCATAGGAAAAGAGGCAGAACGTCCACAATGATGCACTTCGCCAAAAAGGGCGTATACGTTTTTTCCTGAATATATTCAGGAAAAAACGTATACGCCCTTTTTGGCCAACCAAGCAAGCTTGCAAAGGAAATCTGCACTACAATGAAGTCTCACTTCCCCCCGGTCAAAAGGGCCATCTGAAAAAAGTGTAAAATCCAGAAAGGCAGGACAGGCCATGGAGAACTGGGAGCCTTGTTATGCTGATGGGCGGGATGTAAATTGCCAACAGACACTCGGGAGAAGTGTATGGTGTTTCCTGAAACATCTAAAAAGCAAAGCAACAGAGCCTAGGGCACTTCCACTTATGGTCCTATAGCTTAGGGAAATTAAAATCAAAAAGACACAGCCACCCCAAAGTTTGGGACGCCTCTGTTTACAAGAACCTCGTTTACCGTACAAGTTCAATATCACAGAAAGTGAAAAATGGATAAAGAACTTGTGGTACTTACGTACAATGCAGTATCACTCAGCAATGAAATCTATGTCAACAGGCCCGTAGCAGCATAATGAGTGGATTCAGGTACGATGATTCTAACTGAAATAAGTCACACAGAAAAAGAAACATCATAAGATATCACTAATACACGGAATGTAAACTTGGCTACACAGGAACTGAATTCCAAAACAGAACAGGGTCTCAAATTTAGAAAACCAACTTATGCTTGCTTAAGGGGAAAGGTGAGTTGGGGTGCTGCATAAAACCAGAGATTGAAATGAGCACAGATAAAGTTCCTTAAGCCAAATATGGAATAGACAAGAGCTACTCCTTGCTCAACGAAATGGACTCAACACCCCATATTAAACGCCTAAGAATGTACCTGACTAGTAAGTATCTTAAAACCTACGGATTGCTATGTCTCCGAAAGAGAATCAAGCATGTGTACAGGGGCATAAACGCAGCAGTGATAGGATTGGAGAGGTTCGGTGAGCAAATGAAGACCCTTTGAAGTCATATTGCATGGTACCCATTCCACGGGTTTCAACTACCCAGGTTTAAGGTATTCTTCCTTCAGCTAAAACATGCATGTGGATCCTAGAGTATGATCAACCATGTGATCGGGAGACGTGTTCAAATATGTCTCAGTTTTCGTACCCTGGTACTCGGGTGCAACATTCCAGACGCTTTACTAACACTCTCCCGACTTGGAGAGTCAGTCCCTTTAACCTCCTGTTTGGCCCAGTTTGCAATTTCTGCGGAAGATGAACAGGAATAGCGAGAACCAATGAGAGACTAGCTGGAGGTGTCTGGACGGGCAAATTTAACTCTCATTTCCCACCAGGAAGAGGAATTAACCAAAGGCTCAGCGTGCCGTGCCGGAACAAGATTAGGGCCTGAAGCCATCCTGCGGTGTTGCGGCCAGGTCACAAGAAAGCGAGTTGAAGAAAGGAGCTCAGGGGCACTGTAATTCACAAACCTGCAGACTTATAAATGACAGCTATCGTCCAAAAATATACTGAAGTAAGGCTGCCAAGAGGACTTGAAAGCGGGGCAGAATTGCAGGAAACCGATTTCAGGAGGTAGACTGGAATTGCATTGAAAGCATAGGAAAAGAGGCAGAACGTCCACAATGATGCACTTGGCCAAAAAGGGCGTATGCGTTTTTTCCTGAATATATTCAGGAAAAAACGCATACGCCCTTTTTGGCCAACCAAGCAAGCTTGCAAAGGAAATCTGCACTACAATGAAGTCTCACTTCCCCCCGGTCAAAAGGGCCATCTGAAAAAAGTGTAAAATCCAGAAAGGCAGGACAGGCCATGGAGAACTGGGAGCCTTGTTATGCTGATGGGCGGGATGTAAATTGCCAACAGACACTCGGGAGAAGTGTATGGTGTTTCCTGAAACAACTAAAAAACTAAGCAACAGAGCCTAGGACACTTCCACTTATGGTCCTATAGCTTAGGGAAATTAAAATCAAAAAGACACAGCCACCCCAAAGTTTGGGACGCCTCTGTTTACAAGAACCTCGTTTACCGTACAAGTTCAATATCACAGAAAGTGAAAAATGGATACAGAACTTGTGGTACTTACGTACAATGCAGTATCACTCAGCAATGAAATCTATGTCATCAGGCCCGTAGCAGCATAATGAGTGGATTCAGGTACGATGATTCTAACTGAAATAAATCACACAGAAAAAGAAACATCATAAGAGATCAGTAATACACGGAATGTAAACTTGGCTACACAGGAACTGAATTACAGAACAGAACAGGGTCTCAAATTTAGAAAACCAACTTATGCTTGCTTAAGGGTAAAGGTGAGTTGGGGTGCTGCATAAAACCAGACATTGAAATGAGCACAGATAAAGTTCCTTAAGCCAAATATGGAATAGACAAGAGCTACTCCTTGCTCAACGAAATGGACTCAACACCCCATATTAAACGCCTAAGAATGTACCTGACTAGTAAGTATCTTAAAACCTAGGGATTGCTATGTCTCCGAAAGAGAATCAAGCATGTGTACAGGGGCATAAACGCAGCAGTGATAGGATTGGAGAGGTTCGGTGAGCAAATGAAGACCCTTTGAAGTCATATTGCATGGTACCCATTCCACGGGTTTCAACTACCCAGGTTTAAGGTATTCTTCCTTCAGCTAAAACATGCATGTGGAACCTAGAGTATGATCAACCATGTGATTGGGAGACGTGTTCAAATATGTCTCAGTTTTCGTACCCTGGTACTCGGGTGCAACATTCCAGACGCTTTACTAACACCCTCCCGACTTGGAGAGTCAGCGCCTTTAACCTCCTGTTTGGCCCAGTTTGCAATTTCTGCGGAAGATGAACAGGAATAGCGAGAACCAATGAGAGACTAGCTGGAGGTGTCTGGACGGGCAAATTTAACCCTCATTTCCCACCAGGAAGAGGAATTAACCAAAGTCTCAGCGTGCCGTGCCGGAACCAGTTTAGGGCCTGAAGCCATACTGCGGTGTTGCGGCCAGCTCAAAAAAACGAGTTGAAGAAAGGAGCTCAGGGGCACTGTAATTCACAAACCTGCAGAGTTATAAATGACAGCTATCGTCCAAAAATATACTGAAGTAAGGCTGCCAAGAGGACTTGAAAGCAGGGCAGAATTGCAGGAAACCGTTTTCAGGAGTTAGACTGGAATTGAATTGAAAGCATAGGAAAAGAGGCAGAACGTCCACAATGATGCACTTCGCCAAAAAGGGCGTATACGTTTTTTCCTGAATATATTCAGGAAAAAACGCATACGCCCTTTTTGGCCAACCAAGCAAGCTTGCAAAGGAAATCTGCACTACAATGAAGTCTCACTTCCCCCCGGTCAAAAGGGCCATCTGAAAAAAGTGTAAAATCCAGAAAGGCAGGACAGGCCATGGAGAACTGGGAGCCTTGTTATGCTGATGGGCGGGATGTAAATTGCCAACAGACACTCGGGAGAAGTGTATGGTGTTTCCTGAAACATCTAAAAAGCAAAGCAACAGAGCCTAGGGCACTTCCACTTATGGTCCTATAGCTTAGGGAAATTAAAATCAAAAAGACACAGCCACCCCAAAGTTTGGGACGCCTCTGTTTACAAGAACCTCGTTTACCGTACAAGTTCAATATCACAGAAAGTGAAAAATGGATAAAGAACTTGTGGTACTTACGTACAATGCAGTATCACTCAGCAATGAAATCTATGTCAACAGGCCCGTAGCACCATAATGAGTGGATTCAGGTACGATGATTCTAACTGAAATAAGTCACACAGAAAAAGAAACATCATAAGATATCACTAATACACGGAATGTAAACTTGGCTACACAGGAACTGAATTCCAAAACAGAACAGGGTCTCAAATTTAGAAAACCAACTTATGCTTGCTTAAGGGGAAAGGTGAGTTGGGGTGCTGCATAAAACCAGAGATTGAAATGAGCACAGATAAAGTTCCTTAAGCCAAATATGGAATAGACAAGAGCTACTCCTTGCTCAACGAAATGGACTCAACACCCCATATTAAACGCCTAAGAATGTACCTGACTAGTAAGTATCTTAAAACCTACGGATTGCTATGTCTCCGAAAGAGAATCAAGCATGTGTACAGGGGCATAAACGCAGCAGTGATAGGATTGGAGAGGTTCAGTGAGCAAATGAAGACCCTTTGAGGTCATATTGCATGGTACCCATTCCACGGGTTTCAAATACCCAGGTTTAAGGTATTCTTCCTTCAGCTAAAACATGTATGTGGATCCTAGAGTATGATCAACCATGTGATCGGGAGACGTGTTCAAATATGTCTCAGTTTTCGTACCCTGGTACTCGGGTGCAACATTCCAAACGCTTTACTAACACTCTCCCGACTTGGAGAGTCAGTCCCTTTAACCTCCTGTTTGGCCCAGTTTGCAATTTCTGCGGAAGATGAACAGGAATAGCGAGAACCAATGAGAGACTAGCTGGAGGTGTCTGGACGGGCAAATTTAACTCTCATTTCCCACCAGGAAGAGGAATTAACCAAAGGCTCAGCGTGCCGTGCCGGAACCAGATTAGGGCCTGAAGCCATCCTGCGGTGTTGCGGCCAGGTCACAAGAAAGCGAGTTGAAGAAAGGAGCTCAGGGGCACTGTAATTCACAAACCTGCAGACTTATAAATGACAGCTATCGTCCAAAAATATACTGAAGTAAGGCTGCCAAGAGGACTTGAAAGCGGGGCAGAATTGCAGGAAACCGATTTCAGGAGGTAGACTGGAATTGCATTGAAAGCATAGGAAAAGAGGCAGAACGTCCACAATGATGCACTTGGCCAAAAAGGGCGTATGCGTTTTTTCCTGAATATATTCAGGAAAAAACGCATACGCCCTTTTTGGCCAACCAAGCAAGCTTGCAAAGGAAATCTGCACTACAATGAAGTCTCACTTCCCCCCGGTCAAAAGGGCCATCTGAAAAAAGTGTAAAATCCAGAAAGGCAGGACAGGCCATGGAGAACTGGGAGCCTTGTTATGCTGATGGGCGGGATGTAAATTGCCAACAGACACTCGGGAGAAGTGTATGGTGTTTCCTGAAACAACTAAAAAACTAAGCAACAGAGCCTAGGGCACTTCCACTTATGGTCCTATAGCTTAGGGAAATTAAAATCAAAAAGACACAGCCACCCCAAAGTTTGGGACGCCTCTGTTTACAAGAACCTCGTTTACCGTACAAGTTCAATATCACAGAAAGTGAAAAATGGATACAGAACTTGTGGTACTTACGTACAATGCAGTATCACTCAGCAATGAAATCTATGTCATCAGGCCCGTAGCAGCATAATGAGTGGATTCAGGTACGATGATTCTAACTGAAATAAATCACACAGAAAAAGAAACATCATAAGAGATCAGTAATACACGGAATGTAAACTTGGCTACACAGGAACTGAATTACAGAACAGAACAGGGTCTCAAATTTAGAAAACCAACTTATGCTTGCTTAAGGGTAAAGGTGAGTTGGGGTGCTGCATAAAACCAGACATTGAAATGAGCACAGATAAAGTTCCTTAAGCCAAATATGGAATAGACAAGAGCTACTCCTTGCTCAACGAAATGGACTCAACACCCCATATTAAACGCCTAAGAATGTACCTGACTAGTAAGTATCTTAAAACCTAGGGATTGCTATGTCTCCGAAAGAGAATCAAGCATGTGTACAGGGGCATAAACGCAGCAGTGATAGGATTGGAGAGGTTCGGTGAGCAAATGAAGACCCTTTGAAGTCATATTGCATGGTACCCATTCCACGGGTTTCAACTACCCAGGTTTAAGGTATTCTTCCTTCAGCTAAAACATGCATGTGGAACCTAGAGTATGATCAACCATGTGATTGGGAGACGTGTTCAAATATGTCTCAGTTTTCGTACCCTGGTACTCGGGTGCAACATTCCAGACGCTTTACTAACACCCTCCCGACTTGGAGAGTCAGCGCCTTTAACCTCCTGTTTGGCCCAGTTTGCAATTTCTGCGGAAGATGAACAGGAATAGCGAGAACCAATGAGAGACTAGCTGGAGGTGTCTGGACGGGCAAATTTAACCCTCATTTCCCACCAGGAAGAGGAATTAACCAAAGGCTCAGCGTGCCGTGCCGGAACCAGTTTAGGGCCTGAAGCCATACTGCGGTGTTGCGGCCAGCTCAAAAAAACGAGTTGAAGAAAGGAGCTCATGGGCACTGTAATTCACAAACCTGCAGAGTTATAAATGACAGCTATCGTCCAAAAATATACTGAAGTAAGGCTGCCAAGAGGACTTGAAAGCAGGGCAGAATTGCAGGAAACCGTTTTCAGGAGTTAGACTGGAATTGAATTGAAAGCATAGGAAAAGAGGCAGAACGTCCACAATGATGCACTTCGCCAAAAAGGGCGTATACGTTTTTTCCTGAATATATTCAGGAAAAAACGCATACGCCCTTTTTGGCCAACCAAGCAAGCTTGCAAAGGAAATCTGCACTACAATGAAGTCTCACTTCCCCCCGGTCAAAAGGGCCATCTGAAAAAAGTGTAAAATCCAGAAAGGCAGGACAGGCCATGGAGAACTGGGAGCCTTGTTATGCTGATGGGCGGGATGTAAATTGCCAACAGACACTCGGGAGAAGTGTATGGTGTTTCCTGAAACATCTAAAAAGCAAAGCAACAGAGCCTAGGGCACTTCCACTTATGGTCCTATAGCTTAGGGAAATTAAAATCAAAAAGACACAGCCACCCCAAAGTTTGGGACGCCTCTGTTTACAAGAACCTCGTTTACCGTACAAGTTCAATATCACAGAAAGTGAAAAATGGATAAAGAACTTGTGGTACTTACGTACAATGCAGTATCACTCAGCAATGAAATCTATGTCAACAGGCCCGTAGCACCATAATGAGTGGATTCAGGTACGATGATTCTAACTGAAATAAGTCACACAGAAAAAGAAACATCATAAGATATCACTAATACACGGAATGTAAACTTGGCTACACAGGAACTGAATTCCAAAACAGAACAGGGTCTCAAATTTAGAAAACCAACTTATGCTTGCTTAAGGGGAAAGGTGAGTTGGGGTGCTGCATAAAACCAGAGATTGAAATGAGCACAGATAAAGTTCCTTAAGCCAAATATGGAATAGACAAGAGCTACTCCTTGCTCAACGAAATGGACTCAACACCCCATATTAAACGCCTAAGAATGTACCTGACTAGTAAGTATCTTAAAACCTACGGATTGCTATGTCTCCGAAAGAGAATCAAGCATGTGTACAGGGGCATAAACGCAGCAGTGATAGGATTGGAGAGGTTCAGTGAGCAAATGAAGACCCTTTGAGGTCATATTGCATGGTACCCATTCCACGGGTTTCAAATACCCAGGTTTAAGGTATTCTTCCTTCAGCTAAAACATGCATGTGGATCCTAGAGTATGATCAACCATGTGATCGGGAGACGTGTTCAAATATGTCTCAGTTTTCGTACCCTGATACTTGGGTGCAACATTCCAAACGCTTTACTAACACTCTCCCGACTTGGAGAGTCAGTCCCTTTAACCTCCTGTTTGGCCCAGTTTGCAATTTCTGCGGAAGATGAACAGGAATAGCGAGAACCAATGAGAGACTAGCTGGAGGTGTCTGGACGGGCAAATTTAACTCTCATTTCCCACCAGGAAGAGGAATTAACCAAAGGCTCAGCGTACCGTGCCGGAACCAGATTAGGGCCTGAAGCCATCCTGCGGTGTTGCGGCCAGGTCACAAGAAAGCGAGTTGAAGAAAGGAGCTCAGGGGCACTGTAATTCACAAACCTGCAGACTTATAAATGACAGCTATCGTCCAAAAATATACTGAAGTAAGGCTGCCAAGAGGACTTGAAAGCGGGGCAGAATTGCAGGAAACCGATTTCAGGAGGTAGACTGGAATTGCATTGAAAGCATAGGAAAAGAGGCAGAACGTCCACAATGATGCACTTGGCCAAAAAGGGCGTATGCGTTTTTTCCTGAATATATTCAGGAAAAAACGCATACGCCCTTTTTGGCCAACCAAGCAAGCTTGCAAAGGAAATCTGCACTACAATGAAGTCTCACTTCCCCCTGGTCAAAAGGGCCATCTGAAAAAAGTGTAAAATCCAGAAAGGCAGGACAGGCCATGGAGAACTGGGAGCCTTGTTATGCTGATGGGCGGGATGTAAATTGCCAACAGACACTCGGGAGAAGTGTATGGTGTTTCCTGAAACAACTAAAAAACTAAGCAACAGAGCCTAGGGCACTTCCACTTATGGTCCTATAGCTTAGGGAAATTAAAATCAAAAAGACACAGCCACCCCAAAGTTTGGGACGCCTCTGTTTACAAGAACCTCGTTTACCGTACAAGTTCAATATCACAGAAAGTGAAAAATGGATACAGAACTTGTGGTACTTACGTACAATGCAGTATCACTCAGCAATGAAATCTATGTCATCAGGCCCGTAGCAGCATAATGAGTGGATTCAGGTACGATGATTCTAACTGAAATAAATCACACAGAAAAAGAAACATCATAAGAGATCAGTAATACACGGAATGTAAACTTGGCTACACAGGAACTGAATTACAGAACAGAACAGGGTCTCAAATTTAGAAAACCAACTTATGCTTGCTTAAGGGTAAAGGTGAGTTGGGGTGCTGCATAAAACCAGACATTGAAATGAGCACAGATAAAGTTCCTTAAGCCAAATATGGAATAGACAAGAGCTACTCCTTGCTCAACGAAATGGACTCAACACCCCATATAAAACGCCTAAGAATGTACCTGACTAGTAAGTATCTTAAAACCTATGGATTGCTAGGTCTCCAAAAGAGAATCAAGCGTGTGTACAGGGGCATAAACGCAGCAGTGATAGGATTGGAGAGGTTCGGTGAGCAAATGAAGACCCTTTGAAGTCATATTGCATGGTACCCATTCCACGGGTCTCAACTCTCCAGGTTTAAGGTATTCTTCCTTCAGCTAAAACATACATGTGGAACCCAGAGTATGATCAACCGTGTGAACGGGAGACGTGTTCAAATATGTCTCAGTTTTGGTCCCCTGGTACTCGGGTGCAACATTCCAGACGCTTTACTAACACTCTCCCCACTTGGAGAGTCAGCGCCTTTAACCTCCTGTTTGGCCCAGTTTGCAATTTCTGCAGAAGATGAACAGGAATAGGGAGAACCAATGAGAGACTAGCTGGAGGTGTCTGGACAGGCAAATTTAACTCTCATTTCCCACCAGGAAGAGGAAATAACCAAAGGCTCAGCGTGCCGTGCCGGAACAAGATTAGGGCCTGAAGCCATCCTGCGGTGTTGCGGCCAGCTCAAAAGAAAGCGAGTTGAAGAAAGGAGCTCAGGGGCACTGTAACTCACAAACCTGCAGAGTTATAAATGACAGCTATCGTCCAAAGATATACTGAAGTAAGGCTGCCAAGAGGACTTGAAAGCGGGGCAGAATTGCAGGAAACCGATTTCAGGAGGTAGACTGGAATTGCATTGAAAGCATAGGAAAAGAGGCAGAACGTCCACAATGATGCACTTGGCCAAAAAGGGCGTATGCGTTTTTTCCTGAATATATTCAGGAATAAACGCATACGCCCTTTTTGGCCAACCAAGCAAGCTTGCAAAGGAAATCTGCACTACAATGAAGTCTCACTTCCCCCCGGTCAAAAGGGCCATCTGAAAAAAGTGTAAAATCCAGAAAGGCAGGACAGGCCATGGAGAACTGGGAGCCTCTTTATGCTGATGGGAGGGATGTAAATTGCCAACAGCCACTCGGGAGAAGTGTATGGTGTTTCCTGAAACATCTAAAAAACAAAGCAACAGAGCCTAGGGCACTTCCACTTATGGTCCTATAGCTTAGGGAAATTAAAATCAAAAAGACACAGCCACCCCAAAGTTTGGGACGCCTCTGTTTACAAGAACCTCATTTACCGTACAAGTTCAATATCACAGAAAGTGAAAAATGGATAAAGAAGTTGTGGTACTTACGTACAATGCAGTATCACTCAACAATGAAATCTATGTCATCAGGCCCGTAGCAGCATAATGAGTGGATTCAGGTACGATGATTCTAACTGAAATAAGTCACACAGAAAAAGAAACATCATAAGATATCACTAATACACAGAATGTAAACTTGGCTACACAGGAACTGAATTCCAAAACAGAACAGGGTCTCAAATTTAGAAAACCAACTTATGCTTGCTTAAGGGGAAAGGTGAGTTGGGGTGCTGCATAAAACCAGAGATTGAAATGAGCACAGATAAAGTTCCTTAAGCCAAATATGGAATAGACAAGAGCTACTCCTTGCTCAACGAAATGGACTCAATACCGCATATTAAACGCCTAAGAATGTACCTGACTAGTAAGTATCTTAAAACCTATGGATTGCTATGTCTCCGAAAGAGAATCAAGCATGTGTACAGGGGCATAAACGCAGCAGTGATAGGATTGGAGAGGTTCGGTGAGCAAATGAAGACCCTTTGAAGTCATATTGCATGGTACCCATTCCACGGGTTTCAACTACCCAGGTTTAAGGTATTCTTCCTTCAGCTAAAACATGCATGTGGAACCCAGAGTATGATCAACCGTGTGAACGGGAGACGTGTTCAAATATGTCTCAGTTTTCCTCCCCTGGTACTCGGGTGCAACATTCCAGACGCTTTACTAACACTCTCCCCACTTGGAGAGTCAGCGCCTTTAACCTCCTGTTTGGCCCAGTTTGCAATTTCTGCGGAAGGTGAACAGGAATAGGGAGAACCAATGAGAGACTAGCTGGAGGTGTCTGGACGGGCAAATTTAACTCTCATTTCCCACCAGGAAGAGGAAATAACCAAAGGCTCAGCGTGCCGTGCCGGAACCAGATTAGGGCCTGAAGCCATCCTGCGGTGCTGCGGCCAGCTCAAAAGAAAGCGAGTTGAAGAAAGGAACTCAGGGGCACTGTAATTCACAAACCTGCAGACTTATAAAGGACAGCTATCGTCCAAAAATATACTGAAGTAAGGCTGCCAAGAGGACTTGAAAGCGGGGCAGAATTGCAGGAAACCGATTTCAGGAGGTAGACTGGAATTGCATTGAAAACATAGGAAAAGAGGCAGAACGTCCACAATGATGCACTTGGCCAAAACGGGCGTATGCGTTTTTTCCTGAATATATTCAGGAAAAAACACATACGCACTTTTTGGCCAACCAAGCAAACTTGCAAGGGAAATCTGCACTACAATGAAGTCTCACTTCCCCCCGGTCAAAAGGGCCATCTGAAAAAAGTGTAAAATCCAGAAAGGCAGGACAGGCCATGGAGAACTGGGAGCCTTGTTATGCTGATGGGCGGGATGTAAATTGCCAACAGCCACTCGGGAGAAGTGTATGGTGTTTCCTGAAACATCTAAAAAACAAAGCAACAGAGCCTAGGGCATTTCCACTTATGGTTCTATAGATTAGGGAAATTAAAATCAAAAAGACACAGCCACCCCAAAGTTTGGGACGCCTCTGTTTACAAGAACCTCGTTTACAGTACAAGTTCAACACTGCAGAAAGTGAAAAATGGATAAAGAAGTTGTGGTATTTACTTACAAAGCAATATCACTCAGCAATGAAATCTATGTCATCAGGCCCTTAGCAGCACAATGAGTGGATTCAGGTATGATGATTCTAACTGAAATAAGTCACACAGAAAAAGAATCATCATAAGATATCAGTAATACACGGAATGTAAACTTGGCTACACAGGAACTGAATTACAGAACAGAACAGGGTCTCAAATTTAGAAAACCAACTTATGCTTGCTTAAGGGTAAAGGTGAGTTGGGGTGCTGCATAAAACCAGAGATTGAAATGAGCACAGATAAATTTCCTTAAGCCAAATATGGAATAGAAAAGAGCTACTCCTTGCTCAACGAAATGGACTCAACACCCCATATTAAACGCCTAAGAATGTACCTTACTAGTAAGTAACTTAAAACCTATGGATTGCTATGTCTCCAAAAGAGAATCAAGCATGTGTACAGGGGCATAAACGCAGCAGTGATAGGATTGGAGAGGTTCGGTGAGCAAATGAAGACCCTTTGAAGTCATTTTGCATGGTACCCATTCCACGGGTTTCAATTTCCCAGGTTTAAGGTATTCTTCCTTCATCTAAAACATGCATGTGGAACCTAGAGTATGATCAACCATGTGATCGGGAAACGTGTTCAAATATGTCTCAGTTTTCGTACCCTGGTACTCGGGTGCAACATTCCAGATGCTTTACTAACACTCTCCCAACTTGGAGAGTCAGTCCCTTTAACCTCCTGTTTGGCCCAGTTTGCAATTTCTGTGGAAGATGAACAGGAATAGCGAGAACCAATGAGAGACTAGCTGGAGGTGTCTGGACGGGCAAATTTAACTCTCATTTCCCACCAGGAAGAGGAATTAACCAAAGGCTCATCGTGCCCTGCCGAAACCAGATTAGGGCCTGAAGCCATCCTGCGGTGTTGCGGCCAGGTCACAAGAAAGCGAGTTGAAGAAAGGAGCTCAGGGGCACTGTAATTCACAAACCTGCAGAGTTATAAATGACAGCTATCGTCCAAAAATATACTGAAGTAAGGCTGCCAAGAGGACTTGAAACCGGGGCAGAATTGCAGGAAACCGATTTCAGAGGTAGACTGGAATTGCATTGAAAGCATAGGAAAAGAGGCAGAACGTCCACAATGATGCACTTGGCCAAAAAGGGCGTATGCGTTTTTTCCTGAATATATTCAGGAAAAAACGCATACGCCCTTTTTGGCCAACCAAGCAAGCTTGCAAAGGAAATCTGCACTACAATGAAGTCTCACTTCCCCCCGGTCAAAAGGGCCATCTGAAAAAAGTGTAAAATCCAGAAAGGCAGGACAGGCCATGGAGAACTGGGAGCCTTGTTATGCTGATGGGCGGGATGTAAATTGCCAACAGACACTCGGGAGAAGTGTATGGTGTTTCCTGAAACATCTAAAAAACAAAGCAACAGAGCCTAGGGCACTCCCACTTATGGTCCTATAGCTTAGGGAAATTAAAATCAAAAAGACACAGCCACCCCAAAGTTTGGGACGCCTCTGTTTACAAGAACCTCATGTACCGTACAAGTTCAACATCGCAGAAAGTGAAAAATGGATAAAGAAGTTGTGGTATTTACTTACAAAGCAATATCACTCAGCAATGAAATCTATGTCATCAGGCCCTTAGCAGCACAATGAGTGGATTCAGGTATGATGATTCTAACTGAAATAAGTCACACAGAAAAAGAAACATCATAAGATATCAGTAATACACGGAATGTAAACTTGGCTACACAGGAACAGAACAGGGTCTCAAATTTAGAAAACCAACTTATGCTTGCTTAAGGGTAAAGGTGAGTTGGGGTGCTGCATAAAACCAGAGATCGAAATGAGCACAGATAAAGTTCCTTAAGCCAAATATGGAATAGACAAGAGCTACTCCTTGCTCAGCGAAATGGACTCAACACCCCATATTAAACGCCTAAGAATGTACCTGACTAGTAAGTATCATAAAACCTATGGATTGCTATGTCTCTGAAAGAGAATCAAGCGTGTGTACAGGGGCATAAACGCAGCAGTGATAGGATTGGAGAGGTTCGGTGAGCAAATGAAGACCCTTTGAAGTCATATTGCATGGTACCCATTCCACGGGTCTCAACTCTCCAGGATTAAGGTATTCTTCCTTCAGCTAAAACATGCATGTGGAACCCAGAGTATGATCAACCGTGTGAACGGGAGACGTGTTCAAATATGTCTCAGTTTTCCTCCCCTGGTACTCGGGTGCAACATTCCAGACGCTTTACTAACACTCTCTCCACATGGAGAGTCAGCGCCTTTAACCTCCTGTTTGGCCCAGTTTGCAATTTCTGCGGAAGATGAACAGGAATAGCGAGAACCAATGAGAGACTAGCTGGAGGTGTCTGGACGGGCAAATTTAACTCTCATTTCCCACCAGGAAGAGGAAATAACCAAAGGCTCATCGTGCCGTGACGGAACCAGATTAGGGCCTGAAGCCATCCTGCGGTGTTGCGGCCAGCTCAAAAGAAAGCGAGTTGAAGAAAGGAGCTCAGGGGCACTGTAATTCACAAACCTGCAGAGTTATAAATGACAGCTATCGTCCAACAATATACTAAAGTAAGGCTGCCAAGAGGACTTGAAAGCGGGGCAGAATTGCAGGAAACCGATTTCAGGAGGTAGACTGGAATTGCATTGAAAGCATAGGAAAAGAGGCAGAACGTCCACAATGATGCACTTGGCCAAAAAGGGCGTATGCGTTTTTTCCTGAATATATTCAGGAAAAAACGCATACGCCCTTTTTGGCCAACCAAGCAAGCTTGCAAAGGAAATCTGCACTACAATGAAGTCTCACTTCCCCCCGGTCAAAAGGGCCATCTGAAAAAAGTGTAAAATCCAGAAAGGCAGGACAGGCCATGGAGAACTGGGAGCCTTGTTATGCTGATGGGCGGGATGTAAATTGCCAACAGACACTCGGGAGAAGTGTATGGTGTTTCCTGAAACATCTAAAACACAAAGCAACAGAGCCTAGGGCACTTCCACTTATGGTCCTATAGCTTAGGGAAATTAAAATCAAAAAGACACAGCCACCCCAAAGTTTGGGACGCCTCTGTTTACAAGAACCTCGTTTACCGTACAAGTTCAATATCACAGAAAGTGAAAAATGGATAAAGAACTTGTGGTACTTACGTGCAATGCAGTATCACTCAGCAATGAAATCTATGTCATCAGGCCCGTAGCAGCATAATGAGTGGATTCAGGTATGATGATTCTAACTGAAATAAGTCACACAGAAAAAGAAACATCATAAGATATCACTAATACACGGAATGTAAACTTGGCTACACAGGAACTGAATTCCAAAACAGAACAGGGTCTCAAATTTAGAAAACCAACTTATGCTTGCTTAAGGGGAAAGGTGAGTTGGGGTGCTGCATAAAACCAGAGATTGAAATGAGCACAGATAAAGTTCCTTAAGCCAAATATGGAATAGACAAGAGCTACTCCTTGCTCAACGAAATGGATTCAACACCCCATATTAAACGCCTAAGAATGTACCTGACTAGTAAGTATCTTAAAACCTAGGGATTGCTATGTCTCCGAAAGAGAATCAAGCGTGTGTACAGGGGCATAAACGCAGCAGTGATAGGATTGGAGAGGTTCGGTGAGCAAATGAAGACCCTTTGAAGTCATATTGCATGGTACCCATTCCACGGGTTTCAACTACCCAGGTTTAAGGTATTCTTCCTTCAGCTAAAACATGCATGTGGAACCTAGAGTATGATCAACCATGTGATCGGGAGACGTGTTCAAATATGTCTCAGTTTTCGTACCGTGGTACTCGGGTGCAACATTCCAGACGCTTTACTAACACCCTCCCGACTTGGAGAGTCAGCGCCTTTAACCTCCTGTTTGGCCCAGTTTGCAATTTCTGCGGAAGATGAACAGGAATAGCGAGAACCAATGAGAGACTAGCTGGAGGTGTCTGGACGGGCAAATTTAACCCTCATTTCCCACCAGGAAGAGGAATTAACCAAAGGCTCAGCGTGCCGTGCCGGAACCAGTTTAGGGCCTGAAGCCATACTGCGGTGTTGCGGCCAGCTCAAAAAAACGAGTTGAAGAAAGGAGCTCAGGGGCACTGTAATTCACAAACCTGCAGAGTTATAAATGACAGCTATCGTCCAAAAATATACTGAAGTAAGGCTGCCAAGAGGACTTGAAAGCGGGGCAGAATTGCAGGAAACCGATTTCAGGAGGTAGACTGGAATTGCATTGAAAGCATAGGAAAAGAGGCAGAACGTCCACAATGATGCACTTGGCCAAAAAGGGCGTATGTGTTTTTTCCTGAATATATTCAGGAAAAAACGCATACGCCCTTTTTGGCCAACCAAGCAAGCTTGCAAAGGAAATCTGCACTACAATGAAGTCTCACTTCCCCCCGGTCAAAAAGGACATCTGAGAAAAGTGTAAAATCCAGAAAGGCAGGACAGGCCATGGAGAACTGGGAGCCTTGTTATGCTGATGGGCGGGATGTAAATTGCCAACAGCCACCCGGGAGAAGTGTATGGTGTTTCCTGAAACATCTAAAAAACAAAGCAACAGAGCCTAGGGCACTTCCACTTATGGTCCTATAGATTAGGGAAATTAAAATCAAAAAGACACAGCCACCCCAAAGTTTGGGACGCCTCTGTTTACAAGAACCTCGTTTACAGTACAAGTTCAACATCGCAGAAAGTGAAAAATGGATAAAGAAGTTGTGGTATTTACTTACAAAGCAATATCACTCAGCAATGAAATCTATGTCATCAGGCCCTTAGCAGCACAATGAGTGGATTCAGGTATGATGATTCTAACTGAAATAAGTCACACAGAAAAAGAAACATCATAAGATATCACTAATACACGGAATGTAAACTTGGCTACACAGGAACTGAATTACAGAACAGAACAGGGTCTCAAATTTAGAAAACCAACTTATGCTTGCTTAAGGGGAAAGGTGAGTTGGGGTGCTGCATAAAACCAGAGATTGAAATGAGCACAGATAAAGTTCCTTAAGCCAAATATGGAATAGACAATAGCTACTCCTTGCTCAACGAAATGGACTCAACACCCCATATTAAACGCCTAAGAATGTACCTGACTAGTAAGTATCTTAAAACCTATGGATTGCTATGTCTCCGAAAGAGAATCAAGCGTGTGTACAGGGCCATAAATGCAGCAGTAATAGGATTGGAGAGGTTCGGTGAGCAAATGAAGACCCTCTGAAGTCATATTGCATGGTACCCATTCCACGGGTTTCAACTACCCAGGTTTAAGGTATTCTTCCTTCAGCTAAAACATGCATGTGGAACCTAGAGTATGATCAACCATGCGATCGGGAGACGTGTTCAAATATGTCTCAGTTTTCGTACGCTGGTACTCGGGTGCAACATTCCAGACGCTTTACTAACACCCTCCCGACTTGGAGAGTCAGTCCCTTTAACCTCCTGTTTGGCCCAGTTTGCAATTTCTGCGGAAGATGAACAGGAATAGCGAGAACCAATGAGAGACTAGCTGGAGGTGTCTGGACGGGCAAATTTAACTCTCATTTCCCACCAGAAAGAGGAATTAACCAAAGGCTCAGCGTGCCGTGCCGGAACAAGATTAGGGCCTGAAGCCATCCTGCAGTGTTGCGGCCAGGTCACAAGAAAGCGAGTTGAAGAAAGGAGCTCAGGGGCACTGTAATTCACAAACCTGCAGACTTATAAATGACAGCTATCGTCCAAAAATATACTGAAGTAAGGCTGCCAAGAGGACTTGAAAGCGGGGCAGAATTGCAGGAAACCGATTTCAGGAGGTAGACTGGAATTGCA
Source organism: Pseudorca crassidens (assembly GCF_039906515.1). Classification (NCBI taxonomy): domain Eukaryota; kingdom Metazoa; phylum Chordata; class Mammalia; order Artiodactyla; family Delphinidae; genus Pseudorca; species Pseudorca crassidens. The sequence continues at coordinate 2,055,301 of NW_027136313.1, read as the reverse complement.
TTGAAAGCATAGGAAAAGAGGCAGAACGTCCACAATGATGCACTTGGCCAAAAAGGGCGTATGCATTTTTTCCTGAATATATTCAGGAAAAAACGCATACGCCCTTTTTGGCCAACCAAGCAAGCTTGCAAAGGAAATCTGCACTACAATGAAGTCTCACTTCCCCCCGGTCAAAAGGGCCATCTGAAAAAAGTGTAAAATCCAGAAAGGCAGGACAGGCCATGGAGAACTGGGAGCCTTGTTATGCTGATGGGCGGGATGTAAATTGCCAACAGACACTCGGGAGAAGTGTATGGTGTTTCCTGAAACATCTAAAACACAAAGCAACAGAGCCTAGGGCACTTCCACTTATGTTCCTATAGCTTAGGGAAATTAAAATCAAAAAGACACAGCCACCCCAAAGTTTGGGACGCCTCTGTTTACAAGAACCTCGTTTACCGTACAAGTTCAATATCACAGAAAGTGAAAAATGGATAAAGAACTTGTGGTACTTACGTGCAATGCAGTATCACTCAGCAATGAAATCTATGTCATCAGGCCCGTAGCAGCATAATGAGTGGATTCAGGTATGATGATTCTAACTGAAATAAGTCACACAGAAAAAGAAACATCATAAGATATCACTAATACACGGAATGTAAACTTGGCTACACAGGAACTGAATTCCAAAACAGAACAGGGTCTCAAATTTAGAAAACCAACTTATGCTTGCTTAAGGGGAAAGGTGAGTTGGGGTGCTGCATAAAACCAGAGATTGAAATGAGCACAGATAAAGTTCCTTAAGCCAAATATGGAATAGACAAGAGCTACTCCTTGCTCAACGAAATGGATTCAACACCCCATATTAAACGCCTAAGAATGTACCTGACTAGTAAGTATCTTAAAACCTAGGGATTGCTATGTCTCCGAAAGAGAATCAAGAGTGTGTACAGGGGCATAAACGCAGCAGTGATAGGATTGGAGAGGTTCGGTGAGCAAATGAAGACCCTTTGAAGTCATATTGCATGGTACCCATTCCACGGGTTTCAACTACCCAGGTTTAAGGTATTCTTCCTTCAGCTAAAACATGCATGTGGAACCTAGAGTATGATCAACCATGTGATCGGGAGACGTGTTCAAATATGTCTCAGTTTTCGTACCCTGGTACTCGGGTGCAACATTCCAGACGCTTTACTAACACCCTCCCGACTTGGAGAGTCAGCGCCTTTAACCTCCTGTTTGGCCCAGTTTGCAATTTCTGCGGAAGATGAACAGGAATAGCGAGAACCAATGAGAGACTAGCTGGAGGTGTCTGGACGGGCAAATTTAACCCTCATTTCCCACCAGGAAGAGGAATTAACCAAAGGCTCAGCGTGCCGTGCCGGAACCAGTTTAGGGCCTGAAGCCATACTGTGGTGTTGCGGCCAGCTCAAAAAAACGAGTTGAAGAAAGGAGCTCAGGGGCACTGTAATTCACAAACCTGCAGAGTTATAAATGACAGCTATCGTCCAACAATATACTAAAGTAAGGCTGCCAAGAGGACTTGAAAGCGGGGCAGAATTGCAGGAAACCGATTTCAGGAGGTAGACTGGAATTGCATTGAAAGCATAGGAAAAGAGGCAGAACGTCCACAATGATGCACTTGGCCAAAAAGGGCGTATGCGTTTTTTCCTGAATATATTCAGGAAAAAACGCATACGCCCTTTTTGGCCAACCAAGCAAGCTTGCAAAGGAAATCTGCACTACAATGAAGTCTCACTTCCCCCCGGTCAAAAGGGCCATCTGAAAAAAGTGTAAAATCCAGAAAGGCAGGACAGGCCATGGAGAACTGGGAGCCTTGTTATGCTGATGGGCGGGATGTAAATTGCCAACAGACACTCGGGAGAAGTGTATGGTGTTTCCTGAAACATCTAAAACACAAAGCAACAGAGCCTAGGGCACTTCCACTTATGGTCCTATAGCTTAGGGAAATTAAAATCAAAAAGACACAGCCACCCCAAAGTTTGGGACGCCTCTGTTTACAAGAACCTCGTTTACCGTACAAGTTCAATATCACAGAAAGTGAAAAATGGATAAAGAACTTGTGGTACTTACGTGCAATGCAGTATCACTCAGCAATGAAATCTATGTCATCAGGCCCGTAGCAGCATAATGAGTGGATTCAGGTATGATGATTCTAACTGAAATAAGTCACACAGAAAAAGAAACATCATAAGATATCACTAATACACGGAATGTAAACTTGGCTACACAGGAACTGAATTCCAAAACAGAACAGGGTCTCAAATTTAGAAAACCAACTTATGCTTGCTTAAGGGGAAAGGTGAGTTGGGGTGCTGCATAAAACCAGAGATTGAAATGAGCACAGATAAAGTTCCTTAAGCCAAATATGGAATAGACAAGAGCTACTCCTTGCTCAACGAAATGGATTCAACACCCCATATTAAACGCCTAAGAATGTACCTGACTAGTAAGTATCTTAAAACCTAGGGATTGCTATGTCTCCGAAAGAGAATCAAGCGTGTGTACAGGGGCATAAACGCAGCAGTGATAGGATTGGAGAGGTTCGGTGAGCAAATGAAGACCCTTTGAAGTCATATTGCATGGTACCCATTCCACGGGTTTCAACTACCCAGGTTTAAGGTATTCTTCCTTCAGCTAAAACATGCATGTGGAACCTAGAGTATGATCAACCATGTGATCGGGAGACGTGTTCAAATATGTCTCAGTTTTCGTACCGTGGTACTCGGGTGCAACATTCCAGACGCTTTACTAACACCCTCCCGACTTGGAGAGTCAGCGCCTTTAACCTCCTGTTTGGCCCAGTTTGCAATTTCTGCGGAAGATGAACAGGAATAGCGAGAACCAATGAGAGACTAGCTGGAGGTGTCTGGACGGGCAAATTTAACCCTCATTTCCCACCAGGAAGAGGAATTAACCAAAGGCTCAGCGTGCCGTGCCGGAACCAGTTTAGGGCCTGAAGCCATACTGCGGTGTTGCGGCCAGCTCAAAAAAACGAGTTGAAGAAAGGAGCTCAGGGGCACTGTAATTCACAAACCTGCAGAGTTATAAATGACAGCTATCGTCCAAAAATATACTGAAGTAAGGCTGCCAAGAGGACTTGAAAGCGGGGCAGAATTGCAGGAAACCGATTTCAGGAGGTAGACTGGAATTGCATTGAAAGCATAGGAAAAGAGGCAGAACGTCCACAATGATGCACTTGGCCAAAAAGGGCGTATGCATTTTTTCCTGAATATATTCAGGAAAAAACGCATACGCCCTTTTTGGCCAACCAAGCAAGCTTGCAAAGGAAATCTGCACTACAATGAAGTCTCACTTCCCCCCGGTCAAAAGGGCCATCTGAAAAAAGTGTAAAATCCAGAAAGGCAGGACAGGCCATGGAGAACTGGGAGCCTTGTTATGCTGATGGGCGGGATGTAAATTGCCAACAGACACTCGGGAGAAGTGTATGGTGTTTCCTGAAACATCTAAAACACAAAGCAACAGAGCCTAGGGCACTTCCACTTATGGTCCTATAGCTTAGGGAAATTAAAATCAAAAAGACACAGCCACCCCAAAGTTTGGGACGCCTCTGTTTACAAGAACCTCGTTTACCGTACAAGTTCAATATCACAGAAAGTGAAAAATGGATAAAGAACTTGTGGTACTTACGTGCAATGCAGTATCACTCAGCAATGAAATCTATGTCATCAGGCCCGTAGCAGCATAATGAGTGGATTCAGGTATGATGATTCTAACTGAAATAAGTCACACAGAAAAAGAAACATCATAAGATATCACTAATACACGGAATGTAAACTTGGCTACACAGGAACTGAATTCCAAAACAGAACAGGGTCTCAAATTTAGAAAACCAACTTATGCTTGCTTAAGGGGAAAGGTGAGTTGGGGTGCTGCATAAAACCAGAGATTGAAATGAGCACAGATAAAGTTCCTTAAGCCAAATATGGAATAGACAAGAGCTACTCCTTGCTCAACGAAATGGATTCAACACCCCATATTAAACGCCTAAGAATGTACCTGACTAGTAAGTATCTTAAAACCTAGGGATTGCTATGTCTCCGAAAGAGAATCAAGCGTGTGTACAGGGGCATAAACGCAGCAGTGATAGGATTGGAGAGGTTCGGTGAGCAAATGAAGACCCTTTGAAGTCATATTGCATGGTACCCATTCCACGGGTTTCAACTACCCAGGTTTAAGGTATTCTTCCTTCAGCTAAAACATGCATGTGGAACCTAGAGTATGATCAACCATGTGATCGGGAGACGTGTTCAAATATGTCTCAGTTTTCGTACCGTGGTACTCGGGTGCAACATTCCAGACGCTTTACTAACACCCTCCCGACTTGGAGAGTCAGCGCCTTTAACCTCCTGTTTGGCCCAGTTTGCAATTTCTGCGGAAGATGAACAGGAATAGCGAGAACCAATGAGAGACTAGCTGGAGGTGTCTGGACGGGCAAATTTAACCCTCATTTCCCACCAGGAAGAGGAATTAACCAAAGGCTCAGCGTGCCATGCCGGAACCAGTTTAGGGCCTGAAGCCATACTGCGGTGTTGCGGCCAGCTCAAAAAAACGAGTTGAAGAAAGGAGCTCAGGGGCACTGTAATTCACAAACCTGCAGAGTTATAAATGACAGCTATCGTCCAAAAATATACTGAAGTAAGGCTGCCAAGAGGACTTGAAAGCGGGGCAGAATTGCAGGAAACTGATTTCAGGAGGTAGACTGGAATTGCATTGAAAACATAGGAAAAGAGGCAGAACGTCCACAATGATGCACTTGGCCAAAAAGGGCGTATGTGTTTTTTCCTGAATATATTCAGGAAAAAACGCATACGCCCTTTTTGGCCAACCAAGCAAGCTTGCAAAGGAAATCTGCACTACAATGAAGTCTCACTTCCCCCCGGTCAAAAAGGACATCTGAGAAAAGTGTAAAATCCAGAAAGGCAGGACAGGCCATGGAGAACTGGGAGCCTTGTTATGCTGATGGGCGGGATGTAAATTGCCAACAGCCACCCGGGAGAAGTGTATGGTGTTTCCTGAAACATCTAAAAAACAAAGCAACAGAGCCTAGGGCACTTCCACTTATGGTCCTATAGATTAGGGAAATTAAAATCAAAAAGACACAGCCACCCAAAAGTTTGGGACGCCTCTGTTTACAAGAACCTCGTTTACAGTACAAGTTCAACATCGCAGAAAGTGAAAAATGGATAAAGAAGTTGTGGTATTTACTTACAAAGCAATATCACTCAGCAATGAAATCTATGTCATCAGGCCCTTAGCAGCACAATGAGTGGATTCAGGTATGATGATTCTAACTGAAATAAGTCACACAGAAAAAGAAACATCATAAGATATCACTAATACACGGAATGTAAACTTGGCTACACAGGAACTGAATTACAGAACAGAACAGGGTCTCAAATTTAGAAAACCAACTTATGCTTGCTTAAGGGGAAAGGTGAGTTGGGGTGCTGCATAAAACCAGAGATTGAAATGAGCACAGATAAAGTTCCTTAAGCCAAATATGGAATAGACAATAGCTACTCCTTGCTCAACGAAATGGACTCAACACCCCATATTAAACGCCTAAGAATGTACCTGACTAGTAAGTATCTTAAAACCTAGGGATTGCTATGTCTCCGAAAGAGAATCAAGCGTGTGTACAGGGCCATAAATGCAGCAGTAATAGGATTGGAGAGGTTCGGTGAGCAAATGAAGACCCTCTGAAGTCATATTGCATGGTACCCATTCCACGGGTTTCAACTACCCAGGTTTAAGGTATTCTTCCTTCAGCTAAAACATGCATGTGGAACCTAGAGTATGATCAACCATGCGATCGGGAGACGTGTTCAAATATGTCTCAGTTTTCGTACGCTGGTACTCGGGTGCAACATTCCAGACGCTTTACTAACACCCTCCCGACTTGGAGAGTCAGTCCCTTTAACCTCCTGTTTGGCCCAGTTTGCAATTTCTGCGGAAGATGAACAGGAATAGCGAGAACCAATGAGAGACTAGCTGGAGGTGTCTGGACGGGCAAATTTAACTCTCATTTCCCACCAGAAAGAGGAATTAACCAAAGGCTCAGCGTGCCGTGCCGGAACAAGATTAGGGCCTGAAGCCATCCTGCAGTGTTGCGGCCAGGTCACAAGAAAGCGAGTTGAAGAAAGGAGCTCAGGGGCACTGTAATTCACAAACCTGCAGACTTATAAATGACAGCTATCGTCCAAAAATATACTGAAGTAAGGCTGCCAAGAGGACTTGAAAGCGGGGCAGAATTGCAGGAAACCGATTTCAGGAGGTAGACTGGAATTGCATTGAAAGCATAGGAAAAGAGGCAGAACGTCCACAATGATGCACTTGGCCAAAAAGGGCGTATGCATTTTTTCCTGAATATATTCAGGAAAAAACGCATACGCCCTTTTTGGCCAACCAAGCAAGCTTGCAAAGGAAATCTGCACTACAATGAAGTCTCACTTCCCCCCGGTCAAAAGGGCCATCTGAAAAAAGTGTAAAATCCAGAAAGGCAGGACAGGCCATGGAGAACTGGGAGCCTTGTTATGCTGATGGGCGGGATGTAAATTGCCAACAGACACTCGGGAGAAGTGTATGGTGTTTCCTGAAACATCTAAAACACAAAGCAACAGAGCCTAGGGCACTTCCACTTATGGTCCTATAGCTTAGGGAAATTAAAATCAAAAAGACACAGCCACCCCAAAGTTTGGGACGCCTCTGTTTACAAGAACCTCGTTTACCGTACAAGTTCAATATCACAGAAAGTGAAAAATGGATAAAGAACTTGTGGTACTTACGTGCAATGCAGTATCACTCAGCAATGAAATCTATGTCATCAGGCCCGTAGCAGCATAATGAGTGGATTCAGGTATGATGATTCTAACTGAAATAAGTCACACAGAAAAAGAAACATCATAAGATATCACTAATACACGGAATGTAAACTTGGCTACACAGGAACTGAATTCGAAAACAGAACAGGGTCTCAAATTTAGAAAACCAACTTATGCTTGCTTAAGGGGAAAGGTGAGTTGGGGTGCTGCATAAAACCAGAGATTGAAATGAGCACAGATAAAGTTCCTTAAGCCAAATATGGAATAGACAAGAGCTACTCCTTGCTCAACGAAATGGATTCAACACCCCATATTAAACGCCTAAGAATGTACCTGACTAGTAAGTATCTTAAAACCTAGGGATTGCTATGTCTCCGAAAGAGAATCAAGAGTGTGTACAGGGGCATAAACGCAGCAGTGATAGGATTGGAGAGGTTCGGTGAGCAAATGAAGACCCTTTGAAGTCATATTGCATGGTACCCATTCCACGGGTTTCAACTACCCAGGTTTAAGGTATTCTTCCTTCAGCTAAAACATGCATGTGGAACCTAGAGTATGATCAACCATGTGATCGGGAGACGTGTTCAAATATGTCTCAGTTTTCGTACCCTGGTACTCGGGTGCAACATTCCAGACGCTTTACTAACACCCTCCCGACTTGGAGAGTCAGCGCCTTTAACCTCCTGTTTGGCCCAGTTTGCAATTTCTGCGGAAGATGAACAGGAATAGCGAGAATCAATGAGAGACTAGCTGGAGGTGTCTGGACGGGCAAATTTAACCCTCATTTCCCACCAGGAAGAGGAATTAACCAAAGGCTCAGCGTGCCGTGCCGGAACCAGTTTAGGGCCTGAAGCCATACTGTGGTGTTGCGGCCAGCTCAAAAAAACGAGTTGAAGAAAGGAGCTCAGGGGCACTGTAATTCACAAACCTGCAGAGTTATAAATGACAGCTATCCTCCAAAAATATACTGAAGTAAGGCTGCCAAGAGGACTTGAAAGCGGGGCAGAATTGCAGGAAACCGATTTCAGGAGGTAGACTGGAATTGCATTGAAAGCATAGGAAAAGAGGCAGAACGTCCACAATGATGCACTTGGCCAAAAAGGGCGTATGTGTTTTTTCCTGAATATATTCAGGAAAAAACGCATACGCCCTTTTTGGCCAACCAAGCAAGCTTGCAAAGGAAATCTGCACTACAATGAAGTCTCACTTCCCCCCGGTCAAAAAGGCCATCTGAGAAAAGTGTAAAATCCAGAAAGGCAGGACAGGCCATGGAGAACTGGGAGCCTTGTTATGCTGATGGGCGGGATGTAAATTGCCAACAGACACTCGGGAGAAGTGTATGGTGTTTCCTGAAACATCTAAAAAACAAAGCAACAGAGCCTAGGGCACTTCCACTTATGGTCCTATAGCTTAGGGAAATTAAAATCAAAAAGACACAGCCACCCCAAAATTTGGGACGCCTCTGTTTACAAGAACCTCGTTTACAGTACAAGTTCAATATCACAGAAAGTGAAAAATGGATAAAGAACTTGTGGTACTTACGTACAATGCAGTATCACTCAGCAATGAAATCTATGTCATCAGGCCCGTAGCAGCATAATGAGTGGATTCAGGTACGATGATTCTAACTGAAATAAGTCACACAGAAAAAGAAACATCATAAGATATCACTAATACACGGAATGTAAACTTGGCTACACAGGAACTGAATTCCAAAACAGAACAGTGTCTCAAATTTAGAAAACCAACTTATGCTTGCTTAAGGGGAAAGGTGAGTTGGGGTGCTGCATAAAACCAGAGATTGAAATGAGCACAGATAAAGTTCCTTAAGCCAAATATGGAATAGACAAGAGCTACTCCTTGCTCAACGAAATGGACTCAACACCCCATATAAAACGCCTAAGAATGTACCTGACTAGTAAGTATCTTAAAACCTATGGATTGCTAGGTCTCCAAAAGAGAATCAAGCGTGTGTACAGGGGCATAAACGCAGCAGTGATAGGATTGGAGAGGTTCGGTGAGCAAATGAAGACCCTTTGAAGTCATATTGCATGGTACCCATTCCACGGGTCTCAACTCTCCAGGTTTAAGGTATTCTTCCTTCAGCTAAAACATACATGTGGAACCCAGAGTATGATCAACCGTGTGAACGGGAGACGTGTTCAAATATGTCTCAGTTTTGGTCCCCTGGTACTCGGGTGCAACATTCCAGACGCTTTACTAACACTCTCCCCACTTGGAGAGTCAGCGCCTTTAACCTCCTGTTTGGCCCAGTTTGCAATTTCTGCAGAAGATGAACAGGAATAGGGAGAACCAATGAGAGACTAGCTGGAGGTGTCTGGACAGGCAAATTTAACTCTCATTTCCCACCAGGAAGAGGAAATAACCAAAGGCTCAGCGTGCCGTGCCGGAACAAGATTAGGGCCTGAAGCCATCCTGCGGTGTTGCGGCCAGCTCAAAAGAAAGCGAGTTGAAGAAAGGAGCTCAGGGACACTGTAACTCACAAACCTGCAGAGTTATAAATGACAGCTATCGTCCAAAAATATACTGAAGTAAGGCTGCCAAGAGGACTTGAAAGCGGGGCAGAATTGCAGGAAACCGATTTCAGGAGGTAGACTGGAATTGCATTGAAAGCATAGGAAAAGAGGCAGAACGTCCACAATGATGCACTTGGCCAAAAAGGGCGTATGCGTTTTTTCCTGAATATATTCAGGAATAAACGCATACGCCCTTTTTGGCCAACCAAGCAAGCTTGCAAAGGAAATCTGCACTACAATGAAGTCTCACTTCCCCCCGGTCAAAAGGGCCATCTGAAAAAAGTGTAAAATCCAGAAAGGCAGGACAGGCCATGGAGAACTGGGAGCCTCTTTATGCTGATGGGAGGGATGTAAATTGCCAACAGCCACTCGGGAGAAGTGTATGGTGTTTCCTGAAACATCTAAAAAACAAAGCAACAGAGCCTAGGGCACTTCCACTTATGGTCCTATAGCTTAGGGAAATTAAAATCAAAAAGACACAGCCACCCCAAAGTTTGGGACGCCTCTGTTTACAAGAACCTCACTTACCGTACAAGTTCAATATCACAGAAAGTGAAAAATGGATAAAGAAGTTGTGGTACTTACGTACAATGCAGTATCACTCAACAATGAAATCTATGTCATCAGGCCCGTAGCAGCATAATGAGTGGATTCAGGTACGATGATTCTAACTGAAATAAGTCACACAGAAAAAGAAACATCATAAGATATCACTAATACACAGAATGTAAACTTGGCTACACAGGAACTGAATTCCAAAACAGAACAGGGTCTCAAATTTAGAAAACCAACTTATGCTTGCTTAAGGGGAAAGGTGAGTTGGGGTGCTGCATAAAACCAGAGATTGAAATGAGCACAGATAAAGTTCCTTAAGCCAAATATGGAATAGACAAGAGCTACTCCTTGCTCAACGAAATGGACTCAATACCGCATATTAAACGCCTAAGAATGTACCTGACTAGTAAGTATCTTAAAACCTATGGATTGCTATGTCTCCGAAAGAGAATCAAGCATGTGTACAGGGGCATAAACGCAGCAGTGATAGGATTGGAGAGGTTCGGTGAGCAAATGAAGACCCTTTGAAGTCATATTGCATGGTACCCATTCCACGGGTTTCAACTACCCAGGTTTAAGGTATTCTTCCTTCAGCTAAAACATGCATGTGGAACCCAGAGTATGATCAACCGTGTGAACGGGAGACGTGTTCAAATATGTCTCAGTTTTCCTCCCCTGGTACTCGGGTGCAACATTCCAGACGCTTTACTAACACTCTCCCCACTTGGAGAGTCAGCGCCTTTAACCTCCTGTTTGGCCCAGTTTGCAATTTCTGCGGAAGGTGAACAGGAATAGGGAGAACCAATGAGAGACTAGCTGGAGGTGTCTTGACGGGCAAATTTAACTCTCATTTCCCACCAGGAAGAGGAAATAACCAAAGGCTCAGCGTGCCGTGCCGGAACCAGATTAGGGCCTGAAGCCATCCTGCGGTGCTGCGGCCACCTCAAAAGAAAGCGAGTTGAAGAAAGGAACTCAGGGGCACTGTAATTCACAAACCTGCAGACTTATAAATGACAGCTATCGTCCAAAAATATACTGAAGTAAGGCTGCCAAGAGGACTTGAAAGCGGGGCAGAATTGCAGGAAACCGATTTCAGGAGGTAGACTGGAATTGCATTGAAAACATAGGAAAAGAGGCAGAACGTCCACAATGATGCACTTGGCCAAAACGGGCGTATGCGTTTTTTCCTGAATATATTCAGGAAAAAACACATACGCACTTTTTGGCCAACCAAGCAAACTTGCAAGGGAAATCTGCACTACAATGAAGTCTCACTTCCCCCCGGTCAAAAGGGCCATCTGAAAAAAGTGTAAAATCCAGAAAGGCAGGACAGGCCATGGAGAACTGGGAGCCTTGTTATGCTGATGGGCGGGATGTAAATTGCCAACAGCCACTCGGGAGAAGTGTATGGTGTTTCCTGAAACATCTAAAAAACAAAGCAACAGAGCCTAGGGCATTTCCACTTATGGTTCTATAGATTAGGGAAATTAAAATCAAAAAGACACAGCCACCCCAAAGTTTGGGACGCCTCTGTTTACAAGAACCTCGTTTACAGTACAAGTTCAACACTGCAGAAAGTGAAAAATGGATAAAGAAGTTGTGGTATTTACTTACAAAGCAATATCACTCAGCAATGAAATCTATGTCATCAGGCCCTTAGCAGCACAATGAGTGGATTCAGGTATGATGATTCTAACTGAAATAAGTCACACAGAAAAAGAATCATCATAAGATATCAGTAATACACGGAATGTAAACTTGGCTACACAGGAACTGAATTACAGAACAGAACAGGGTCTCAAATTTAGAAAACCAACTTATGCTTGCTTAAGGGTAAAGGTGAGTTGGGGTGCTGCATAAAACCAGAGATTGAAATGAGCACAGATAAATTTCCTTAAGCCAAATATGGAATAGAAAAGAGCTACTCCTTGCTCAACGAAATGGACTCAACACCCCATATTAAACGCCTAAGAATGTACCTTACTAGTAAGTAACTTAAAACCTATGGATTGCTATGTCTCCAAAAGAGAATCAAGCATGTGTACAGGGGCATAAACGCAGCAGTGATAGGATTGGAGAGGTTCGGTGAGCAAATGAAGACCCTTTGAAGTCATATTGCATGGTACCCATTCCACGGGTTTCAATTTCCCAGGTTTAAGGTATTCTTCCTTCAGCTAAAACATGCATGTGGAACCTAGAGTATGATCAACCATGTGATCGGGAAACGTGTTCAAATATGTCTCAGTTTTCGTACCCTGGTACTCGGGTGCAACATTCCAGATGCTTTACTAACACTCTCCCAACTTGGAGAGTCAGTCCCTTTAACCTCCTGTTTGGCCCAGTTTGCAATTTCTGTGGAAGATGAACAGGAATAGCGAGAACCAATGAGAGACTAGCTGGAGGTGTCTGGACGGGCAAATTTAACTCTCATTTCCCACCAGGAAGAGGAATTAACCAAAGGCTCATCGTGCCCTGCCGAAACCAGATTAGGGCCTGAAGCCATCCTGCGGTGTTGCGGCCAGGTCACAAGAAAGCGAGTTGAAGAAAGGAGCTCAGGGGCACTGTAATTCACAAACCTGCAGAGTTATAAATGACAGCTATCGTCCAAAAATATACTGAAGTAAGGCTGCCAAGAGGACTTGAAACCGGGGCAGAATTGCAGGAAACCGATTTCAGGAGGTAGACTGGAATTGCATTGAAAGCATAGGAAAAGAGGCAGAACGTCCACAATGATGCACTTGGCCAAAAAGGGCGTATGCGTTTTTTCCTGAATATATTCAGGAAAAAACGCATACGCCCTTTTTGGCCAACCAAGCAAGCTTGCAAAGGAAATCTGCACTACAATGAAGTCTCACTTCCCCCCGGTCAAAAGGGCCATCTGAAAAAAGTGTAAAATCCAGAAAGGCAGGACAGGCCATGGAGAACTGGGAGCCTTGTTATGCTGATGGGCGGGATGTAAATTGCCAACAGACACTCGGGAGAAGTGTATGGTGTTTCCTGAAACATCTAAAAAACAAAGCAACAGAGCCTAGGGCACTCCCACTTATGGTCCTATAGCTTAGGGAAATTAAAATCAAAAAGACACAGCCACCCCAAAGTTTGGGACGCCTCTGTTTACAAGAACCTCATGTACCGTACAAGTTCAACATCGCAGAAAGTGAAAAATGGATAAAGAAGTTGTGGTATTTACTTACAAAGCAATATCACTCAGCAATGAAATCTATGTCATCAGGCCCTTAGCAGCACAATGAGTGGATTCAGGTATGATGATTCTAACTGAAATAAGTCACACAGAAAAAGAAACATCATAAGATATCAGTAATACACGGAATGTAAACTTGGCTACACAGGAACAGAACAGGGTCTCAAATTTAGAAAACCAACTTATGCTTGCTTAAGGGTAAAGGTGAGTTGGGGTGCTGCATAAAACCAGAGATCGAAATGAGCACAGATAAAGTTCCTTAAGCCAAATATGGAATAGACAAGAGCTACTCCTTGCTCAGCGAAATGGACTCAACACCCCATATTAAACGCCTAAGAATGTACCTGACTAGTAAGTATCATAAAACCTATGGATTGCTATGTCTCTGAAAGAGAATCAAGCGTGTGTACAGGGGCATAAACGCAGCAGTGATAGGATTGGAGAGGTTCAGTGAGCAAATGAAGACCCTTTGAAGTCATATTGCATGGTACCCATTCCACGGGTCTCAACTCTCCAGGTTTAAGGTATTCTTCCTTCAGCTAAAACATGCATGTGGAACCCAGAGTATGATCAACCGTGTGAACGGGAGACGTGTTCAAATATGTCTCAGTTTTCCTCCCCTGGTACTCGGGTGCAACATTCCAGACGCTTTACTAACTCTCTCTCCACATGGAGAGTCAGCGCCTTTAACCTCCTGTTTGGCCCAGTTTGCAATTTCTGCGGAAGATGAACAGGAATAGCGAGAACCAATGAGAGACTAGCTGGAGGTGTCTGGACGGGCAAATTTAACTCTCATTTCCCACCAGGAAGAGGAAATAACCAAAGGCTCATCGTGCCGTGACGGAACCAGATTAGGGCCTGAAGCCATCCTGCGGTGTTGCGGCCAGCTCAAAAGAAAGCGAGTTGAAGAAAGGAGCTCAGGGGCACTGTAATTCACAAACCTGCAGAGTTATAAATGACAGCTATCGTCCAACAATATACTAAAGTAAGGCTGCCAAGAGGACTTGAAAGCGGGGCAGAATTGCAGGAAACCGATTTCAGGAGGTAGACTGGAATTGCATTGAAAGCATAGGAAAAGAGGCAGAACGTCCACAATGATGCACTTGGCCAAAAAGGACGTATGCGTTTTTTCCTGAATATATTCAGGAAAAAACGCATACGTCCTTTTTGGCCAACTAAGCAAACTTGCAAAGGAAATCTGCACTACAATGAAGTCTCACTTCCCCCCGGTCAAAAGGGCCATCTGAAAAAAGTGTAAAATCCAGAAAGGCAGGACAGGCCATGGAGAACTGGGAGCCTTGTTATGCTGATGGGCGGGATGTAAATTGCCAACAGACACTCGGGAGAAGTGTATGGTGTTTCCTGAAACATCTAAAAAACAAAGCAACAGAGCCTAGGGCACTTCCACTTATGGTCCTATAGCTTAGGGAAATTAAAATCAAAAAGACACAGCCACCCCAAAATTTGGGACGCCTCTGTTTACAAGAACCTCGTTTACAGTACAAGTTCAATATCACAGAAAGTGAAAAATGGATAAAGAACTTGTGGTACTTACGTACAATGCAGTATCACTCAGCAATGAAATCTATGTCATCAGGCCCGTAGCAGCATAATGAGTGGATTCAGGTACGATGATTCTAACTGAAATAAATCACACAGAAAAAGAAACATCATAAGAGATCAGTAATACACGGAATGTAAACTTGGCTACACAGGAACTGAATTACAGAACAGAACAGGGTCTCAAATTTAGAAAACCAACTTATGCTTGCTTAAGGGTAAAGGTGAGTTGGGGTGCTGCATAAAACCAGACATTGAAATGAGCACAGATAAATTTCCTTAAGCCAAATATGGAATAGCCAAGAGCTACTCCTTGCTCAACGAAATGGACTCAACACCCCATATTAAACGCCTAAGAATGTACCTGACTAGTAAGTATCTTAAAACCTAGGGATTGCTATGTCTCCGAAAGAGAATCAAGCGTGTGTACAGGGGCATAAACGCAGCAGTGATAGGATTGGAGAGGTTCGGTGAGCAAATGAAGACCCTTTGAAGTCATATTGCATGGTACCCATTCCACGGGTTTCAACTACCCAGGTTTAAGGTATTCTTCCTTCAGCTAAAACATGCATGTGGAACCTAGAGTATGATCAACCATGTGATCGGGAGACGTGTTCAAATATGTCTCAGTTTTCGTACCCTGGTACTCGGGTGCAACATTCCAGACGCTTTACTAACACCCTCCCGACTTGGAGAGTCAGCGCCTTTAACCTCCTGTTTGGCCCAGTTTGCAATTTCTGCGGAAGATGAACAGGAATAGCGAGAACCAATGAGAGACTAGCTGGAGGTGTCTGGACGGGCAAATTTAACCCTCATTTCCCACCAGGAAGAGGAATTAACCAAAGTCTCAGCGTGCCGTGCCGGAACCAGTTTAGGGCCTGAAGCCATACTGCGGTGTTGCGGCCAGCTCAAAAAAACGAGTTGAAGAAAGGAGCTCAGGGGCACTGTAATTCACAAACCTGCAGAGTTATAAATGACAGCTATCGTCCAAAAATATACTGAAGTAAGGCTGCCAAGAGGACTTGAAAGCGGGGCAGAATTGCAGGAAACCGATTTCAGGAGGTAGACTGGAATTGAATTGAAAGCATAGGAAAAGAGGCAGAACGTCCACAATGATGCACTTCGCCAAAAAGGGCGTATACGTTTTTTCCTGAATATATTCAGGAAAAAACGTATACGCCCTTTTTGGCCAACCAAGCAAGCTTGCAAAGGAAATCTGCACTACAATGAAGTCTCACTTCCCCCCGGTCAAAAGGGCCATCTGAAAAAAGTGTAAAATCCAGAAAGGCAGGACAGGCCATGGAGAACTGGGAGCCTTGTTATGCTGATGGGCGGGATGTAAATTGCCAACAGACACTCGGGAGAAGTGTATGGTGTTTCCTGAAACATCTAAAAAACAAAGCAACAGAGCCTAGGGCACTTCCACTTATGGTCCTATAGCTTAGGGAAATTAAAATCAAAAAGACACAGCCACCCCAAAATTTGGGACGCCTCTGTTTACAAGAACCTCGTTTACAGTACAAGTTCAATATCACAGAAAGTGAAAAATGGATAAAGAACTTGTGGTACTTACGTACAATGCAGTATCACTCAGCAATGAAATCTATGTCATCAGGCCCGTAGCAGCATAATGAGTGGATTCAGGTACGATGATTCTAACTGAAATAAATCACACAGAAAAAGAAACATCATAAGAGATCAGTAATACACGGAATGTAAACTTGGCTACACAGGAACTGAATTACAGAACAGAACAGGGTCTCAAATTTAGAAAACCAACTTATGCTTGCTTAAGGGTAAAGGTGAGTTGGGGTGCTGCATAAAACCAGACATTGAAATGAGCACAGATAAATTTCCTTAAGCCAAATATGGAATAGCCAAGAGCTACTCCTTGCTCAACGAAATGGACTCAACACCCCATATTAAACGCCTAAGAATGTACCTGACTAGTAAGTATCTTAAAACCTAGGGATTGCTATGTCTCCGAAAGAGAATCAAGCGTGTGTACAGGGGCATAAACGCAGCAGTGATAGGATTGGAGAGGTTCGGTGAGCAAATGAAGACCCTTTGAAGTCATATTGCATGGTACCCATTCCACGGGTTTCAACTACCCAGGTTTAAGGTATTCTTCCTTCAGCTAAAACATGCATGTGGAACCTAGAGTATGATCAACCATGTGATCGGGAGACGTGTTCAAATATGTCTCAGTTTTCGTACCCTGGTACTCGGGTGCAACATTCCAGACGCTTTACTAACACCCTCCCGACTTGGAGAGTCAGCGCCTTTAACCTCCTGTTTGGCCCAGTTTGCAATTTCTGCGGAAGATGAACAGGAATAGCGAGAACCAATGAGAGACTAGCTGGAGGTGTCTGGACGGGCAAATTTAACCCTCATTTCCCACCAGGAAGAGGAATTAACCAAAGTCTCAGCGTGCCGTGCCGGAACCAGTTTAGGGCCTGAAGCCATACTGCGGTGTTGCGGCCAGCTCAAAAAAACGAGTTGAAGAAAGGAGCTCAGGGGCACTGTAATTCACAAACCTGCAGAGTTATAAATGACAGCTATCGTCCAAAAATATACTGAAGTAAGGCTGCCAAGAGGACTTGAAAGCGGGGCAGAATTGCAGGAAACCGATTTCAGGAGGTAGACTGGAATTGAATTGAAAGCATAGGAAAAGAGGCAGAACGTCCACAATGATGCACTTCGCCAAAAAGGGCGTATACGTTTTTTCCTGAATATATTCAGGAAAAAACGTATACGCCCTTTTTGGCCAACCAAGCAAGCTTGCAAAGGAAATCTGCACTACAATGAAGTCTCACTTCCCCCTGGTCAAAAGGGCCATCTGAAAAAAGTGTAAAATCCAGAAAGGCAGGACAGGCCATGGAGAACTGGGAGCCTTGTTATGCTGATGGGCGGGATGTAAATTGCCAACAGACACTCGGGAGAAGTGTATGGTGTTTCCTGAAACATCTAAAAAGCAAAGCAACAGAGCCTAGGGCACTTCCACTTATGGTCCTATAGCTTAGGGAAATTAAAATCAAAAAGACACAGCCACCCCAAAGTTTGGGACGCCTCTGTTTACAAGAACCTCGTTTACCGTACAAGTTCAATATCACAGAAAGTGAAAAATGGATAAAGAACTTGT
This sequence comes from Pseudorca crassidens, assembly GCF_039906515.1. Lineage (NCBI taxonomy): Eukaryota > Metazoa > Chordata > Mammalia > Artiodactyla > Delphinidae > Pseudorca > Pseudorca crassidens. Next base: position 2,037,460 of record NW_027136313.1, on the reverse strand, counting down.
GGTACTTACGTACAATGCAGTATCACTCAGCAATGAAATCTATGTCAACAGGCCCGTAGCAGCATAATGAGTGGATTCAGGTACGATGATTCTAACTGAAATAAGTCACACAGAAAAAGAAACATCATAAGATATCACTAATACACGGAATGTAAACTTGGCTACACAGGAACTGAATTCCAAAACAGAACAGGGTCTCAAATTTAGAAAACCAACTTATGCTTGCTTAAGGGGAAAGGTGAGTTGGGGTGCTGCATAAAACCAGAGATTGAAATGAGCACAGATAAAGTTCCTTAAGCCAAATATGGAATAGACAAGAGCTACTCCTTGCTCAACGAAATGGACTCAACACCCCATATTAAACGCCTAAGAATGTACCTGACTAGTAAGTATCTTAAAACCTACGGATTGCTATGTCTCCGAAAGAGAATCAAGCATGTGTACAGGGGCATAAACGCAGCAGTGATAGGATTGGAGAGGTTCGGTGAGCAAATGAAGACCCTTTGAAGTCATATTGCATGGTACCCATTCCACGGGTTTCAACTACCCAGGTTTAAGGTATTCTTCCTTCAGCTAAAACATGCATGTGGATCCTAGAGTATGATCAACCATGTGATCGGGAGACGTGTTCAAATATGTCTCAGTTTTCGTACCCTGGTACTCGGGTGCAACATTCCAGACGCTTTACTAACACTCTCCCGACTTGGAGAGTCAGTCCCTTTAACCTCCTGTTTGGCCCAGTTTGCAATTTCTGCGGAAGATGAACAGGAATAGCGAGAACCAATGAGAGACTAGCTGGAGGTGTCTGGACGGGCAAATTTAACTCTCATTTCCCACCAGGAAGAGGAATTAACCAAAGGCTCAGCGTGCCGTGCCGGAACAAGATTAGGGCCTGAAGCCATCCTGCGGTGTTGCGGCCAGGTCACAAGAAAGCGAGTTGAAGAAAGGAGCTCAGGGGCACTGTAATTCACAAACCTGCAGACTTATAAATGACAGCTATCGTCCAAAAATATACTGAAGTAAGGCTGCCAAGAGGACTTGAAACCGGGGCAGAATTGCAGGAAACCGATTTCAGGAGGTAGACTGGAATTGCATTGAAAGCATAGGAAAAGAGGCAGAACGTCCACAATGATGCACTTGGCCAAAAAGGGCGTATGCGTTTTTTCCTGAATATATTCAGGAAAAAACGCATACGCCCTTTTTGGCCAACCAAGCAAGCTTGCAAAGGAAATCTGCACTACAATGAAGTCTCACTTCCCCCCGGTCAAAAGGGCCATCTGAAAAAAGTGTAAAATCCAGAAAGGCAGGACAGGCCATGGAGAACTGGGAGCCTTGTTATGCTGATGGGCGGGATGTAAATTGCCAACAGACACTCGGGAGAAGTGTATGGTGTTTCCTGAAACAACTAAAAAACTAAGCAACAGAGCCTAGGGCACTTCCACTTATGGTCCTATAGCTTAGGGAAATTAAAATCAAAAAGACACAGCCACCCCAAAGTTTGGGACGCCTCTGTTTACAAGAACCTCGTTTACCGTACAAGTTCAATATCACAGAAAGTGAAAAATGGATACAGAACTTGTGGTACTTACGTACAATGCAGTATCACTCAGCAATGAAATCTATGTCATCAGGCCCGTAGCAGCATAATGAGTGGATTCAGGTACGATGATTCTAACTGAAATAAATCACACAGAAAAAGAAACATCATAAGAGATCAGTAATACACGGAATGTAAACTTGGCTACACAGGAACTGAATTACAGAACAGAACAGGGTCTCAAATTTAGAAAACCAACTTATGCTTGCTTAAGGGTAAAGGTGAGTTGGGGTGCTGCATAAAACCAGACATTGAAATGAGCACAGATAAAGTTCCTTAAGCCAAATATGGAATAGACAAGAGCTACTCCTTGCTCAACGAAATGGACTCAACACCCCATATTAAACGCCTAAGAATGTACCTGACTAGTAAGTATCTTAAAACCTAGGGATTGCTATGTCTCCGAAAGAGAATCAAGCATGTGTACAGGGGCATAAACGCAGCAGTGATAGGATTGGAGAGGTTCGGTGAGCAAATGAAGACCCTTTGAAGTCATATTGCATGGTACCCATTCCACGGGTTTCAACTACCCAGGTTTAAGGTATTCTTCCTTCAGCTAAAACATGCATGTGGAACCTAGAGTATGATCAACCATGTGATTGGGAGACGTGTTCAAATATGTCTCAGTTTTCGTACCCTGGTACTCGGGTGCAACATTCCAGACGCTTTACTAACACCCTCCCGACTTGGAGAGTCAGCGCCTTTAACCTCCTGTTTGGCCCAGTTTGCAATTTCTGCGGAAGATGAACAGGAATAGCGAGAACCAATGAGAGACTAGCTGGAGGTGTCTGGACGGGCAAATTTAACCCTCATTTCCCACCAGGAAGAGGAATTAACCAAAGTCTCAGCGTGCCGTGCCGGAACCAGTTTAGGGCCTGAAGCCATACTGCGGTGTTGCGGCCAGCTCAAAAAAACGAGTTGAAGAAAGGAGCTCAGGGGCACTGTAATTCACAAACCTGCAGAGTTATAAATGACAGCTATCGTCCAAAAATATACTGAAGTAAGGCTGCCAAGAGGACTTGAAAGCAGGGCAGAATTGCAGGAAACCGTTTTCAGGAGTTAGACTGGAATTGAATTGAAAGCATAGGAAAAGAGGCAGAACGTCCACAATGATGCACTTCGCCAAAAAGGGCGTATACGTTTTTTCCTGAATATATTCAGGAAAAAACGCATACGCCCTTTTTGGCCAACCAAGCAAGCTTGCAAAGGAAATCTGCACTACAATGAAGTCTCACTTCCCCCCGGTCAAAAGGGCCATCTGAAAAAAGTGTAAAATCCAGAAAGGCAGGACAGGCCATGGAGAACTGGGAGCCTTGTTATGCTGATGGGCGGGATGTAAATTGCCAACAGACACTCGGGAGAAGTGTATGGTGTTTCCTGAAACATCTAAAAAGCAAAGCAACAGAGCCTAGGGCACTTCCACTTATGGTCCTATAGCTTAGGGAAATTAAAATCAAAAAGACACAGCCACCCCAAAGTTTGGGACGCCTCTGTTTACAAGAACCTCGTTTACCGTACAAGTTCAATATCACAGAAAGTGAAAAATGGATAAAGAACTTGTGGTACTTACGTACAATGCAGTATCACTCAGCAATGAAATCTATGTCAACAGGCCCGTAGCACCATAATGAGTGGATTCAGGTACGATGATTCTAACTGAAATAAGTCACACAGAAAAAGAAACATCATAAGATATCACTAATACACGGAATGTAAACTTGGCTACACAGGAACTGAATTCCAAAACAGAACAGGGTCTCAAATTTAGAAAACCAACTTATGCTTGCTTAAGGGGAAAGGTGAGTTGGGGTGCTGCATAAAACCAGAGATTGAAATGAGCACAGATAAAGTTCCTTAAGCCAAATATGGAATAGACAAGAGCTACTCCTTGCTCAACGAAATGGACTCAACACCCCATATTAAACGCCTAAGAATGTACCTGACTAGTAAGTATCTTAAAACCTACGGATTGCTATGTCTCCGAAAGAGAATCAAGCATGTGTACAGGGGCATAAACGCAGCAGTGATAGGATTGGAGAGGTTCAGTGAGCAAATGAAGACCCTTTGAGGTCATATTGCATGGTACCCATTCCACGGGTTTCAAATACCCAGGTTTAAGGTATTCTTCCTTCAGCTAAAACATGCATGTGGATCCTAGAGTATGATCAACCATGTGATCGGGAGACGTGTTCAAATATGTCTCAGTTTTCGTACCCTGGTACTCGGGTGCAACATTCCAAACGCTTTACTAACACTCTCCCGACTTGGAGAGTCAGTCCCTTTAACCTCCTGTTTGGCCCAGTTTGCAATTTCTGCGGAAGATGAACAGGAATAGCGAGAACCAATGAGAGACTAGCTGGAGGTGTCTGGACGGGCAAATTTAACTCTCATTTCCCACCAGGAAGAGGAATTAACCAAAGGCTCAGCGTGCCGTGCCGGAACCAGATTAGGGCCTGAAGCCATCCTGCGGTGTTGCGGCCAGGTCACAAGAAAGCGAGTTGAAGAAAGGAGCTCAGGGGCACTGTAATTCACAAACCTGCAGACTTATAAATGACAGCTATCGTCCAAAAATATACTGAAGTAAGGCTGCCAAGAGGACTTGAAAGCGGGGCAGAATTGCAGGAAACCGATTTCAGGAGGTAGACTGGAATTGCATTGAAAGCATAGGAAAAGAGGCAGAACGTCCACAATGATGCACTTGGCCAAAAAGGGCGTATGCGTTTTTTCCTGAATATATTCAGGAAAAAACGCATACGCCCTTTTTGGCCAACCAAGCAAGCTTGCAAAGGAAATCTGCACTACAATGAAGTCTCACTTCCCCCTGGTCAAAAGGGCCATCTGAAAAAAGTGTAAAATCCAGAAAGGCAGGACAGGCCATGGAGAACTGGGAGCCTTGTTATGCTGATGGGCGGGATGTAAATTGCCAACAGACACTCGGGAGAAGTGTATGGTGTTTCCTGAAACAACTAAAAAACTAAGCAACAGAGCCTAGGGCACTTCCACTTATGGTCCTATAGCTTAGGGAAATTAAAATCAAAAAGACACAGCCACCCCAAAGTTTGGGACGCCTCTGTTTACAAGAACCTCGTTTACCGTACAAGTTCAATATCACAGAAAGTGAAAAATGGATACAGAACTTGTGGTACTTACGTACAATGCAGTATCACTCAGCAATGAAATCTATGTCATCAGGCCCGTAGCAGCATAATGAGTGGATTCAGGTACGATGATTCTAACTGAAATAAATCACACAGAAAAAGAAACATCATAAGAGATCAGTAATACACGGAATGTAAACTTGGCTACACAGGAACTGAATTACAGAACAGAACAGGGTCTCAAATTTAGAAAACCAACTTATGCTTGCTTAAGGGTAAAGGTGAGTTGGGGTGCTGCATAAAACCAGACATTGAAATGAGCACAGATAAAGTTCCTTAAGCCAAATATGGAATAGACAAGAGCTACTCCTTGCTCAACGAAATGGACTCAACACCCCATATTAAACGCCTAAGAATGTACCTGACTAGTAAGTATCTTAAAACCTAGGGATTGCTATGTCTCCGAAAGAGAATCAAGCGTGTGTACAGGGGCATAAACGCAGCAGTGATAGGATTGGAGAGGTTCGGTGAGCAAATGAAGACCCTTTGAAGTCATATTGCATGGTACCCATTCCACGGGTTTCAACTACCCAGGTTTAAGGTATTCTTCCTTCAGCTAAAACATGCATGTGGAACCTAGAGTATGATCAACCATGTGATCGGGAGACGTGTTCAAATATGTCTCAGTTTTCGTACCCTGGTACTCGGGTGCAACATTCCATACGCTTTACTAACACTCTCCCGACTTGGAGAGTCAGCGCCTTTAACCTCCTGTTTGGCCCAGTTTGCAATTTCTGCGGAAGATGAACAGGAATAGCGAGAACCAATGAGAGACTAGCTGGAGGTGTCTGGACGGGCAAATTTAACCCTCATTTCCCACCAGGAAGAGGAATTAACCAAAGGCTCAGCGTGCCGTGCCGGAACCAGTTTAGGGCCTGAAGCCATACTGCGGTGTTGCGGCCAGCTCAAAAAAACGAGTTGAAGAAAGGAGCTCAGGGGCACTGTAATTCACAAACCTGCAGAGTTATAAATGACAGCTATCGTCCAAAAATATACTGAAGTAAGGCTGCCAAGAGGACTTGAAAGCAGGGCAGAATTGCAGGAAACCGATTTCAGGAGGTAGACTGGAATTGAATTGAAAGCATAGGAAAAGAGGCAGAACGTCCACAATGATGCACTTCGCCAAAAAGGGCGTATACGTTTTTTCCTGAATATATTCAGGAAAAAACGCATACGCCCTTTTTGGCCAACCAAGCAAGCTTGCAAAGGAAATCTGCACTACAATGAAGTCTCACTTCCCCCCGGTCAAAAGGGCCATCTGAAAAAAGTGTAAAATCCAGAAAGGCAGGACAGGCCATGGAGAACTGGGAGCCTTGTTATGCTGATGGGCGGGATGTAAATTGCCAACAGACACTCGGGAGAAGTGTATGGTGTTTCCTGAAACATCTAAAAAGCAAAGCAACAGAGCCTAGGGCACTTCCACTTATGGTCCTATAGCTTAGGGAAATTAAAATCAAAAAGACACAGCCACCCCAAAGTTTGGGACGCCTCTGTTTACAAGAACCTCGTTTACCGTACAAGTTCAATATCACAGAAAGTGAAAAATGGATACAGAACTTGTGGTACTTACGTACAATGCAGTATCACTCAGCAATGAAATCTATGTCATCAGGCCCGTAGCAGCATAATGAGTGGATTCAGGTACGATGATTCTAACTGAAATAAGTCACACAGAAAAAGAAACATCATAAGATATCACTAATACACGGAATGTAAACTTGGCTACACAGGAACTGAATTCCAAAACAGAACAGGGTCTCAAATTTAGAAAACCAACTTATGCTTGCTTAAGGGGAAAGGTGAGTTGGGGTGCTGCATAAAACCAGAGATTGAAATGAGCACAGATAAAGTTCCTTAAGCCAAATATGGAATAGACAAGAGCTACTCCTTGCTCAACGAAATGGACTCAACACCCCATATTAAACGCCTAAGAATGTACCTGACTAGTAAGTATCTTAAAACCTACGGATTGCTATGTCTCCGAAAGAGAATCAAGCATGTGTACAGGGGCATAAACGCAGCAGTGATAGGATTGGAGAGGTTCGGTGAGCAAATGAAGACCCTTTGAGGTCATATTGCATGGTACCCATTCCACGGGTTTCAACTACCCAGGTTTAAGGTATTCTTCCTTCAGCTAAAACATGCATGTGGATCCTAGAGTATGATCAACCATGTGATCGGGAGACGTGTTCAAATATGTCTCAGTTTTCGTACCCTGGTACTCGGGTGCAACATTCCAGACGCTTTACTAACACTCTCCCGACTTGGAGAGTCAGTCCCTTTAACCTCCTGTTTGGCCCAGTTTGCAATTTCTGCGGAAGATGAACAGGAATAGCGAGAACCAATGAGAGACTAGCTGGAGGTGTCTGGACGGGCAAATTTAACTCTCATTTCCCACCAGGAAGAGGAATTAACCAAAGGCTCAGTGTGCCGTGCCGGAACCAGATTAGGGCCTGAAGCCATCCTGCGGTGTTGCGGCCAGGTCACAAGAAAGCGAGTTGAAGAAAGGAGCTCAGGGGCACTGTAATTCACAAACCTGCAGACTTATAAATGACAGCTATCATCCAAAAATATACTGAAGTAAGGCTGCCAAGAGGACTTGAAAGCGGGGCAGAATTGCAGGAAACCGATTTCAGGAGGTAGACTGGAATTGCATTGAAAGCATAGGAAAAGAGGCAGAACGTCCACAATGATGCACTTGGCCAAAAAGGGCGTATGCGTTTTTTCCTGAATATATTCAGGAAAAAACGCATACGCCCTTTTTGGCCAACCAAGCAAGCTTGCAAAGGAAATCTGCACTACAATGAAGTCTCACTTCCCCCCGGTCAAAAGGGCCATCTGAAAAAAGTGTAAAATCCAGAAAGGCAGGACAGGCCATGGAGAACTGGGAGCCTTGTTATGCTGATGGGCGGGATGTAAATTGCCAACAGACACTCGGGAGAAGTGTATGGTGTTTCCTGAAACAACTAAAAAACTAAGCAACAGAGCCTAGGGCACTTCCACTTATGGTCCTATAGCTTAGGGAAATTAAAATCAAAAAGACACAGCCACCCCAAAGTTTGGGACGCCTCTGTTTACAAGAACCTCGTTTACCGTACAAGTTCAATATCACAGAAAGTGAAAAATGGATACAGAACTTGTGGTACTTACGTACAATGCAGTATCACTCAGCAATGAAATCTATGTCATCAGGCCCGTAGCAGCATAATGAGTGGATTCAGGTACGATGATTCTAACTGAAATAAATCACACAGAAAAAGAAACATCATAAGAGATCAGTAATACACGGAATGTAAACTTGGCTACACAGGAACTGAATTACAGAACAGAACAGGGTCTCAAATTTAGAAAACCAACTTATGCTTGCTTAAGGGTAAAGGTGAGTTGGGGTGCTGCATAAAACCAGACATTGAAATGAGCACAGATAAAGTTCCTTAAGCCAAATATGGAATAGACAAGAGCTACTCCTTGCTCAACGAAATGGACTCAACACCCCATATTAAACGCCTAAGAATGTACCTGACTAGTAAGTATCTTAAAACCTAGGGATTGCTATGTCTCCGAAAGAGAATCAAGCGTGTGTACAGGGGCATAAACGCAGCAGTGATAGGATTGGAGAGGTTCGGTGAGCAAATGAAGACCCTTTGAAGTCATATTGCATGGTACCCATTCCACGGGTTTCAACTACCCAGGTTTAAGGTATTCTTCCTTCAGCTAAAACATGCATGTGGAACCTAGAGTATGATCAACCATGTGATCGGGAGACGTGTTCAAATATGTCTCAGTTTTCGTACCCTGGTACTCGGGTGCAACATTCCAGACGCTTTACTAACACCCTCCCGACTTGGAGAGTCAGCGCCTTTAACCTCCTGTTTGGCCCAGTTTGCAATTTCTGCGGAAGATGAACAGGAATAGCGAGAACCAATGAGAGACTAGCTGGAGGTGTCTGGACGGGCAAATTTAAACCTCATTTCCCACCAGGAAGAGGAATTAACCAAAGGCTCAGCGTGCCGTGCCGGAACCAGTTTAGGGCCTGAAGCCATACTGCGGTGTTGCGGCCAGCTGAAAAAAACGAGTTGAAGAAAGGAGCTCAGGGGCACTGTAATTCACAAACCTGCAGAGTTATAAATGACAGCTATCGTCCAAAAATATACTGAAGTAAGGCTGCCAAGAGGACTTGAAAGCAGGGCAGAATTGCAGGAAACCGATTTCAGGAGGTAGACTGGAATTGAATTGAAAGCATAGGAAAAGAGGCAGAACGTCCACAATGATGCACTTCGCCAAAAAGGGCGTATACGTTTTTTCCTGAATATATTCAGGAAAAAACGCATACGCCCTTTTTGGCCAACCAAGCAAGCTTGCAAAGGAAATCTGCACTACAATGAAGTCTCACTTCCCCCCGGTCAAAAGGGCCATCTGAAAAAAGTGTAAAATCCAGAAAGGCAGGACAGGCCATGGAGAACTGGGAGCCTTGTTATGCTGATGGGCGGGATGTAAATTGCCAACAGACACTCGGGAGAAGTGTATGGTGTTTCCTGAAACATCTAAAAAGCAAAGCAACAGAGCCTAGGGCACTTCCACTTATGGTCCTATAGCTTAGGGAAATTAAAATCAAAAAGACACAGCCACCCCAAAGTTTGGGACGCCTCTGTTTACAAGAACCTCGTTTACCGTACAAGTTCAATATCACAGAAAGTGAAAAATGGATAAAGAACTTGTGGTACTTACGTACAATGCAGTATCACTCAGCAATGAAATCTATGTCAACAGGCCCGTAGCAGCATAATGAGTGGATTCAGGTACGATGATTCTAACTGAAATAAGTCACACAGAAAAAGAAACATCATAAGATATCACTAATACACGGAATGTAAACTTGGCTACACAGGAACTGAATTCCAAAACAGAACAGGGTCTCAAATTTAGAAAACCAACTTATGCTTGCTTAAGGGGAAAGGTGAGTTGGGGTGCTGCATAAAACCAGAGATTGAAATGAGCACAGATAAAGTTCCTTAAGCCAAATATGGAATAGACAAGAGCTACTCCTTGCTCAACGAAATGGACTCAACACCCCATATTAAACGCCTAAGAATGTACCTGACTAGTAAGTATCTTAAAACCTACGGATTGCTATGTCTCCGAAAGAGAATCAAGCATGTGTACAGGGGCATAAACGCAGCAGTGATAGGATTGGAGAGGTTCGGTGAGCAAATGAAGACCCTTTGAAGTCATATTGCATGGTACCCATTCCACGGGTTTCAACTACCCAGGTTTAAGGTATTCTTCCTTCAGCTAAAACATGCATGTGGATCCTAGAGTATGATCAACCATGTGATCGGGAGACGTGTTCAAATATGTCTCAGTTTTCGTACCCTGGTACTCGGGTGCAACATTCCAGACGCTTTACTAACACTCTCCCGACTTGGAGAGTCAGTCCCTTTAACCTCCTGTTTGGCCCAGTTTGCAATTTCTGTGGAAGATGAACAGGAATAGCGAGAACCAATGAGAGACTAGCTGGAGGTGTCTGGACGGGCAAATTTAACTCTCATTTCCCACCAGGAAGAGGAATTAACCAAAGGCTCAGCGTGCCGTGCCGGAACAAGATTAGGGCCTGAAGCCATCCTGCGGTGTTGCGGCCAGGTCACAAGAAAGCGAGTTGAAGAAAGGAGCTCAGGGGCACTGTAATTCACAAACCTGCAGACTTATAAATGACAGCTATCGTCCAAAAATATACTGAAGTAAGGCTGCCAAGAGGACTTGAAAGCGGGGCAGAATTGCAGGAAACCGATTTCAGGAGGTAGACTGGAATTGCATTGAAAGCATAGGAAAAGAGGCAGAACGTCCACAATGATGCACTTGGCCAAAAAGGGCGTATGCGTTTTTTCCTGAATATATTCAGGAAAAAACGCATACGCCCTTTTTGGCCAACCAAGCAAGCTTGCAAAGGAAATCTGCACTACAATGAAGTCTCACTTCCCCCCGGTCAAAAGGGCCATCTGAAAAAAGTGTAAAATCCAGAAAGGCAGGACAGGCCATGGAGAACTGGGAGCCTTGTTATGCTGATGGGCAGGATGTAAATTGCCAACAGACACTCGGGAGAAGTGTATGGTGTTTCCTGAAACAACTAAAAAACTAAGCAACAGAGCCTAGGGCACTTCCACTTATGGTCCTATAGCTTAGGGAAATTAAAATCAAAAAGACACAGCCACCCCAAAGTTTGGGACGCCTCTGTTTACAAGAACCTCGTTTACCGTACAAGTTCAATATCACAGAAAGTGAAAAATGGATACAGAACTTGTGGTACTTACGTACAATGCAGTATCACTCAGCAATGAAATCTATGTCATCAGGCCCGTAGCAGCATAATGAGTGGATTCAGGTACGATGATTCTAACTGAAATAAATCACACAGAAAAAGAAACATCATAAGAGATCAGTAATACACGGAATGTAAACTTGGCTACACAGGAACTGAATTACAGAACAGAACAGGGTCTCAAATTTAGAAAACCAACTTATGCTTGCTTAAGGGTAAAGGTGAGTTGGGGTGCTGCATAAAACCAGACATTGAAATGAGCACAGATAAAGTTCCTTAAGCCAAATATGGAATAGACAAGAGCTACTCCTTGCTCAACGAAATGGACTCAACACCCCATATTAAACGCCTAAGAATGTACCTGACTAGTAAGTATCTTAAAACCTAGGGATTGCTATGTCTCCGAAAGAGAATCAAGCGTGTGTACAGGGGCATAAACGCAGCAGTGATAGGATTGGAGAGGTTCGGTGAGCAAATGAAGACCCTTTGAAGTCATATTGCATGGTACCCATTCCACGGGTTTCAACTACCCAGGTTTAAGGTATTCTTCCTTCAGCTAAAACATGCATGTGGAACCTAGAGTATGATCAACCATGTGATTGGGAGACGTGTTCAAATATGTCTCAGTTTTCGTACCCTGGTACTCGGGTGCAACATTCCAGACGCTTTACTAACACCCTCCCGACTTGGAGAGTCAGCGCCTTTAACCTCCTGTTTGGCCCAGTTTGCAATTTCTGCGGAAGATGAACAGGAATAGCGAGAACCAATGAGAGACTAGCTGGAGGTGTCTGGACGGGCAAATTTAACTCTCATTTCCCACCAGGAAGAGGAATTAACCAAAGGCTCAGCTTGCCGTGCCGGAACCAGATTAGGGCCTGAAGCCATCCTGCGGTGTTGCGGCCAGCTCAAAAGAAAGCGAGTTGAAGAAAGGAGCTCAGGGGCACTGTAATTCACAAACTTGCAGAGTTATAAATGACAGCTATCGTCCAAAAATATACTGAAGTAAGGCTGCCAAGAGGACTTGAAAGCGGGGCAGAATTGCAGGAAACCGATTTCAGGAGGTAGACTGGAATTGCATTGAAAGCATAGGAAAAGAGGCAGAACGTCAACAATGATGCACTTGGCCAAAAAGGGCGTATACGTTTTTTCCTGAATATATTCAGGAAAAAACGCATACGCCCTTTTTGGCCAACCAAGCAAACTTGCAAATGAAATCTGCACTACAATGAAGTCTCACTTCCCCCCGGTCAAAAGGGCCATCTGAAAAAAGTGTAATATCCAGAAAGGCAGGAAAGGCCATGGAGAACTGGGAGCCTTGTTATGCTGATGGGCGGGATGTAAATTGCCAACAGACACTCGGGAGAAGTGTATGGTGTTTCCTGAAACATTTAAAAAACAAAGCAACAGAGCCTAGGGCACTTCCACTTATGGTCCTATAGCTTAGGGAAATTAAAATCAAAAAGACACAGCCACCCCAAAGTTTGGGACGCCTCTGTTTACAAGAACCTCGTTTACCGTACAAGTTCAATATCACAGAAAGTGAAAAATGGATAAAGAATTTGTGGTAGTTACGTACAATGCAGTATCACTCAGCAATGAAATCTATGTCATCAGGCCCGTAGCAGCATAATGAGTGGATTCAGGTACGATGATTCTAACTGAAACAAGTCACACAGAAAAAGAAACATCATAAGATATCACTAATACACGGAATGTAAACTTGGCTACACAGGAACTGAATTACAAAACAGAACACGGTCTCAAATTTAGAAAAGCAACTTATGCTTGCTTAAGGGTAAAGGTGAGTTGGGGTACTGCATAAAACCAGAGATTGAAATGAGCACAGATAAAGTTCCTTAAGCCAAATATGGAGTAGACAAGAGCTACTCCTTGCTCAATGAAACGGACTCAACACCCCATATTAGACGCCTAAGAATGTACCTGACTAGTAAGTACCTTAAATCCTAGGTATTGCTATGTCTCCAAAAGAGAATCAAGCGTGTGTACAGGGGTATAAACGCAGAAGTGATAGGATGGGAGAGGTTCGGTGAGCAAATAAAGACACTTTGAAGTCATATTGCATGGTACCCCTTCCACGGGTCTCAACTCTCCAGGTTTAAGGTATTCTTCCTTCAGCTAAAACATGCATGTGGAACCCAGAGTATGATCAACCGTGTGAACGGGAGACGTGTTCAAATATGTCTCAGTTTTCCTCCCCTGGTATTCGGGTGCAACATTCCAGACGCTTTACTAACACTCTCCCCCCTTGGAGAGTCAGCGCCTTTAACCTCCTGTTTGGCCCAGTTTGCAATTTCTGCGGAAGATGAACAGGAATAGGGAGAACCAATGAGAGACTAGCTGGAGGTGTCTGGAAGGGCAAATTTAACTCTCATTTCCCACCAGGAAGAGGAAATAACCAAAGGCTCAGCGTGCCGTGCCGGAACCAGATTAGGGCCTGAAGCCATCCTGCGGTGTTGCGGCCAGCTCAAAAGAAAGCGAGTTGAAGAAAGGAGCTCAGGGGCACTGTAATTCACAAATCTGCAGACTTATAAATGACAGCAATCGTCCAAAAATATACTGAAGTAAGGCTGCCAAGAGGACTTGAAAGCGGGGCAGAATTGCAGGAAACCGATTTCAGGAGGTAGACTGGAATTGCATTGAAAGCATAGGAAAAGAGGCAGAACGTCCACAATGATACACTTGGCCAAAAAGGGCGTATGCGTTTTTTCCTGAATATATTCAGGAAAAAACGCATACGCCCTTTTTGGCCAACCAAGCAAGCTTGCAAAGGAAATCTGCACTACAATGAAGTCTCACTTCCCCCCGGTCAAAAGGGCCATCTGAAAAAAGTGTAAAATCCAGAAAGGCAGGACAGGCCATGGAGAACTGGGAGCCTTGTTATGCTGATGGGCGGGATGTAAATTGCCAACAGACACTCGGGAGAAGTGTATGGTGTTTCCTGAAACATCTAAAACACAAAGCAACAGAGCCTAGGGCACTTCCACTTATGGTCCTATAGCTTAGGGAAATTAAAATCAAAAAGACACAGCCACCCCAAAGTTTGGGACGCCTCTGTTTACAAGAACCTCGTTTACAGTACAAGTACAACATCGCAGAAAGTGAAAAATGGATAAAGAAGTTGTGGTATTTACTTACAAAGCAATATCACTCAGCAATGAAATCTATGTCATCAGGCCCTTAGCAGCACAATGAGTGGATTCAGGTATGATGATTCTAACTGAAATAAGTCACACAGAAAAAGAAACATCATAAGATATCACTAATACACGGAATGTAAACTTGGCTACACAGGAACTGAATTACAGAACAGAACAGGGTCTCAAATTTAGAAAACCAACTTATGCTTGCTTAAGGGTAAAGGTGAGTTGGGGTGCTGCATAAAACCAGAGATTGAAATGAGCACAGATAAAGTTCCTTAAGCCAAATATGGAATAGAAAAGAGCTACTCCTTGCTCAACGAAATGGACTCAATACCGCATATTAAACGCCTAAGAATGTACCTGACTAGTAAGTATCTTAAAACCTATGGATTGCTATGTCTCCGAAAGAGAATCAAGCGTGTGTACAGGGGCATAAACGCAGCAGTGATAGGATTGGAGAGGTTCGGTGAGCAAATGAAGACCCTTTGAAGTCATATTGCATGGTACCCATTCCACGGGTTTCAACTACCCAGGTTTAAGGTATTCTTCCTTCAGCTAAAACATGCATGTGGAACCTAGAGTATGATCAACCATGTGATCGGGAGACGTGTTCAAATATGTCTCAGTTTTCGTACCCTGGTACTCGGGTGCAACATTCCATACGCTTTACTAACACTCTCCCGACTTGGAGAGTCAGCGCCTTTAACCTCCTGTTTGGCCCAGTTTGCAATTTCTGCGGAAGATGAACAGGAATAGCGAGAACCAATGAGAGACTAGCTGGAGGTGTCTGGACGGGCAAATTTAACCCTCATTTCCCACCAGGAAGAGGAATTAACCAAAGGCTCAGCGTGCCGTGCCGGAACCAGTTTAGGGCCTGAAGCCATACTGCGGTGTTGCGGCCAGCTCAAAAAAACGAGTTGAAGAAAGGAGCTCAGGGGCACTGTAATTCACAAACCTGCAGAGTTATAAATGACAGCTATCGTCCAAAAATATACTGAAGTAAGGCTGCCAAGAGGACTTGAAAGCAGGGCAGAATTGCAGGAAACCGATTTCAGGAGGTAGACTGGAATTGAATTGAAAGCATAGGAAAAGAGGCAGAACGTCCACAATGATGCACTTCGCCAAAAAGGGCGTATACGTTTTTTCCTGAATATATTCAGGAAAAAACGCATACGCCCTTTTTGGCCAACCAAGCAAGCTTGCAAAGGAAATCTGCACTACAATGAAGTCTCACTTCCCCCCGGTCAAAAGGGCCATCTGAAAAAAGTGTAAAATCCAGAAAGGCAGGACAGGCCATGGAGAACTGGGAGCCTTGTTATGCTGATGGGCGGGATGTAAATTGCCAACAGACACTCGGGAGAAGTGTATGGTGTTTCCTGAAACATCTAAAAAGCAAAGCAACAGAGCCTAGGGCACTTCCACTTATGGTCCTATAGCTTAGGGAAATTAAAATCAAAAAGACACAGCCACCCCAAAGTTTGGGACGCCTCTGTTTACAAGAACCTCGTTTACCGTACAAGTTCAATATCACAGAAAGTGAAAAATGGATAAAGAACTTGTGGTACTTACGTACAATGCAGTATCACTCAGCAATGAAATCTATGTCAACAGGCCCGTAGCACCATAATGAGTGGATTCAGGTACGATGATTCTAACTGAAATAAGTCACACAGAAAAAGAAACATCATAAGATATCACTAATACACGGAATGTAAACTTGGCTACACAGGAACTGAATTCCAAAACAGAACAGGGTCTCAAATTTAGAAAACCAACTTATGCTTGCTTAAGGGGAAAGGTGAGTTGGGGTGCTGCATAAAACCAGAGATTGAAATGAGCACAGATAAAGTTCCTTAAGCCAAATATGGAATAGACAAGAGCTACTCCTTGCTCAACGAAATGGACTCAACACCCCATATTAAACGCCTAAGAATGTACCTGACTAGTAAGTATCTTAAAACCTACGGATTGCTATGTCTCCGAAAGAGAATCAAGCATGTGTACAGGGGCATAAACGCAGCAGTGATAGGATTGGAGAGGTTCGGTGAGCAAATGAAGACCCTTTGAGGTCATATTGCATGGTACCCATTCCACGGGTTTCAACTACCCAGGTTTAAGGTATTCTTCCTTCAGCTAAAACATGCATGTGGATCCTAGAGTATGATCAACCATGTGATCGGGAGACGTGTTCAAATATGTCTCAGTTTTCGTACCCTGGTACTCGGGTGCAACATTCCAGACGCTTTACTAACACTCTCCCGACTTGGAGAGTCAGTCCCTTTAACCTCCTGTTTGGCCCAGTTTGCAATTTCTGCGGAAGATGAACAGGAATAGCGAGAACCAATGAGAGACTAGCTGGAGGTGTCTGGACGGGCAAATTTAACTCTCATTTCCCACCAGGAAGAGGAATTAACCAAAGGCTCAGCGTGCCGTGCCGGAACCAGATTAGGGCCTGAAGCCATCCTGCGGTGTTGCGGCCAGGTCACAAGAAAGCGAGTTGAAGAAAGGAGCTCAGGGGCACTGTAATTCACAAACCTGCAGACTTATAAATGACAGCTATCGTCCAAAAATATACTGAAGTAAGGCTGCCAAGAGGACTTGAAAGCGGGGCAGAATTGCAGGAAACCGATTTCAGGAGGTAGACTGGAATTGCATTGAAAGCATAGGAAAAGAGGCAGAACGTCCACAATGATGCACTTGGCCAAAAAGGGCGTATGCGTTTTTTCCTGAATATATTCAGGAAAAAACGCATACGCCCTTTTTGGCCAACCAAGCAAGCTTGCAAAGGAAATCTGCACTACAATGAAGTCTCACTTCCCCCCGGTCAAAAGGGCCATCTGAAAAAAGTGTAAAATCCAGAAAGGCAGGACAGGCCATGGAGAACTGGGAGCCTTGTTATGCTGATGGGCGGGATGTAAATTGCCAACAGACACTCGGGAGAAGTGTATGGTGTTTCCTGAAACAACTAAAAAACTAAGCAACAGAGCCTAGGACACTTCCACTTATGGTCCTATAGCTTAGGGAAATTAAAATCAAAAAGACACAGCCACCCCAAAGTTTGGGACGCCTCTGTTTACAAGAACCTCGTTTACCGTACAAGTTCAATATCACAGAAAGTGAAAAATGGATACAGAACTTGTGGTACTTACGTACAATGCAGTATCACTCAGCAATGAAATCTATGTCATCAGGCCCGTAGCAGCATAATGAGTGGATTCAGGTACGATGATTCTAACTGAAATAAGTCACACAGAAAAAGAAACATCATAAGATATCACTAATACACGGAATGTAAACTTGGCTACACAGGAACTGAATTCCAAAACAGAACAGGGTCTCAAATTTAGAAAACCAACTTATGCTTGCTTAAGGGTAAAGGTGAGTTGGGGTGCTGCATAAAACCAGAGATTGAAATGAGCACAGATAAAGTTCCTTAAGCCAAATATGGAATAGACAAGAGCTACTCCTTGCTCAACGAAATGGACTCAACACCCCATATTAAACGCCTAAGAATGTACCTGACTAGTAAGTATCTTAAAACCTACGGATTGCTATGTCTCCGAAAGAGAATCAAGCATGTGTACAGGGGCATAAACGCAGCAGTGATAGGATTGGAGAGGTTCGGTGAGCAAATGAAGACCCTTTGAGGTCATATTGCATGGTACCCATTCCACGGGTTTCAACTACCCAGGTTTAAGGTATTCTTCCTTCAGCTAAAACATGCATGTGGATCCTAGAGTATGATCAACCATGTGATCGGGAGACGTGTTCAAATATGTCTCAGTTTTCGTACCCTGGTACTCGGGTGCAACATTCCAGACGCTTTACTAACACTCTCCCGACTTGGAGAGTCAGTCCCTTTAACCTCCTGTTTGGCCCAGTTTGCAATTTCTGCGGAAGATGAACAGGAATAGCGAGAACCAATGAGAGACTAGCTGGAGGTGTCTGGACGGGCAAATTTAACTCTCATTTCCCACCAGGAAGAGGAATTAACCAAAGGCTCAGTGTGCCGTGCCGGAACCAGATTAGGGCCTGAAGCCATCCTGCGGTGTTGCGGCCAGGTCACAAGAAAGCGAGTTGAAGAAAGGAGCTCAGGGGCACTGTAATTCACAAACATGCAGACTTATAAATGACAGCTATCGTCCAAAAATATACTGAAGTAAGGCTGCCAAGAGGACTTGAAAGCGGGGCAGAATTGCAGGAAACCGATTTCAGGAGGTAGACTGGAATTGCATTGAAAGCATAGGAAAAGAGGCAGAACGTCCACAATGATGCACTTGGCCAAAAAGGGCGTATGCGTTTTTTCCTGAATATATTCAGGAAAAAACGCATACGCCCTTTTTGGCCAACCAAGCAAGCTTGCAAAGGAAATCTGCACTACAATGAAGTCTCACTTCCCCCCGGTCAAAAGGGCCATCTGAAAAAAGTGTAAAATCCAGAAAGGCAGGACAGGCCATGGAGAACTGGGAGCCTTGTTATGCTGATGGGCGGGATGTAAATTGCCAACAGACACTCGGGAGAAGTGTATGGTGTTTCCTGAAACAACTAAAAAACTAAGCAACAGAGCCTAGGGCACTTCCACTTATGGTCCTATAGCTTAGGGAAATTAAAATCAAAAAGACACAGCCACCCCAAAGTTTGGGACGCCTCTGTTTACAAGAACCTCGTTTACCGTACAAGTTCAATATCACAGAAAGTGAAAAATGGATACAGAACTTGTGGTACTTACGTACAATGCAGTATCACTCAGCAATGAAATCTATGTCATCAGGCCCGTAGCAGCATAATGAGTGGATTCAGGTACGATGATT
This sequence comes from Pseudorca crassidens, assembly GCF_039906515.1. Classification (NCBI taxonomy): domain Eukaryota; kingdom Metazoa; phylum Chordata; class Mammalia; order Artiodactyla; family Delphinidae; genus Pseudorca; species Pseudorca crassidens. Next base: position 2,018,417 of record NW_027136313.1, on the reverse strand, counting down.
CTAACTGAAATAAGTCACACAGAAAAAGAAACATCATAAGAGATCAGTAATACACGGAATGTAAACTTGGCTACACAGGAACTGAATTACAGAACAGAACAGGGTCTCAAATTTAGAAAACCAACTTATGCTTGCTTAAGGGTAAAGGTGAGTTGGGGTGCTGCATAAAACCAGACATTGAAATGAGCACAGATAAAGTTCCTTAAGCCAAATATGGAATAGACAAGAGCTACTCCTTGCTCAACGAAATGGACTCAACACCCCATATTAAACGCCTAAGAATGTACCTGACTAGTAAGTATCTTAAAACCTAGGGATTGCTATGTCTCCGAAAGAGAATCAAGCGTGTGTACAGGGGCATAAACGCAGCAGTGATAGGATTGGAGAGGTTCGGTGAGCAAATGAAGACCCTTTGAAGTCATATTGCATGGTACCCATTCCATGGGTTTCAACTACCCAGGTTTAAGGTATTCTTCCTTCAGCTAAAACATGCATGTGGAACCTAGAGTATGATCAACCATGTGATCGGGAGACGTGTTCAAATATGTCTCAGTTTTCGTACCCTGGTACTCGGGTGCAACATTCCAGACGCTTTACTAACACCCTCCCGACTTGGAGAGTCAGCGCCTTTAACCTCCTGTTTGGCCCAGTTTGCAATTTCTGCGGAAGATGAACAGGAATAGCGAGAACCAATGAGAGACTAACTGGAGGTGTCTGGACGGGCAAATTTAAACCTCATTTCCCACCAGGAAGAGGAATTAACCAAAGGCTCAGCGTGCCGTGCCGGAACCAGTTTAGGGCCTGAAGCCATACTGCGGTGTTGCGGCCAGCTGAAAAAAACGAGTTGAAGAAAGGAGCTCAGGGGCACTGTAATTCACAAACCTGCAGAGTTATAAATGACAGCTATCGTCCAAAAATATACTGAAGTAAGGCTGCCAAGAGGACTTGAAAGCAGGGCAGAATTGCAGGAAACCGATTTCAGGAGGTAGACTGGAATTGAATTGAAAGCATAGGAAAAGAGGCAGAACGTCCACAATGATGCACTTCGCCAAAAAGGGCGTATACGTTTTTTCCTGAATATATTCAGGAAAAAACGCATACGCCCTTTTTGGCCAACCAAGCAAGCTTGCAAAGGAAATCTGCACTACAATGAAGTCTCACTTCCCCCCGGTCAAAAGGGCCATCTGAAAAAAGTGTAAAATCCAGAAAGGCAGGACAGGCCATGGAGAACTGGGAGCCTTGTTATGCTGATGGGCGGGATGTAAATTGCCAACAGACACTCGGGAGAAGTGTATGGTGTTTCCTGAAACATCTAAAAAGCAAAGCAACAGAGCCTAGGGCACTTCCACTTATGGTCCTATAGCTTAGGGAAATTAAAATCAAAAAGACACAGCCACCCCAAAGTTTGGGACGCCTCTGTTTACAAGAACCTCGTTTACCGTACAAGTTCAATATCACAGAAAGTGAAAAATGGATAAAGAACTTGTGGTACTTACGTACAATGCAGTATCACTCAGCAATGAAATCTATGTCAACAGGCCCGTAGCAGCATAATGAGTGGATTCAGGTACGATGATTCTAACTGAAATAAGTCACACAGAAAAAGAAACATCATAAGATATCACTAATACACGGAATGTAAACTTGGCTACACAGGAACTGAATTCCAAAACAGAACAGGGTCTCAAATTTAGAAAACCAACTTATGCTTGCTTAAGGGGAAAGGTGAGTTGGGGTGCTGCATAAAACCAGAGATTGAAATGAGCACAGATAAAGTTCCTTAAGCCAAATATGGAATAGACAAGAGCTACTCCTTGCTCAACGAAATGGACTCAACACCCCATATTAAACGCCTAAGAATGTACCTGACTAGTAAGTATCTTAAAACCTACGGATTGCTATGTCTCCGAAAGAGAATCAAGCATGTGTACAGGGGCATAAACGCAGCAGTGATAGGATTGGAGAGGTTCGGTGAGCAAATGAAGACCCTTTGAAGTCATATTGCATGGTACCCATTCCACGGGTTTCAACTACCCAGGTTTAAGGTATTCTTCCTTCAGCTAAAACATGCATGTGGATCCTAGAGTATGATCAACCATGTGATCGGGAGACGTGTTCAAATATGTCTCAGTTTTCGTACCCTGGTACTCGGGTGCAACATTCCAGACGCTTTACTAACACTCTCCCGACTTGGAGAGTCAGTCCCTTTAACCTCCTGTTTGGCCCAGTTTGCAATTTCTGTGGAAGATGAACAGGAATAGCGAGAACCAATGAGAGACTAGCTGGAGGTGTCTGGACGGGCAAATTTAACTCTCATTTCCCACCAGGAAGAGGAATTAACCAAAGGCTCAGCGTGCCGTGCCGGAACAAGATTAGGGCCTGAAGCCATCCTGCGGTGTTGCGGCCAGGTCACAAGAAAGCGAGTTGAAGAAAGGAGCTCAGGGGCACTGTAATTCACAAACCTGCAGACTTATAAATGACAGCTATCGTCCAAAAATATACTGAAGTAAGGCTGCCAAGAGGACTTGAAAGCGGGGCAGAATTGCAGGAAACCGATTTCAGGAGGTAGACTGGAATTGCATTGAAAGCATAGGAAAAGAGGCAGAACGTCCACAATGATGCACTTGGCCAAAAAGGGCGTATGCGTTTTTTCCTGAATATATTCAGGAAAAAACGCATACGCCCTTTTTGGCCAACCAAGCAAGCTTGCAAAGGAAATCTGCACTACAATGAAGTCTCACTTCCCCCCGGTCAAAAGGGCCATCTGAAAAAAGTGTAAAATCCAGAAAGGCAGGACAGGCCATGGAGAACTGGGAGCCTTGTTATGCTGATGGGCAGGATGTAAATTGCCAACAGACACTCGGGAGAAGTGTATGGTGTTTCCTGAAACAACTAAAAAACTAAGCAACAGAGCCTAGGGCACTTCCACTTATGGTCCTATAGCTTAGGGAAATTAAAATCAAAAAGACACAGCCACCCCAAAGTTTGGGACGCCTCTGTTTACAAGAACCTCGTTTACCGTACAAGTTCAATATCACAGAAAGTGAAAAATGGATACAGAACTTGTGGTACTTACGTACAATGCAGTATCACTCAGCAATGAAATCTATGTCATCAGGCCCGTAGCAGCATAATGAGTGGATTCAGGTACGATGATTCTAACTGAAATAAATCACACAGAAAAAGAAACATCATAAGAGATCAGTAATACACGGAATGTAAACTTGGCTACACAGGAACTGAATTACAGAACAGAACAGGGTCTCAAATTTAGAAAACCAACTTATGCTTGCTTAAGGGTAAAGGTGAGTTGGGGTGCTGCATAAAACCAGACATTGAAATGAGCACAGATAAAGTTCCTTAAGCCAAATATGGAATAGACAAGAGCTACTCCTTGCTCAACGAAATGGACTCAACACCCCATATTAAACGCCTAAGAATGTACCTGACTAGTAAGTATCTTAAAACCTAGGGATTGCTATGTCTCCGAAAGAGAATCAAGCGTGTGTACAGGGGCATAAACGCAGCAGTGATAGGATTGGAGAGGTTCGGTGAGCAAATGAAGACCCTTTGAAGTCATATTGCATGGTACCCATTCCACGGGTTTCAACTACCCAGGTTTAAGGTATTCTTCCTTCAGCTAAAACATGCATGTGGAACCTAGAGTATGATCAACCATGTGATTGGGAGACGTGTTCAAATATGTCTCAGTTTTCGTACCCTGGTACTCGGGTGCAACATTCCAGACGCTTTACTAACACCCTCCCGACTTGGAGAGTCAGCGCCTTTAACCTCCTGTTTGGCCCAGTTTGCAATTTCTGCGGAAGATGAACAGGAATAGCGAGAACCAATGAGAGACTAGCTGGAGGTGTCTGGACGGGCAAATTTAACTCTCATTTCCCACCAGGAAGAGGAATTAACCAAAGGCTCAGCTTGCCGTGCCGGAACCAGATTAGGGCCTGAAGCCATCCTGCGGTGTTGCGGCCAGCTCAAAAGAAAGCGAGTTGAAGAAAGGAGCTCAGGGGCACTGTAATTCACAAACTTGCAGAGTTATAAATGACAGCTATCGTCCAAAAATATACTGAAGTAAGGCTGCCAAGAGGACTTGAAAGCGGGGCAGAATTGCAGGAAACCGATTTCAGGAGGTAGACTGGAATTGCATTGAAAGCATAGGAAAAGAGGCAGAACGTCAACAATGATGCACTTGGCCAAAAAGGGCGTATACGTTTTTTCCTGAATATATTCAGGAAAAAACGCATACGCCCTTTTTGGCCAACCAAGCAAACTTGCAAATGAAATCTGCACTACAATGAAGTCTCACTTCCCCCCGGTCAAAAGGGCCATCTGAAAAAAGTGTAATATCCAGAAAGGCAGGAAAGGCCATGGAGAACTGGGAGCCTTGTTATGCTGATGGGCGGGATGTAAATTGCCAACAGACACTCGGGAGAAGTGTATGGTGTTTCCTGAAACATTTAAAAAACAAAGCAACAGAGCCTAGGGCACTTCCACTTATGGTCCTATAGCTTAGGGAAATTAAAATCAAAAAGACACAGCCACCCCAAAGTTTGGGACGCCTCTGTTTACAAGAACCTCGTTTACCGTACAAGTTCAATATCACAGAAAGTGAAAAATGGATAAAGAATTTGTGGTAGTTACGTACAATGCAGTATCACTCAGCAATGAAATCTATGTCATCAGGCCCGTAGCAGCATAATGAGTGGATTCAGGTACGATGATTCTAACTGAAACAATTCACACAGAAAAAGAAACATCATAAGATATCACTAATACACGGAATGTAAACTTGGCTACACAGGAACTGAATTACAAAACAGAACACGGTCTCAAATTTAGAAAAGCAACTTATGCTTGCTTAAGGGTAAAGGTGAGTTGGGGTACTGCATAAAACCAGAGATTGAAATGAGCACAGATAAAGTTCCTTAAGCCAAATATGGAGTAGACAAGAGCTACTCCTTGCTCAATGAAACGGACTCAACACCCCATATTAGACGCCTAAGAATGTACCTGACTAGTAAGTACCTTAAATCCTAGGTATTGCTATGTCTCCAAAAGAGAATCAAGCGTGTGTACAGGGGTATAAACGCAGAAGTGATAGGATGGGAGAGGTTCGGTGAGCAAATAAAGACACTTTGAAGTCATATTGCATGGTACCCCTTCCACGGGTCTCAACTCTCCAGGTTTAAGGTATTCTTCCTTCAGCTAAAACATGCATGTGGAACCCAGAGTATGATCAACCGTGTGAACGGGAGACGTGTTCAAATATGTCTCAGTTTTCCTCCCCTGGTATTCGGGTGCAACATTCCAGACGCTTTACTAACACTCTCCCCCCTTGGAGAGTCAGCGCCTTTAACCTCCTGTTTGGCCCAGTTTGCAATTTCTGCGGAAGATGAACAGGAATAGGGAGAACCAATGAGAGACTAGCTGGAGGTGTCTGGAAGGGCAAATTTAACTCTCATTTCCCACCAGGAAGAGGAAATAACCAAAGGCTCAGCGTGCCGTGCCGGAACCAGATTAGGGCCTGAAGCCATCCTGCGGTGTTGCGGCCAGCTCAAAAGAAAGCGAGTTGAAGAAAGGAGCTCAGGGGCACTGTAATTCACAAACCTGCAGACTTATAAATGACAGCAATCGTCCAATAATATACTGAAGTAAGGCTGCCAAGAGGACTTGAAAGCGGGGCAGAATTGCAGGAAACCGATTTCAGGAGGTAGACTGGAATTGCATTGAAAGCATAGGAAAAGAGGCAGAACGTCCACAATGATACACTTGGCCAAAAAGGGCGTATGCGTTTTTTCCTGAATATATTCAGGAAAAAACGCATACGCCCTTTTTGGCCAACCAAGCAAGCTTGCAAAGGAAATCTGCACTACAATGAAGTCTCACTTCCCCCCGGTCAAAAGGGCCATCTGAAAAAAGTGTAAAATCCAGAAAGGCAGGACAGGCCATGGAGAACTGGGAGCCTTGTTATGCTGATGGGCGGGATGTAAATTGCCAACAGACACTCGGGAGAAGTGTATGGTGTTTCCTGAAACATCTAAAACACAAAGCAACAGAGCCTAGGGCACTTCCACTTATGGTCCTATAGCTTAGGGAAATTAAAATCAAAAAGACACAGCCACCCCAAAGTTTGGGACGCCTCTGTTTACAAGAACCTCGTTTACAGTACAAGTACAACATCGCAGAAAGTGAAAAATGGATAAAGAAGTTGTGGTATTTACTTACAAAGCAATATCACTCAGCAATGAAATCTATGTCATCAGGCCCTTAGCAGCACAATGAGTGGATTCAGGTATGATGATTCTAACTGAAATAAGTCACACAGAAAAAGAAACATCATAAGATATCACTAATACACGGAATGTAAACTTGGCTACACAGGAACTGAATTACAGAACAGAACAGGGTCTCAAATTTAGAAAACCAACTTATGCTTGCTTAAGGGTAAAGGTGAGTTGGGGTGCTGCATAAAACCAGAGATTGAAATGAGCACAGATAAAGTTCCTTAAGCCAAATATGGAATAGAAAAGAGCTACTCCTTGCTCAACGAAATGGACTCAATACCGCATATTAAACGCCTAAGAATGTACCTGACTAGTAAGTATCTTAAAACCTATGGATTGCTATGTCTCCGAAAGAGAATCAAGCGTGTGTACAGGGGCATAAACGCAGCAGTGATAGGAATGGAGATGTTTAGTGAGCAAATGAAGACCCTTTGAAGTCATATTGAATCGTACCCATTACACGGGTCTCAACTCTCCAGGTTTAAGGTATTCTTCCTTCAGCTAAAACATGCATGTGGAACCCAGAGTAGGATCAACCGTGTGAACGGGAGACGTGTTCAAATATGTCTCAGTTTTCGTACCCTGGTACTCGGGTGCAACATTCCAGACGCTTTACTAACACTCTCCCGACTTGGAGAGTCAGTCCCTTTAACCTCCTGTTTGGCCCAGTTTGCAATTTCTGCGGAAGATGAACAGGAATAGCGAGAACCAATGAGAGACTAGCTGGAGGTGTCTGGACGGGCAAATTTAACTCTCATTTCCCACCAGGAAGAGGAAATAACCAAAGGCTCAGCGTGCCGTGCCGGAACAAGATTAGGGCCTGAAGCCATCCTGCGGTGTTGCGGCCAGCTCAAAAGAAAGCGAGTTGAAGAAAGGAGCTCAGGGGCACTGTAATTCACAAACCTGCAGACTTATAAATGACAGCTATCGTCCAAAAATATACTGAAGTAAGGCTGCCAAGAGGACTTGAATGCGGGGCAGAATTGCAGGAAACCGATTTCAGGAGGTAGACTGGAATTGCATTGAAAATATAGGAAAAGAGGCAGAACGTCCACAATGATGCACTTGGCCAAAAAGGGCGTATGCGTTTTTTCCTGAATATATTCAGGAAAAGACGCATACGCACTTTTTGGCCAACCAAGCAAGCTTGCAAAGGAAATCTGCACTACAATGAAGTCTCACTTCCCCCCGGTCAAAAGGGCCATCTGAAAAAAGTGTAAAATCCAGAAAGGCAGGACAGGCCATGGAGAACTGGGAGCCTTGTTATGCTGATGGGCGGGATGTAAATTGCCAACAGACACTCGGGAGAAGTGTATGGTGTTTCCTGAAACATCTAAAAAACAAAGCAACAGAGCCTAGGGCACTTCCACTTATGGTCCTATAGCTTAGGGAAATTAAAATCAAAAAGACACAGCCACCCCAAAGTTTGGGACGCCTCTGTTTACAAGAACCTCGTTTACCGTACAAGTTCAATATCACAGAAAGTGAAAAATGGATAAAGAATTTGTGGTAGTTACGTATAATGCAGTATCACTCAGCAATGAAATCTATGTCATCAGGCCCGTAGCAGCATAATGAGTGGATTCAGGTACGATGATTCTAACTGAAACAAGTCACACAGAAAAAGAAACATCATAAGATATCACTAATACACGGAATGTAAACTTGGCTACACAGGAACTGAATTACAAAACAGAACACGGTCTCAAATTTAGAAAAGCAACTAATGCTTGCTTAAGGGTAAAGGTGAGTTGGGGTGCTGCATAAAACCAGAGATTGAAATGAGCACAGATAAAGTTCCTTAAGCCAAATATGGAGTAGACAAGAGCTACTCCTTGCTCAATGAAACGGACTCAACACCCCATATTAGACGCCTAAGAATGTACCTGACTACTAAGTACCTTAAATCCTAGGTATTGCTATGTCTCCAAAAGAGAATCAAGCGTGTGTACAGGGGTATAAACGCAGAAGTGATAGGATTGGAGAGGTTCGGTGAGCAAATAAAGACACTTTGAAGTCATATTGCATGGTACCCCTTCCACGGGTCTCAACTCTCCAGGTTTAAGGTATTCTTCCTTCAGCTAAAACATGCATGTGGAACCCAGAGTATGATCAACCGTGTGAACGGGAGACGTGTTCAAATATGTCTCAGTTTTCCTCCCCTGGTATTCGGGTGCAACATTCCAGACGCTTTACTAACACTCTCCCCCCTTGGAGAGTCAGCGCCTTTAACCTCCTGTTTGGCCCAGTTTGCAATTTCTGTGGAAGATGAACAGGAATAGCGAGAACCAATGAGAGACTAGCTGGAGGTGTCTGGACGGGCAAATTTAACTCTCATTTCCCACCAGGAAGAGGAATTAACCAAAGGCTCAGCTTGCCGTGCCGGAACCAGATTAGGGCCTGAAGCCATCCTGCGGTGTTGCGGCCAGCTCAAAAGAAAGCGAGTTGAAGAAAGGAGCTCAGGGGCACTGTAATTCACAAACCTGCAGAGTTATAAATGACAGCTATCGTCCAAAAATATACTGAAGTAAGGCTGCCAAGAGAACTTGAAAGCGGGGCAGAATTGCAGGAAACCGATTTCAGGAGGTAGACTGGAATTGCATTGAAAGCATAGGAAAAGAGGCAGAACGTCCACAATGATGCACTTGGCCAAAAAGGGCGTATGCGTTTTTTCCTGAATATATTCAGGAAAAAACGCATACGCCCTTTTTGGCCAACCAAGCAAGCTTGCAAAGGAAATCTGCACTACAATGAAGTCTCACTTCCCCCCGGTCAAAAGGGCCATCTGAAAAATGTGTAAAATCCAGAAAGGCAGGACAGGCCATGGAGAACTGGGAGCCTTGTTATGCTGATGGGCGGGATGTAAATTGCCAACAGACACTCGGGAGAAGTGTATGGTGTTTCCTGAAACAACTAAAAAACTAAGCAACAGAGCCTAGGGCACTTCCACTTATGGTCCTATAGCTTAGGGAAATTAAAATCAAAAAGACACAGCCACCCCAAAGTTTGGGACGCCTCTGTTTACAAGAACCTCGTTTACCGTACAAGTTCAATATCACAGAAAGTGAAAAATGGATACAGAACTTGTGGTACTTACGTACAATGCAGTATCACTCAGCAATGAAATCTATGTCATCAGGCCCGTAGCAGCATAATGAGTGGATTCAGGTACGATGATTCTAACTGAAATAAATCACACAGAAAAAGAAACATCATAAGAGATCAGTAATACACGGAATGTAAACTTGGCTACACAGGAACTGAATTACAGAACAGAACAGGGTCTCAAATTTAGAAAACCAACTTATGCTTGCTTAAGGGTAAAGGTGAGTTGGGGTGCTGCATAAAACCAGACATTGAAATGAGCACAGATAAAGTTCCTTAAGCCAAATATGGAATAGACAAGAGCTACTCCTTGCTCAACGACATGGACTCAACACCCCATATTAAACGCCTAAGAATGTACCTGACTAGTAAGTATCTTAAAACCTAGGGATTGCTATGTCTCCGAAAGAGAATCAAGCGTGTGTACAGGGGCATAAACGCAGCAGTGATAGGATTGGAGAGGTTCGGTGAGCAAATGAAGACCCTTTGAAGTCATATTGCATGGTACCCATTCCACGGGTTTCAACTACCCAGGTTTAAGGTATTCTTCCTTCAGCTAAAACATGCATGTGGAACCTAGAGTATGATCAACCATGTGATCGGGAGACGTGTTCAAATATGTCTCAGTTTTCGTACCCTGGTACTCGGGTGCAACATTCCAGACGCTTTACTAACACCCTCCCGACTTGGAGAGTCAGCGCCTTTAACCTCCTGTTTGGCCCAGTTTGCAATTTCTGCGGAAGATGAACAGGAATAGCGAGAACCAATGAGAGACTAGCTGGAGGTGTCTGGACAGGCAAATTTAACCCTCATTTCCCACCAGGAAGAGGAATTAACCAAAGGCTCAGCGTGCCGTGCCGGAACCAGTTTAGGGCCTGAAGCCATACTGCGGTGTTGCGGCCAGCTCAAAAAAAGCGAGTTGAAGAAAGGAGCTCAGGGGCACTGTAATTCACAAACCTGCAGAGTTATAAATGACAGCTATCGTCCAAAAATATACTGAAGTAAGGCTGCCAAGAGGACTTGAAAGCGGGGCAGAATTGCAGGAAACCGATTTCAGGAGGTAGACTGGAATTGCATTGAAAGCATAGGAAAAGAGGCAGAACGTCCACAATGATGCACTTGGCCAAAAAGTGCGTATGCGTTTTTTCCTGAATATATTCAGGAAAAAACGCATACGCACTTTTTGGCCAACCAAGCAAGCTTGCAAAGGAAATCTGCACTACAATGAAGTCTCACTTCCCCCTGGTTAAAAGGGCCATCTGAAAAAAGTGTAAAATCCAGAAAGGCAGGACAGGCCATGGAGAACTGGGAGCCTTGTTATGCTGATGGGCGGGATGTAAATTGCCAACAGCCACTGTGGAGAAGTGTATGGTGTTTCCTGAAACATCTAAAAAACAAAGCAACAGAGCCTAGGGCACTTCCACTTATGGTCCTATAGCTTAGGGAAATTAAAATCAAAAAGACACAGCCACCCCAAAGTTTGGGACGCCTCTGTTTACAAGAACCTTGTTTACAGTACAAGTTCAACATCGCAGAAAGTGAAAAATGGATAAAGAAGTTGTGGTATTTACTTACAAAGCAATATCACTCAGCAATGAAATCTATGTCATCAGGCCCTTAGCAGCACAATGAGTGGATTCAGGTATGATGATTCTAACTGAAATAAATCACACAGAAAAAGAAACATCATAAGATATCAGTAATACACGGAATGTAAACTTGGCTACACAGGAACTGAATTACAGAACAGAACAGGGTCTCAAATTTAGAAAACCAACTTATGCTTGCTTAAGGGTAAAGGTGAGTTGGGGTGCTGCATAAAACCAGAGATTGAAATGAGCACAGATAAAGTTCCTTAAGCCAAATATGGAATAGACAAGAGCTACTCCTTGCTCAACGAAATGGACTCAACACCGCATATTAAACGCCTAAGAATGTACCTGACTAGTAAGTATCTTAAAACCTATGGATTGCTATGTCTCTGAAAGAGAATCAAGCATGTGTACAGGGGCATAAACGCAGCAGTGATAGGATTGGAGAGGTTCGGTGAGCAAATGAAGACCCTTTGAAGTCATATTGCATGGTACCCATTCCACGGGTTTCAACTACCCAGGTTTAAGGTATTCTTCCTTCAGCTAAAACATGCATGTGGAACCTAGAGTATGATCAACCATGTGATCGGGAGACGTGTTCAAATATGTCTCAGTTTTCGTACCCTGGTACTCGGGTGCAACATTCCAGACGCTTTACTAACACCCTCCCGACTTGGAGAGTCAGCGCCTTTAACCTCCTGTTTGGCCCAGTTTGCAATTTCTGTGGAAGATGAACAGGAATAGCGAGAACCAATGAGAGACTAGCTGGAGGTGTCTGGACGGGCAAATTTAACTCTCATTTCCCACCAGGAAGAGGAATTAACCAAAGGCTCAGCGTGCCGTGCCGGAACCAGTTTAGGGCCTGAAGCCATACTGCGGTGTTGCGGACAGCTCAAAAAAAGCGAGTTGAAGAAAGGAGCTCAGGGGCACTGTAATTCACAAACCTGCAGAGTTATAAATGACAGCTATCGTCCAAAAATATACTGAAGTAAGGCTGCCAAGAGGACTTGAAAGCGGGGCAGAATTGCAGGAAACCGATTTCAGGAGGTAGACTGGAATTGCATTGAAAGCATAGGAAAAGAGGCAGAACGTCCACAATGATGCACTTGGCCAAAAAGGGCGTATGCGTTTTTTCCTGAATATATTCAGGAAAAAACGCATACGCCCTTTTTGGCCAACCAAGCAAGCTTGCAAAGGAAATCTGCACTACAATGAAGTCTCACTTCCCCCCGGTCAAAAGGGCCATCTGAAAAAAGTGTAAAATCCAGAAAGGCAGGACAGGCCATGGAGAACTGGGAGCCTTGTTATGCTGATGGGCGGGATGTAAATTGCCAACAGACACTCGGGAGAAGTGTATGGTGTTTCCTGAAACATCTAAAAAACAAAGCAACAGAGCCTAGGGCACTTCCACTTATGGTCCTATAGCTTAGGGAAATTAAAATCAAAAAGACACAGCCACCCCAAAGTTTGGGACGCCTCTGTTTACAAGAACCTCGTTTACAGTACAAGTTCAACATCGCAGAAAGTGAAAAATGGATAAAGAAGTTGTGGTATTTACTTACAAAGCAATATCACTCAGCAATGAAATCTATGTCATCAGGCCCTTAGCAGCACAATGAGTGGATTCAGGTATGATGATTCTAACTGAAATAAATCACACAGAAAAAGAAACATCATAAGATATCAGTAATACACGGAATGTAAACTTGGCTACACAGGAACTGAATTACAGAACAGAACAGGGTCTCAAATTTAGAAAACCAACTTATGCTTGCTTAAGGGTAAAGGTGAGTTGGGGTGCTGCATAAAACCAGAGATTGAAATGAGCACAGATAAAGTTCCTTAAGCCAAATATGGAATAGACAAGAGCTACTCCTTGCTCAACGAAATGGACTCAACACCGCATATTAAACGCCTAAGAATGTACCTGACTAGTAAGTATCTTAAAACCTATGGATTGCTATGTCTCTGAAAGAGAATCAAGCATGTGTACAGGGGCATAAACGCAGCAGTGATAGGATTGGAGAGGTTCGGTGAGCAAATGAAGACCCTTTAAAGTCATATTGCATGGTACCCATTCCACGGGTTTCAACTACCCAGGTTTAAGGTATTCTTCCTTCAGCTAAAACATGCATGTGGAACCTAGAGTATGATCAACCATGTGATCGGGAGATGTGTTCAAATATGTCTCAGTCTTCGTACCCTGGTACTCGGGTGCTACATTCCAAACGCTTTACTAACATCCTCCCGACTTGGAGAGTCAGTCCATTTAACCTCCTGTTTGGCCCAGTTTGCAATTTCTGCGGAAGATGAACAGGAATAGCGAGAACCAATGAGAGACTAGCTGGAGGTGTCTGGACGGGCAAATTTAACTCTCATTTCCCACGAGGAAGAGGAATTAACCAAAGACTCAGCGTGCCATGCCGGAACCAGATTAGGGCCTGAAGCCATACTGTGGTGTTGCTGCCAGCTCAAAAGAAAGCGAGTTGAAGAAAGGAGCTCAGGGGCACTGTAATTCACAAACCTGCATAGTTATAAATGACAGCTATCGTCCAAAAATATACTGAAGTAAGGCTGCCAAGAGGACTTGAAAGCGGGGCAGAATTGCAGGAAACCGATTTCAGGAGGTAGACTGGAATTGCATTGAAAGCATAGGAAAAGAGGCAGAACGTCCACAATGATGCACTTGGCCAAAAAGGGCGTATGCGTTTTTTCCTGAATATATTCAGGAAAAAACGCATACGCCCTTTTTGGCCAACCAAGCAAGCTTGCAAAGGAAATCTGCACTACAATGAAGTCTCACTTCCCCCCGGTCAAAAGGGCCATCTGAAAAAAGTGTAAAATCCAGAAAGGCAGGACAGGCCATGGAGAACTGGGAGCCTTGTTATGCTGATGGGCGGGATGTAAATTGCCAACAGACACTCGGGAGAAGTGTATGGTGTTTCCTGAAACATCTAAAAAACAAAGCAACAGAGCCTAGGGCACTTCCACTTATGGTCCTATAGCTTAGGGAAATTAAAATCAAAAAGACACAGCCACCCCAAAGTTTGGGACGCCTCTGTTTACAAGAACCTCGTTTACAGTACAAGTTCAACACCGCAGAAAGTGAAAAATGGATAAAGAAGTTGTGGTATTTACTTACAAAGCAATATCACTCAGCAATGAAATCTATGTCATCAGGCCCTTAGCAGCACAATGAGTGGATTCAGGTATGATGATTCTAACTGAAATAAGTCACACAGAAAAAGAAACATCATAAGATATCAGTAATACACGGAATGTAAACTTGGCTACACAGGAACTGTATTACAGAACAGAACAGGGTCTCAAATTTAGAAAACCAACTTATGCTTGCTTAAGGGGAAAGGTGAGTTGGGGTGCTGCATAAAACCAGAGATTGAAATGAGCACAGATAAAGTTCCTTAAGCCAAATATGGAATAGACAAGAGCTACTCCTTGCTCAACGAAATGGACTCAACACCGCATATTAAACGCCTAAGAATGTACCTGACTAGTAAGTATCTTAAAACCTATGGATTGCTATGTCTCCGAAAGAGAATCAAGCATGTGTACAGGGGCATAAACGCAGCAGTGATAGGATTGGAGAGGTTCGGTGAGCAAATGAAGACCCTTTGAAGTCATATTGCATGGTACCCATTCCACGGGTTTCAACTACCCAGGTTTAAGGTATTCTTCCTTCAGGTAAAACATGCATGTTGAACCTAGAGTATGATCAACCATGTGATCGGGAGACGTGTTCAAATATGTCTCAGTTTCCGTACCCTGGTACTCGGGTGCAACATTCCAGACGCTTTACTAACACCCTCCCGACTTGGAGAGTCAGTCCCTTTAACCTCCTGTTTGGCCCAGTTTGCAATTTCTGTGGAAGATGAACAGGAATAGCGAGAACCAATGAGAGACTAGCTGGAGGTGTCTGGACGGGCAAATTTAACTCTCATTTCCCACGAGGAAGAGGAATTAACCAAAGGCTCAGCGTGCCGTGCCGGAACCAGATTAGGGCCTGAAGCCATCCTGCGGTGTTGCGGCCAGCTCAAAAGAAAGCGAGTTGAAGAAAGGAGCTCAGGGGCACTGTAATTCACAAACCTGCAGAGTTATAAATGACAGCTATCGTCCAAAAATATACTGAAGTAAGGCTGCCAAGAGGACTTGAAAGCGGGGCAGAATTGCAGGAAACCGATTTCAGGAGGTAGACTGGAATTGCATTGAAAGCATAGGAAAAGAGGCAGAACGTCCACAATGATGCACTTGGCCAAAAAGGGCGTATGCGTTTTTTCCTGAATATATTCAGGAAAAAACGCATACGCACTTTTTGGCCAACCAAGCAAGCTTGCAAAGGAAATCTGCACTACAATGAAGTCTCACTTCCCCCCGGTCAAAAGGGCCATCTGAAAAAAGTGTAAAATCCAGAAAGACAGGACAGGCCATGGAGAACTGGGAGCCTTGTTATGCTGATGGGCGGGATGTAAATTGCCAACAGCCACCTGGGAGAAGTGTATGGTGTTTCCTGAAACATCTAAAAAACAAAGCAACAGAGCCTAGGGCACTTCCACTTATGGTCCTATAGCTTAGGGAAATTAAAATCAAAAAGACACAGCCACCCCAAAGTTTGGGACGCCTCTGTTTACAAGAACCTCGTTTACAGTACAAGTACAACATCGCAGAAAGTGAAAAATGGATAAAGAAGTTGTGGTATTTACTTACAAAGCAATATCACTCAGCAATGAAATCTATGTCATCAGGCCCTTAGCAGCACAATGAGTGGATTCAGGTATGATGATTCTAACTGAAATAAGTCACACAGAAAAAGAAACATCATAAGATATCAGTAATACACGGAATGTAAACTTGGCTACAAAGGAACTGAATTACAGAACAGAACAGGGTCTCAAATTTAGAAAACCAACTTATGCTTGCTTAAGGGGAAAGGTGAGTTGGGGTGCTGCATAAAACCAGAGATTGAAATGAGCACAGATAAAGTTCCTTAAGCCAAATATGGAATAGACAAGAGCTACTCCTTGCTCAACGAAATGGACTCAACACCCCATATTAAACGCCTAAGAATGTACCTGACTAGTAAGTATCTTAAAACCTAGGGATTGCTATGTCTCCGAAAGAGAATCAAGCGTGTGTACAGGGCCATAAATGCAGCAGTGATAGGATTGGAGAGGTTCGGTGAGCAAATGAAGACCCTCTGAAGTCATATTGCATGGTACCCATTCCACGGGTTTCAGCTACCCAGGTTTAAGGTATTCTTCCTTCAGCTAAAACATGCATGTGGAAACTAGAGTATGATCAACCATGCGATCGGGAGACGTGTTCAAATATGTCTCAGTTTTCGTACCCTGGTACTCGGGTGCAACATTCCAGACGCTTTACTAACACCCTCCCGACTTGGAGAGCCAGTACCTTTAACCTCCTGTTTGTCCCAGTTTGCAATTTCTGCGGAAGATGAACAGGAATAGCGAGAACCAATGAGAGACTAGCTGGAGGTGTCTGGACGGGCAAATTTAACTCTCATTTCCCACCAGAAAGAGGAATTAACCAAAGGCTCAGCGTGCCGTGCCACAACAAGATTAGGGCCTGAAGCCATCCTGCGGTGTTGCGGCCAGGTCACAAGAAAGCGAGTTGAAGAAAGGAGCTCAGGGGCACTGTAATTCACAAACCTGCAGACTTATAAATGACAGCTATCGTCCAAAAATATACTGAAGTAAGGCTGCCAAGAGGACTTGAAAGCGGGGCAGAATTGCAGGAAACCGATTTCAGGAGGTAGACTGGAATTGCATTGAAAGCATAGGAAAAGAGGCAGAACGTCCACAATGATGCACTTGGCCAAAAAGGGCGTATGCGTTTTTTCCTGAATATATTCAGGAAAAAACGCATACGCCCTTTTTGGCCAACCAAGCAAGCTTGCAAAGGAAATCTGCACTACAATGAAGTCTCACTTCCCCCCGGTCAAAAGGGCCATCTGAAAAATGTGTAAAATCCAGAAAGGCAGGACAGGCCATGGAGAACTGGGAGCCTTGTTATGCTGATGGGCGGGATGTAAATTGCCAACAGACACTCGGGAGAAGTGTATGGTGTTTCCTGAAACAACTAAAAAACTAAGCAACAGAGCCTAGGGCACTTCCACTTATGGTCCTATAGCTTAGGGAAATTAAAATCAAAAAGACACAGCCACCCCAAAGTTTGGGACGCCTCTGTTTACAAGAACCTCGTTTACCGTACAAGTTCAATATCACAGAAAGTGAAAAATGGATACAGAAGTTGTGGTACTTTCGTACAATGCAGTATCACTCAGCAATGAAATCTATGTCATCAGGCCCGTAGCAGCATAATGAGTGGATTCAGGTACGATGATTCTAACTGAAATAAATCACGCAGAAAAAGAAACATCATAAGAGATCACTAATACACGGAATGTAAACTTGGCTACACAGGAACTGAATTACAGAACAGAACAGGGTCTCAAATTTAGAAAACCAACTTATGCTTGCTTAAGGGGAAAGGTGAGTTGGGGTGCTGCATAAAACCAGACATTGAAATGAGCACAGATAAAGTTCCTTAAGCCAAATATGGAATAGACAAGAGCTACTCCTTGCTCAACGACATGGACTCAACACCCCATATTAAACGCCTAAGAATGTACCTGACTAGTAAGTATCTTAAAACCTAGGGATTGCTATGTCTCCGAAAGAGAATCAAGCGTGTGTACAGGGGCATAAACGCAGCAGTGATAGGATTGGAGAGGTTCGGTGAGCAAATGAAGACCCTTTGAAGTCATATTGCATGGTACCCATTCCACGGGTTTCAACTACCCAGGTTTAAGGTATTCTTCCTTCAGCTAAAACATGCATGTGGAACCTAGAGTATGATCAACCATGTGATCGGGAGACGTGTTCAAATATGTCTCAGTTTTCGTACCCTGGTACTCGGGTGCAACATTCCAGACGCTTTACTAACACCCTCCCGACTTGGAGAGTCAGCGCCTTTAACCTCCTGTTTGGCCCAGTTTGCAATTTCTGCGGAAGATGAACAGGAATAGCGAGAACCAATGAGAGACTAGCTGGAGGTGTCTGGACGGGCAAATTTAACCCTCATTTCCCACCAGGAAGAGGAATTAACCAAAGGCTCAGCGTGCCGTGCCAGAACCAGTTTAGGGCCTGAAGCCATCCTGCGGTGTTGCGGCCAGGTCACAAGAAAGCGAGTTGAAGAAAGGAGCTCAGGGGCACTGTAATTCACAAACCTGCAGACTTATAAATGACAGCTATCGTCCAAAAATATACTGAAGTAAGGCTGCCAAGAGGACTTGAAAGCGGGGCAGAATTGCAGGAAACCGATTTCAGGAGGTAGACTGGAATTGCATTGAAAGCATAGGAAAAGAGGCAGAACGTCCACAATGATGCACTTGGCCAAAAAGGGCGTATGCGTTTTTTCCTGAATATATTCAGGAAAAAACGCATACGCCCTTTTTGGCCAACCAAGCAAACTTGCAAAGGAAATCTGCACTACAATGAAGTCTCACTTCCCCCCGGTCAAAAGGGCCATCTGAAAAAAGTGTAATATCCAGAAAGGCAGGAAAGGCCATGGAGAACTGGGAGCCTTGTTATGCTGATGGGCGGGATGTAAATTGCCAACAGACACTCGGGAGAAGTGTATGGTGTTTCCTGAAACATTTAAAAAACAAAGCAACAGAGCCTAGGGCACTTCCACTTATGGTCCTATAGCTTAGGGAAATTAAAATCAAAAAGACACAGCCACCCCAAAGTTTGGGACGCCTCTGTTTACAAGAACCTCGTTTACCGTACAAGTTCAATATCACAGAAAGTGAAAAATGGATAAAGAATTTGTGGTAGTTACGTACAATGCAGTATCACTCAGCAATGAAATCTATGTCATCAGGCCCGTAGCAGCATAATGAGTGGATTCAGGTACGATGATTCTAACTGAAACAAGTCACACAGAAAAAGAAACATCATAAGATATCAGTAATACACGGAATGTAAACTTGGCTACACAGGAACTGAATTACAAAACAGAACACGGTCTCAAATTTAGAAAAGCAACTTATGCTTGCTTAAGGGGAAAGGTGAGTTGGGGTGCTGCATAAAACCAGAGATTGAAATGAGCACAGATAAAGTTCCTTAAGCCAAATATGGAGTAGACAAGAGCTACTCCTTGCTCAATGAAACGGACTCAACACCCCATATTAGACGCCTAAGAATGTACCTGACTAGTAAGTACCTTAAATCCTAGGTATTGCTATGTCTCCAAAAGAGAATCAAGCGTGTGTACAGGGGTATAAACGCAGAAGTGATAGGATGGGAGAGGTTCGGTGAGCAAATAAAGACACTTTGAAGTCATATTGCATGGTACCCCTTCCACGGGTCTCAACTCTCCAGGTTTAAGGTATTCTTCCTTCAGCTAAAACATGCATGTGGAATCCAGAGTATGATCAACCGTGTGAACGGGAGACGTGTTCAAATATGTCTCAGTTTTCCTCCCCTGGTATTCGGGTGCAACATTCCAGACGCTTTACTAACACTCTCCCCCCTTGGAGAGTCAGCGCCTTTAACCTCCTGTTTGGCCCAGTTTGCAATTTCTGCGGAAGATGAACAGGAATAGGGAGAACCAATGAGAGACTAGCTGGAGGTGTCTGGAAGGGCAAATTTAACTCTCATTTCCCACCAGGAAGAGGAAATAACCAAAGGCTCAGCGTGCCGTGCCGGAACCAGATTAGGGCCTGAAGCCATCCTGCGGTGTTGCGGCCAGCTCAAAAGAAAGCGAGTTGAAGAAAGGAGCTCAGGGGCACTGTAATTCACAAACCTGCAGACTTATAAATGACAGCTATCGTCCAAAAATATACTGAAGTAAGGCTGCCAAGAGGACTTGAAAGCGGGGCAGAATTGCAGGAAACCGATTTCAGGAGGTAGACTGGAATTGCATTGAAAGCATAGGAAAAGAGGCAGAACGTCCACAATGATACACTTGGCCAAAAAGGGCGTATGCGTTTTTTCCTGAATATATTCAGGAAAAAACGCATACGCCCTTTTTGGCCAACCAAGCAAGCTTGCAAAGGAAATCTGCACTACAATGAAGTCTCACTTCCCCCCGGTCAAAAGGGCCATCTGAAAAAAGTGTAAAATCCAGAAAGGCAGGACAGGCCATGGAGAACTGGGAGCCTTGTTATGCTGATGGGCGGGATGTAAATTGCCAACAGACACTCGGGAGAAGTGTATGGTGTTTCCTGAAACATCTAAAACACAAAGCAACAGAGCCTAGGGCACTTCCACTTATGGTCCTATAGCTTAGGGAAATTAAAATCAAAAAGACACAGCCACCCCAAAGTTTGGGACGCCTCTGTTTACAAGAACCTCGTTTACAGTACAAGTACAACATCGCAGAAAGTGAAAAATGGATAAAGAAGTTGTGGTATTTACTTACAAAGCAATATCACTCAGCAATGAAATCTATGTCATCAGGCCCTTAGCAGCACAATGAGTGGATTCAGGTACGATGATTTTAACTGAAATAAGTCACACAGAAAAAGAAACATCATAAGATATCACTAATACACGGAATGTAAACTTGGCTACACAGGAACTGAATTACAGAACAGAACAGGGTCTCAAATTTAGAAAACCAACTTATGCTTGCTTAAGGGTAAAGGTGAGTTGGGGTGCTGCATAAAACCAGAGATTGAAATGAGCACAGATAAAGTTCCTTAAGCCAAATATGGAATAGAAAAGAGCTACTCCTTGCTCAACGAAATGGACTCAATACCGCATATTAAACGCCTAAGAATGTACCTGACTAGTAAGTATCTTAAAACCTATGGATTACTATGTCTCCGAAAGAGAATCAAGCATGTGTACAGGGTCATAAACGCAGCAGTGATAGGATTGGAGAGGTTTAGTGAGCAAATGAAGACCCTTTGAAGTCATATTGCATCGTACCCATTACACGGGTCTCAACTCTCCAGGTTTAAGGTATTCTTCCTTCAGCTAAAACATGCATGTGGAACCCAGAGTAGGATCAACCGTGTGAACGGGAGACGTGTTCAAATATGTCTCAGTTGTCGTACCCTGGTACTCGGGTGCAACATTCCAGACGCTTTACTAACACTCTCCCGACTTGGAGAGTCAGTCCCTTTAAACTCCTGTTTGGCCCAGTTTGCAATTTCTGCGGAAGATGAACAGGAATAGCGAGAACCAATGAGAGACTAGCTGGAGGTGTCTGGACGGGCAAATTTAACTCTCATTTCCCACCAGGAAGAGGAAATAACCAAAGGCTCAGCGTGCCGTGCCGGAACAAGATTAGGGCCTGAAGCCATCCTGCGGTGTTGCGGCCAGCTCAAAAGAAAGCGAGTTGAAGAAAGGAGCTCAGGGGCACTGTAATTCACAAACCTGCAGAGTTATAAATGACAGCTATCGTCCAAAAATATACTGAAGTAAGGCTGCCAAGAGGACTTGAATGCGGGGCAGAATTGCAGGAAACCGATTTCAGGAGGTAGACTGGAATTGCATTGAAAATATAGGAAAAGAGGCAGAACGTCCACAATGATGCACTTGGCCAAAAAGGGCGTATGCGTTTTTTCCTGAATATATTCAGGAAAAGACGCATACGCACTTTTTGGCCAACCAAGCAAGCTTGCAAAGGAAATCTGCACTACAATGAAGTCTCACTTCCCCCCGGTCAAAAGGGCCATCTGAAAAAAGTGTAAAATCCAGAAAGGCAGGACAGGCCATGGAGAACTGGGAGCCTTGTTATGCTGATGGGCGGGATGTAAATTGCCAACAGACACTCGGGAGAAGTGTATGGTGTTTCCTGAAACATCTAAAAAACAAAGCAACAGAGCCTAGGGCACTTCCACTTATGGTCCTATAGCTTAGGGAAATTAAAATCAAAAAGACACAGCCACCCCAAAGTTTGGGACGCCTCTGTTTACAAGAACCTCGTTTACCGTACAAGTTCAATATCACAGAAAGTGAAAAATGGATAAAGAATTTGTGGTAGTTACGTATAATGCAGTATCACTCAGCAATGAAATCTATGTCATCAGGCCCGTAGCAGCATAATGAGTGGATTCAGGTTCGATGATTCTAACTGAAACAAGTCACACAGAAAAAGAAACATCATAAGATATCACTAATACACGGAATGTAAACTTGGCTACACAGGAACTGAATTACAAAACAGAACACGGTCTCAAATTTAGAAAAGCAACTTATGCTTGCTTAAGGGGAAAGGTGAGTTGGGGTGCTGCATAAAACCAGAGATTGAAATGAGCACAGATAAAGTTCCTTAAGCCAAATATGGAGTAGACAAGAGCTACTCCTTGCTCAGTGAAACGGACTCAACACCCCATATTAGACGCCTAAGAATGTACCTGACTAGTAAGTACCTTAAATCCTAGGTATTGCTATGTCTCCAAAAGAGAATCAAGAGTGTGTACAGGGGTATAAACGCAGAAGTGATAGGATGGGAGAGGTTCGGTGAGCAAATAAAGACACTTTGAAGTCATATTGCATGGTACCCCTTCCACGGGTCTCAACTCTCCAGGTTTAAGGTATTCTTCCTTCAGCTAAAACATGCATGTGGAACCCAGAGTATGATCAACCGTGTGAACGGGAGACGTGTTCAAATATGTCTCAGTTTTCCTCCCCTGGTATTCGGGTGCAACATTCCAGACGCTTTACTAACACTCTCCCCCCTTGGAGAGTCAGCGCCTTTAACCTCCTGTTTGGCCCAGTTTGCAATTTCTGCGGAAGATGAACAGGAATAGGGAGAACCAATGAGAGACTAGCTGGAGGTGTCTGGAAGGGCAAATTTAACTCTCATTTCCCACCAGGAAGAGGAAATAACCAAAGGCTCACCGTGCCGTGCCGGAACCAGATTAGGGCCTGAAGCCATCCTGCGGTTTTGCGGCCAGCTCAAAAGAAAGCGAGATGAAGAAAGGAGCTCAGGGACACTGTAATTCACAAACCTGCAGACTTATAAATGACAGCTATCGTCCAAAAATATACTGAAGTAAGGCTGCCAAGAGGACTTGAAAGCGGGGCAGAATTGCAGGAAACCGATTTCAGGAGGTAGACTGGAATTGCATTGAAAGCATAGGAAAAGAGGCAGAACGTCCACAATGATACACTTGGCCAAAAAGGGCGTATGCGTTTTTTCCTGAATATATTCAGGAAAAAACGCATACGCCCTTTTTGGCCAACCAAGCAAGCTTGCAAAGGAAATCTGCACTACAATGAAGTCTCACTTCCCCCCGGTCAAAAGGGCCATCTGAAAAAAGTGTAAAATCCAGAAAGGCAGGACAGGCCATGGAGAACTGGGAGCCTTGTTATGCTGATGGGCGGGATGTAAATTGCCAACAGACACTCGGGAGAAGTGTATGGTGTTTCCTGAAACATCTAAA
Source organism: Pseudorca crassidens (assembly GCF_039906515.1). Classification (NCBI taxonomy): domain Eukaryota; kingdom Metazoa; phylum Chordata; class Mammalia; order Artiodactyla; family Delphinidae; genus Pseudorca; species Pseudorca crassidens. Next base: position 1,994,982 of record NW_027136313.1, on the reverse strand, counting down.
ACACAAAGCAACAGAGCCTAGGGGACTTCCACTTATGTTCCTATAGCTTAGGGAAATTAAAATCAAAAAGACACAGCCACCCCAAAGTTTGGGACGCCTCTGTTTACAAGAACCTCGTTTACAGTACAAGTACAACATCGCAGAAAGTGAAAAATGGATAAAGAAGTTGTGGTATTTACTTACAAAGCAATATCACTCAGCAATGAAATCTATGTCATCAGGCCCTTAGCAGCACAATGAGTGGATTCAGGTATGATGATTCTAACTGAAATAAGTCACACAGAAAAAGAAACATCATAAGATATCACTAATACACGGAATGTAAACTTGGCTCCACAGGAACTGAATTACAGAACAGAACAGGGTCTCAAATTTAGAAAACCAACTTATGCTTGCTTAAGGGTAAAGGTGAGTTGGGGTGCTGCATAAAACCAGAGATTGAAATGAGCACAGATAAAGTTCCTTAAGCCAAATATGGAATAGAAAAGAGCTATTCCTTGCTCAACGAAATGGACTCAATACCGCATATTAAACGCCTAAGAATGTACCTGACTAGTAAGTATCTTAAAACCTATGGATTGCTATGTCTCCAAAAGAGAATCAAGCGTGTGTACAGGGGCATAAACGCAGCAGTGATAGGATTGGAGAGGTTTAGTGAGCAAATGAAGACCCTTTGAAGTCATATTGCATCGTACCCATTACACGGGTCTCAACTCTCCAGGTTTAAGGTATTCTTCCTTCAGCTAAATCATGCATGTGGAACCCAGAGTAGGATCAACCGTGTGAACGGGAGACGTGTTCAAATATGTCTCAGTTTTCGTACCCTGGTACTCGGGTGCAACATTCCAGACGCTTTACTAACACTCTCCCGACTTGGAGAGTCAGTCCCTTTAACCTCCTGTTTGGCCCAGTTTGCAATTTCTGTGGAAGATGAACAGGAATAGCAAGAACCAATGAGAGACTAGCTGGAGGTGTCTGGACGGGCAAATTTAACTCTCATTTCCCACCAGGAAGAGGAAATAACCAAAGGCTCAGCGTGCCGTGCCGGAACCAGATTAGGGCCTGAAGCCATCCTGCGGTGTTGCGGCCAGCTCAAAAGAAAGCGAGATGAAGAAAGGAGCTCAGGGGCACTGTAATTCACAAACCTGCAGACTTATAAATGACAGCTATCGTCCAAAAATATACTGAAGTAAGGCTGCCAAGAGGACTTGAAAGCGGGGCAGAATTGCAGGAAACCGATTTCAGGAGGTAGACTGGAATTGCATTGAAAGCATAGGAAAAGAGGCAGAACGTCCACAATGATACACTTGGCCAAAAAGGGCGTATGCGTTTTTTCCTGAATATATTCAGGAAAAAACGCATACGCCCTTTTTGGCCAACCAAGCAAGCTTGCAAAGGAAATCTGCACTACAATGAAGTCTCACTTCCCCGCGGTCAAAAGGGCCATCTGAAAAAAGTGTAAAATCCAGAAAGGCAGGACAGGCCATGGAGAACTGGGAGCCTTGTTATGCTGATGGGCGGGATGTAAATTGCCAACAGACACTCGGGAGAAGTGTATGGTGTTTCCTGAAACATCTAAAACACAAAGCAACAGAGCCTAGGGCACTTCCACTTATGGTCCTATAGCTTAGGGAAATTAAAATCAAAAAGACACAGCCACCCCAAAGTTTGGGACGCCTCTGTTTACAAGAACCTCGTTTACAGTACAAGTACAACATCGCAGAAAGTGAAAAATGGATAAAGAAGTTGTGGTATTTACTTACAAAGCAATATCACTCAGCAATGAAATCTATGTCATCAGGCCCTTAGCAGCACAATGAGTGGATTCAGGTATGATGATTCTAACTGAAATAAGTCACACAGAAAAAGAAACATCATAAGATATCACTAATACACGGAATGTAAACTTGGCTACACAGGAACTGAATTACAGAACAGAACAGGGTCTCAAATTTAGAAAACCAACTTATGCTTGCTTAAGGGTAAAGGTGAGTTGGGGTGCTGCATAAAACCAGAGATTGAAATGAGCACAGATAAAGTTCCTTAAGCCAAATATGGAATAGAAAAGAGCTATTCCTTGCTCAACGAAATGGACTCAATACCGCATATTAAACGCCTAAGAATGTACCTGACTAGTAAGTATCTTAAAACCTATGGATTGCTATGTCTCCGAAAGAGAATCAAGCGTGTGTACAGGGGCATAAACGCAGCAGTGATAGGATTGGAGAGGTTTAGTGAGCCAATGAAGACCCTTTGAAGTCATATTGCATCGTACCCATTACACGGGTCTCAACTCTCCAGGTTTAAGGTATTCTTCCTTCAGCTAAATCATGCATGTGGAACCCAGAGTAGGATCAACCGTGTGAACGGGAGACGTGTTCAAATATGTCTCAGTTTTCGTACCCTGGTACTCGGGTGCAACATTCCAGACGCTTTACTAACACTCTCCCGACTTGGAGAGTCAGTCCCTTTAACCTCCTGTTTGGCCCAGTTTGCAATTTCTGTGGAAGATGAACAGGAATAGCAAGAACCAATGAGAGACTAGCTGGAGGTGTCTGGACGGGCAAATTTAACTCTCATTTCCCACCAGGAAGAGGAAATAACCAAAGGCTCAGCGTGCCGTGCCGGAACCAGATTAGGGCCTGAAGCCATCCTGCGGTGTTGCGGCCAGCTCAAAAGAAAGCGAGATGAAGAAAGGAGCTCAGGGGCACTGTAATTCACAAACCTGCAGACTTATAAATGACAGCTATCGTCCAAAAATATACTGAAGTAAGGCTGCCAAGAGGACTTGAAAGCGGGGCAGAATTGCAGGAAACCGATTTCAGGAGGTAGACTGGAATTGCATTGAAAGCATAGGAAAAGAGGCAGAACGTCCACAATGATACACTTGGCCAAAAAGGGCGTATGCGTTTTTTCCTGAATATATTCAGGAAAAAACGCATACGCCCTTTTTGGCCAACCAAGCAAGCTTGCAAAGGAAATCTGCACTACAATGAAGTCTCACTTCCCCGCGGTCAAAAGGGCCATCTGAAAAAAGTGTAAAATCCAGAAAGGCAGGACAGGCCATGGAGAACTGGGAGCCTTGTTATGCTGATGGGCGGGATGTAAATTGCCAACAGACACTCGGGAGAAGTGTATGGTGTTTCCTGAAACATCTAAAACACAAAGCAACAGAGCCTAGGGCACTTCCACTTATGGTCCTATAGCTTAGGGAAATTAAAATCAAAAAGACACAGCCACCCCAAAGTTTGGGACGCCTCTGTTTACAAGAACCTCGTTTACAGTACAAGTACACCATCGCAGAAAGTGAAAAATGGATAAAGAAGTTGTGGTATTTACTTACAAAGCAATATCACTCAGCAATGAAATCTATGTCATCAGGCCCTTAGCAGCACAATGAGTGGATTCAGGTATGATGATTCTAACTGAAATAAGTCACACAGAAAAAGAAACATCATAAGATATCACTAATACACGGAATGTAAACATGGCTACACAGGAACTGAATTACAGAACAGAACAGGGTCTCAAATTTAGAAAACCAACTTATGCTTGCTTAAGGGTAAAGGTGAGTTGGGGTGCTGCATAAAACCAGAGATTGAAATGAGCACAGATAAAGTTCCTTAAGCCAAATATGGAATAGAAAAGAGCTATTCCTTGCTCAACGAAATGGACTCAATACCGCATATTAAACGCCTAAGAATGTACCTGACTAGTAAGTATCTTAAAACCTATGGATTGCTATGTCTCCGAAAGAGAATCAAGCGTGTGTACAGGGGCATAAACGCAGCAGTGATAGGATTGGAGAGGTTTAGTGAGCAAATGAAGACGCTTTGAAGTCATATTGCATCGTACCCATTACACGGGTCTCAACTCTCCAGGTTTAAGGTATTCTTCCTTCAGCTAAAACATGCATGTGGAACCCAGAGTAGGATCAACCGTGTGAACGGGAGACGTGTTCAAATATGTCTCAGTTTTCGTACCCTGGTACTCGGGTGCAACATTCCAGACGCTTTACTAACACCCTCCCGACTTGGAGAGTCAGTCCCTTTAACCTCCTGTTTGGCCCAGTTTGCAATTTCTGTGGAAGATGAACAGGAATAGTGAGAACCAATGAGAGACTAGCTGGAGGTGTCTGGACGGGCAAATTTAACTCTCATTTCCCACCAGGAAGAGGAAATAACCAAAGGCTCAGCGTGCCGTGCCGGAACCAGATTAGGGCCTGAAGCCATCCTGCGGTGTTGCGGCCAGCTCAAAAGAAAGCGAGTTGAAGAAAGGAGCTCAGGGGCACTGTAATTCACAAACCTGCAGACTAATAAATGACAGCTATCGTCCAAAAATATACTGAAGTAAGGCTGCCAAGAGGACTTGAATGCGGGGCAGAATTGCAGGAAACCGATTTCAGGAGGTAGACTGGAATTGCATTGAAAATATAGGAAAAGAGGCAGAACGTCCACAATGATGCACTTGGCCAAAAAGGGCGTATGCGTTTTTTCCTGAATATATTCAGGAAAAGACGCATACGCCCTTTTTGGCCAACCAAGCAAGCTTGCAAAGGAAATCTGCACTACAATGAAGTCTCACTTCCCCCCGGTCAAAAGGGCCATCTGAAAAAAGTGTAAAATCCAGAAAGGCAGGACAGGCCATGGAGAACTGGGAGCCTTGTTATGCTGATGGGCGGGATGTAAATTGCCAACAGACACTCGGGAGAAGTGTATGGTGTTTCCTGAAACATCTAAAACACAAAGCAACAGAGCCTAGGGCACTTCCACTTATGGTCCTATAGCTTAGGGAAATTAAAATCAAAAAGACACAGCCACCCCAAAGTTTGGGACGCCTCTGTTTACAAGAACCTCGTTTACAGTACAAGTACAACATCGCAGAAAGTGAAAAATGGATAAAGAAGTTGTGGTATTTACTTACAAAGCAATATCACTCAGCAATGAAATCTATGTCATCAGGCCCTTAGCAGCACAATGAGTGGATTCAGGTATGATGATTCTAACTGAAATAAGTCACACAGAAAAAGAAACATCATAAGATATCACTAATACACGGAATGTAAACTTGGCTACACAGGAACTGAATTACAGAACAGAACAGGGTCTCAAATTTAGAAAACCAACTTATGCTTGCTTAAGGGTAAAGGTGAGTTGGGGTGCTGCATAAAACCAGAGATTGAAATGAGCACAGATAAAGTTCCTTAAGCCAAATATGGAATAGAAAAGAGCTATTCCTTGCTCAACGAAATGGACTCAATACCGCATATTAAACGCCTAAGAATGTACCTGACTAGTAAGTATCTTAAAACCTATGGATTGCTATGTCTCCGAAAGAGAATCAAGCGTGTGTACAGGGGCATAAACGCAGCAGTGATAGGATTGGAGAGGTTTAGTGAGCCAATGAAGACCCTTTGAAGTCATATTGCATCGTACCCATTACACGGGTCTCAACTCTCCAGGTTTAAGGTATTCTTCCTTCAGCTAAATCATGCATGTGGAACCCAGAGTAGGATCAACCGTGTGAACGGGAGACGTGTTCAAATATGTCTCAGTTTTCGTACCCTGGTACTCGGGTGCAACATTCCAGACGCTTTACTAACACTCTCCCGACTTGGAGAGTCAGTCCCTTTAACCTCCTGTTTGGCCCAGTTTGCAATTTCTGTGGAAGATGAACAGGAATAGCAAGAACCAATGAGAGACTAGCTGGAGGTGTCTGGACGGGCAAATTTAACTCTCATTTCCCACCAGGAAGAGGAAATAACCAAAGGCTCAGCGTGCCGTGCCGGAACCAGATTAGGGCCTGAAGCCATCCTGCGGTGTTGCGGCCAGCTCAAAAGAAAGCGAGATGAAGAAAGGAGCTCAGGGGCACTGTAATTCACAAACCTGCAGACTTATAAATGACAGCTATCGTCCAAAAATATACTGAAGTAAGGCTGCCAAGAGGACTTGAAAGCGGGGCAGAATTGCAGGAAACCGATTTCAGGAGGTAGACTGGAATTGCATTGAAAGCATAGGAAAAGAGGCAGAACGTCCACAATGATACACTTGGCCAAAAAGGGCGTATGCGTTTTTTCCTGAATATATTCAGGAAAAAACGCATACGCCCTTTTTGGCCAACCAAGCAAGCTTGCAAAGGAAATCTGCACTACAATGAAGTCTCACTTCCCCGCGGTCAAAAGGGCCATCTGAAAAAAGTGTAAAATCCAGAAAGGCAGGACAGGCCATGGAGAACTGGGAGCCTTGTTATGCTGATGGGCGGGATGTAAATTGCCAACAGACACTCGGGAGAAGTGTATGGTGTTTCCTGAAACATCTAAAACACAAAGCAACAGAGCCTAGGGCACTTCCACTTATGGTCCTATAGCTTAGGGAAATTAAAATCAAAAAGACACAGCCACCCCAAAGTTTGGGACGCCTCTGTTTACAAGAACCTCGTTTACAGTACAAGTACACCATCGCAGAAAGTGAAAAATGGATAAAGAAGTTGTGGTATTTACTTACAAAGCAATATCACTCAGCAATGAAATCTATGTCATCAGGCCCTTAGCAGCACAATGAGTGGATTCAGGTATGATGATTCTAACTGAAATAAGTCACACAGAAAAAGAAACATCATAAGATATCACTAATACACGGAATGTAAACATGGCTACACAGGAACTGAATTACAGAACAGAACAGGGTCTCAAATTTAGAAAACCAACTTATGCTTGCTTAAGGGTAAAGGTGAGTTGGGGTGCTGCATAAAACCAGAGATTGAAATGAGCACAGATAAAGTTCCTTAAGCCAAATATGGAATAGAAAAGAGCTATTCCTTGCTCAACGAAATGGACTCAATACCGCATATTAAACGCCTAAGAATGTACCTGACTAGTAAGTATCTTAAAACCTATGGATTGCTATGTCTCCGAAAGAGAATCAAGCGTGTGTACAGGGGCATAAACGCAGCAGTGATAGGATTGGAGAGGTTTAGTGAGCAAATGAAGACGCTTTGAAGTCATATTGCATCGTACCCATTACACGGGTCTCAACTCTCCAGGTTTAAGGTATTCTTCCTTCAGCTAAAACATGCATGTGGAACCCAGAGTAGGATCAACCGTGTGAACGGGAGACGTGTTCAAATATGTCTCAGTTTTCGTACCCTGGTACTCGGGTGCAACATTCCAGACGCTTTACTAACACCCTCCCGACTTGGAGAGTCAGTCCCTTTAACCTCCTGTTTGGCCCAGTTTGCAATTTCTGTGGAAGATGAACAGGAATAGTGAGAACCAATGAGAGACTAGCTGGAGGTGTCTGGACGGGCAAATTTAACTCTCATTTCCCACCAGGAAGAGGAAATAACCAAAGGCTCAGCGTGCCGTGCCGGAACAAGATTAGGGCCTGAAGCCATCCTGCGGTGTTGCGGCCAGCTCAAAAGAAAGCGAGTTGAAGAAAGGAGCTCAGGGGCACTGTAATTCACAAACCTGCAGACTAATAAATGACAGCTATCGTCCAAAAATATACTGAAGTAAGGCTGCCAAGAGGACTTGAATGCGGGGCAGAATTGCAGGAAACCGATTTCAGGAGGTAGACTGGAATTGCATTGAAAATATAGGAAAAGAGGCAGAACGTCCACAATGATGCACTTGGCCAAAAAGGGCGTATGCGTTTTTTCCTGAATATATTCAGGAAAAGACGCATACGCACTTTTTGGCCAACCAAGCAAGCTTGCAAAGGAAATCTGCACTACAATGAAGTCTCACTTCCCCCCGGTCAAAAGGGCCATCTGAAAAAAGTGGTATATCCAGAAAGGCAGGACAGGCCATGGAGAACTGGGAGCCTTGTTATGCTGATGGGCGGGATATAAATTGCCAACAGACACTCGGGAGAAGTGTATGGTGTTTCCTGAAACATCTAAAAAACAAAGCAACAGAGCCTAGGGCACTTCCACTTATGGTCCTATAGCTTAGGGAAATTAAAATCAAAAAGACACAGCCACCCCAAAGTTTGGGACGCCTCTGTTTACAAGAACCTCGTTTACCGTACAAGTTCAATATCACAGAAAGTGAAAAATGGATACAGAACTTGTGGTGCTTACGTACAATGCAGTAACACTAAGCAATGAAATCTATGTCATCAGGCCCTTAGCAGCACAATGAGTGGATTCAGGTATGATGATTCTAACTGAAATAAGTCACACAGAAAAAGAAACATCATAAGATATCAGTAATACACGGAATGTAAACTTGGCTACACAGGAACTGAATTACAGAACAGAACAGGGTCTCAAATTTAGAAAACCAACTTATGCTTGCTTAAGGGGAAAGGTGAGTTGGGGTGCTGCATCAAACCAGAGATTGAAATGAGCACAGATAAAGTTCCTTAAGCCAAATACGGAATAGACAAGAGCTACTCCTTGCTCAACGAAATGGACTCAACACCGCATATTAAACGCCTAAGAATGTACCTGACTACTAAGTATCTTAAAACCTATGGATTGCTATGTCTCCGAAAGAGAATCAAGCATGTGTACAGGGGCATAAACTCAGCAGTGATAGGATTGGAGAGGTTCGGTGAGCAAATGAAGACCCTTTGAAGTCATATTGCATGGTACCCATTCCATGGGTTTCAAGTACCCAGGTTTAAGGTATTCTTCCTTCAGCTAAAACATGCATGTGGAATCTAGAGTATGATAAACCATGTGATCGGGAAACGTGTTCAAATATGTCTCAGTTTTCGTACCCTGGTACTCGGGTGCAACATTCCAGACGCTTTACTAACACCCTCCCGGCTTGGAGAGTCAGCGCCTTTAACCTCTTGTTTGGCCCAGTTTGCAATTTCTGCGGAAGATGAACAGGAATAGGGAGAACCAATGAGAGACTAGCTGGAGGTGTCTGGACGGGCAAATTTAACTCTCATTTCCCACCAGAGAGAGGAATTAACCAAAGGTTCAGCGTGCCGTGCCGGAACAAGATTAGGGCCTGAAGCCATCCTGCGTTGTTGCGGCCAGCTCAAAAGAAAGCGAGTTGAAGAAAGGAGCTCAGGGGCACTGTAATTCACAAACCTGCAGAGTTATAAATGACAGCTATCGTCCAAAAATATACTGAAGTAAGGCTGCCAAGAGGACTTGAAAGCGGGGCAGAATTGCAGGAAACCGATTTCAGGAGGTAGACTGGAATTGCATTGAAAGCATAGGAAAAGAGGCAGAACGTCCACAATGATGCACTTGGCCAAAAAGGGCGTATGCGTTTTTTCCTGAATATATTCAGGAAAAAACGCATACGCCCTTTTTGGCCAACCAAGCAAGCTTGCAAAGGAAATCTGCACTACAATGAAGTCTCACTTCCCCCCGGTCAAAAGGGCCATCTGAAAAAAGTGTAAAATCCAGAAAGGCAGGACAGGCCATGGAGAACTGGGAGCCTTGTTATGCTGATGGGCGGGATGTAAATTGCCAACAGACACTCGGGAGAAGTGTATGGTGTTTCCTGAAACATCTAAAAAACAAAGCAACAGAGCCTAGGGCACTTCCACTTATGGTCCTATAGCTTAGAGAAATTAAAATCAAAAAGTCACAGCCACCCCAAAGTTTGGGACGCCTCTGTTTACAAGAACCTCGTTTACAGTACAAGTTCAACACTGCAGAAAGTGAAAAATGGATAAAGAAGTTGTGGTATTTACTTACAAAGCAATATCACTCAGCAATGAAATCTATGTCATCAGGCCCTTAGCAGCACAATGAGTGGATTCAGGTATGATGATTCTAACTGAAATAAGTCACACAGAAAAAGAATCATCATAAGATATCAGTAATACACGGAATGTAAACTTGGCTACACAGGAACTGAATTACAGAACAGAACAGGGTCTCAAATTTAGAAAACCAACTTATGCTTGCTTAAGGGTAAAGGTGAGTTGGGGTGCTGCATAAAACCAGAGATTGAAATGAGCACAGATAAATTTCCTTAAGCCAAATATGGAATAGAAAAGAGCTACTCCTTGCTCAACGAAATGGACTCAACACCCCATATTAAACGCCTAAGAATGTACCTTACTAGTAAGTAACTTAAAACCTATGGATTGCTATGTCTCCAAAAGAGAATCAAGCATGTGTACAGGGGCATAAACGCAGCAGTGATAGGATTGGAGAGGTTCGGTGAGCCAATGAAGACCCTTTGAAGTCATATTGCATGGTACCCATTCCACGGGTTTCAATTTCCCAGGTTTAAGGTATTCTTCCTTCAGCTAAAACATGCATGTGGAACCTAGAGTATGATCAACAATGTGATCGGGAAATGTGTTCAAATATGTCTCAGTTTTCGTACCCTGGTACTCAGGTGCAACATTCCAGATGCTTTACTAACACTCTCCCAACTTGGAGAGTCAGTCCCTTTAACCTCCTGTTTGGCCCAGTTTGCAATTTCTGTGGAAGATGAACAGGAATAGCGAGAACCAATGAGAGACTAGCTGGAGGTGTCTGGACGGGCAAATTTAACTCTCATTTCCCACCAGGAAGAGGAATTAACCAAAGGCTCATCGTGCCCTGCCGAAACCAGATTAGGGCCTGAAGCCATCCTGCGGTGTTGCGGCCAGGTCACAAGAAAGCGAGTTGAAGAAAGGAGCTCAGGGGCACTGTAATTCACAAACCTGCAGAGTTATAAATGACAGCTATCGTCCAAAAATATACTGAAGTAAGGCTGCCAAGAGGACTTGAAAGCGGGGCAGAATTGCAGGAAACCGATTTCAGGAGGTAGACTGGAATTGCATTGAAAGCATAGGAAAAGAGGCAGAACGTCCACAATGATGCACTTGGCCAAAAAGGGCGTATGCGTTTTTTCCTGAATATATTCAGGAAAAAACGCATACGCCCTTTTTGGCCAACCAAGCAAGCTTGCAAAGGAAATCTGCACTACAATGAAGTCTCACTTCCCCCCGGTCAAAAGGGCCATCTGAAAAAAGTGTAAAATCCAGAAAGGCAGGACAGGCCATGGAGAACTGGGAGCCTTGTTATGCTGATGGGCGGGATGTAAATTGCCAACAGACACTCGGGAGAAGTGTATGGTGTTTCCTGAAACATCTAAAAAACAAAGCAACAGAGCCTAGGGCACTTCCACTTATGGTCCTATAGCTTAGAGAAATTAAAATCAAAAAGACACAGCCACCCCAAAGTTTGGGACGCCTCTGTTTACAAGAACCTCGTTTACAGTACAAGTTCAACACTGCAGAAAGTGAAAAATGGATAAAGAAGTTGTGGTATTTACTTACAAAGCAATATCACTCAGCAATGAAATCTATGTCATCAGGCCCTTAGCAGCACAATGAGTGGATTCAGGTATGATGATTCTAACTGAAATAAGTCACACAGAAAAAGAATCATCATAAGATATCAGTAATACACGGAATGTAAACTTGGCTACACAGGAACTGAATTACAGAACAGAACAGGGTCTCAAATTTAGAAAACCAACTTATGCTTGCTTAAGGGTAAAGGTGAGTTGGGGTGCTGCATAAAACCAGAGATTGAAATGAGCACAGATAAATTTCCTTAAGCCAAATATGGAATAGAAAAGAGCTACTCCTTGCTCAACGAAATGGACTCAACACCCCATATTAAACGCCTAAGAATGTACCTTACTAGTAAGTAACTTAAAACCTATGGATTGCTATGTCTCCAAAAGAGAATCAAGCATGTGTACAGGGGCATAAACGCAGCAGTGATAGGATTGGAGAGGTTCGGTGAGCCAATGAAGACCCTTTGAAGTCATATTGCATGGTACCCATTCCACGGGTTTCAATTTCCCAGGTTTAAGGTATTCTTCCTTCAGCTAAAACATGCATGTGGAACCTAGAGTATGATCAACAATGTGATCGGGAAATGTGTTCAAATATGTCTCAGTTTTCGTACCCTGGTACTCGGGTGCAACATTCCAGATGCTTTACTAACACTCTCCCAACTTGGAGAGTCAGTCCCTTTAACCTCCTGTTTGGCCCAGTTTGCAATTTCTGTGGAAGATGAACAGGAATAGCGAGAACCAATGAGAGACTAGCTGGAGGTGTCTGGACGGGCAAATTTAACTCTCATTTCCCACCAGGAAGAGGAATTAACCAAAGGCTCATCGTGCCCTGCCGAAACCAGATTAGGGCCTGAAGCCATCCTGCGGTGTTGCGGCCAGGTCACAAGAAAGCGAGTTGAAGAAAGGAGCTCAGGGGCACTGTAATTCACAAACCTGCAGAGTTATAAATGACAGCTATCGTCCAAAAATATACTGAAGTAAGGCTGCCAAGAGGACTTGAAAGCGGGGCAGAATTGCAGGAAACCGATTTCAGGAGGTAGACTGGAATTGCATTGAAAGCATAGGAAAAGAGGCAGAACGTCCACAATGATGCACTTGGCCAAAAAGGGCGTATGCGTTTTTTCCTGAATATATTCAGGAAAAAACGCATACGCCCTTTTTGGCCAACCAAGCAAGCTTGCAAAGGAAATCTGCACTACAATGAAGTCTCACTTCCCCCCGGTCAAAAGGGCCATCTGAAAAAAGTGTAAAATCCAGAAAGGCAGGACAGGCCATGGAGAACTGGGAGCATTGTTATGCTGATGGGCGGGATGTAAATTGCCAACAGACACTCGGGAGAAGTGTATGGTGTTTCCTGAAACATCTAAAAAACAAAGCAACAGAGCCTAGGGCACTCCCACTTATGGTCCTATAGCTTAGGGAAATTAAAATCAAAAAGACACAGCCACCCCAAAGTTTGGGACGCCTCTGTTTACAAGAACCTCATGTACCGTACAAGTTCAACATCGCAGAAAGTGAAAAATGGATAAAGAAGTTGTGGTATTTACTTACAAAGCAATATCACTCAGCAATGAAATCTATGTCATCAGGCCCTTAGCAGCACAATGAGTGGATTCAGGTATGATGATTCTAACTGAAATAAGTCACACAGAAAAAGAAACATCATAAGATATCAGTAATACACGGAATGTAAACTTGGCTACACAGGAACAGAACAGGGTCTCAAATTTAGAAAACCAACTTATGCTTGCTTAAGGGTAAAGGTGAGTTGGGGTGCTGCATAAAACCAGAGATCGAAATGAGCACAGATAAAGTTCCTTAAGCCAAATATGGAATAGACAAGAGCTACTCCTTGCTCAGCGAAATGGACTCAACACCCCATATTAAACGCCTAAGAATGTACCTGACTAGTAAGTATCTTAAAACCTATGGATTGCTATGTCTCCGAAAGAGAATCAAGCGTGTGTACAGGGGCATAAACGCAGCAGTGATAGGATTGGAGAGGTTCGGTGAGCAAATGAAGACCCATTGAAGTCATATTGCATGGTACCCATTCCACGGGTCTCAACTCTCCAGGTTTAAGGTATTCTTCCTTCAGCTAAAACATGCATGTGGAACCCAGAGTATGATCAACCGTGTGAACGGGAGACGTGTTCAAATATGTCTCAGTTTTCCTCCCCTGGTACTCGGGTGCAACATTCCAGACGCTTTACTAACACTCTCCCCACATGGAGAGTCAGCGCCTTTAACCTCCTGTTTGGCCCAGTTTGCAATTTCTGCGGAAGATGAACAGGAATAGCGAGAACCAATGAGAGACTAGCTGGAGGTGTCTGGACGGGCAAATTTAACTCTCATTTCCCACCAGGAAGAGGAAATAACCAAAGGCTCATCGTGCCGTGACGGAACCAGATTAGGGCCTGAAGCCATCCTGCGGTGTTGCGGCCAGCTCAAAAGAAAGCGAGTTGAAGAAAGGAGCTCAGGGGCACTGTAATTCACAAACCTGCAGACTTATAAATGACAGCTATCGTCCAAAAATATACTGAAGTAAGGCTGCCAAGAGGACTTGAAAGCGGGGCAGAATTGCAGGAAACCGATTTCAGGAGGTAGACTGGAATTGCATTGAAAGCATAGGAAAAGAGGCAGAACGTCCACAATGATACACTTGGCCAAAAAGGGCGTATGCGTTTTTTCCTGAATATATTCAGGAAAAAACGCATACGCCCTTTTTGGCCAACCAAGCAAGCTTGCAAAGGAAATCTGCACTACAATGAAGTCTCACTTCCCCGCGGTCAAAAGGGCCATCTGAAAAAAGTGTAAAATCCAGAAAGGCAGGACAGGCCATGGAGAACTGGGAGCCTTGTTATGCTGATGGGCGGGATGTAAATTGCCAACAGACACTCGGGAGAAGTGTATGGTGTTTCCTGAAACATCTAAAACACAAAGCAACAGAGCCTAGGGCACTTCCACTTATGGTCCTATAGCTTAGGGAAATTAAAATCAAAAAGACACAGCCACCCCAAAGTTTGGGACGCCTCTGTTTACAAGAACCTCGTTTACAGTACAAGTACACCATCGCAGAAAGTGAAAAATGGATAAAGAAGTTGTGGTATTTACTTACAAAGCAATATCACTCAGCAATGAAATCTATGTCATCAGGCCCTTAGCAGCACAATGAGTGGATTCAGGTATGATGATTCTAACTGAAATAAGTCACACAGAAAAAGAAACATCATAAGATATCACTAATACACGGAATGTAAACATGGCTACACAGGAACTGAATTACAGAACAGAACAGGGTCTCAAATTTAGAAAACCAACTTATGCTTGCTTAAGGGTAAAGGTGAGTTGGGGTGCTGCATAAAACCAGAGATTGAAATGAGCACAGATAAAGTTCCTTAAGCCAAATATGGAATAGAAAAGAGCTATTCCTTGCTCAACGAAATGGACTCAATACCGCATATTAAACGCCTAAGAATGTACCTGACTAGTAAGTATCTTAAAACCTATGGATTGCTATGTCTCCGAAAGAGAATCAAGCGTGTGTACAGGGGCATAAACGCAGCAGTGATAGGATTGGAGAGGTTTAGTGAGCAAATGAAGACGCTTTGAAGTCATATTGCATCGTACCCATTACACGGGTCTCAACTCTCCAGGTTTAAGGTATTCTTCCTTCAGCTAAAACATGCATGTGGAACCCAGAGTAGGATCAACCGTGTGAACGGGAGACGTGTTCAAATATGTCTCAGTTTTCGTACCCTGGTACTCGGGTGCAACATTCCAGACGCTTTACTAACACCCTCCCGACTTGGAGAGTCAGTCCCTTTAACCTCCTGTTTGGCCCAGTTTGCAATTTCTGTGGAAGATGAACAGGAATAGTGAGAACCAATGAGAGACTAGCTGGAGGTGTCTGGACGGGCAAATTTAACTCTCATTTCCCACCAGGAAGAGGAAATAACCAAAGGCTCAGCGTGCCGTGCCGGAACAAGATTAGGGCCTGAAGCCATCCTGCGGTGTTGCGGCCAGCTCAAAAGAAAGCGAGTTGAAGAAAGGAGCTCAGGGGCACTGTAATTCACAAACCTGCAGACTAATAAATGACAGCTATCGTCCAAAAATATACTGAAGTAAGGCTGCCAAGAGGACTTGAATGCGGGGCAGAATTGCAGGAAACCGATTTCAGGAGGTAGACTGGAATTGCATTGAAAATATAGGAAAAGAGGCAGAACGTCCACAATGATGCACTTGGCCAAAAAGGGCGTATGCGTTTTTTCCTGAATATATTCAGGAAAAGACGCATACGCACTTTTTGGCCAACCAAGCAAGCTTGCAAAGGAAATCTGCACTACAATGAAGTCTCACTTCCCCCCGGTCAAAAGGGCCATCTGAAAAAAGTGGTATATCCAGAAAGGCAGGACAGGCCATGGAGAACTGGGAGCCTTGTTATGCTGATGGGCGGGATATAAATTGCCAACAGACACTCGGGAGAAGTGTATGGTGTTTCCTGAAACATCTAAAAAACAAAGCAACAGAGCCTAGGGCACTTCCACTTATGGTCCTATAGCTTAGGGAAATTAAAATCAAAAAGACACAGCCACCCCAAAGTTTGGGACGCCTCTGTTTACAAGAACCTCGTTTACCGTACAAGTTCAATATCACAGAAAGTGAAAAATGGATACAGAACTTGTGGTGCTTACGTACAATGCAGTAACACTAAGCAATGAAATCTATGTCATCAGGCCCTTAGCAGCACAATGAGTGGATTCAGGTATGATGATTCTAACTGAAATAAGTCACACAGAAAAAGAAACATCATAAGATATCAGTAATACACGGAATGTAAACTTGGCTACACAGGAACTGAATTACAGAACAGAACAGGGTCTCAAATTTAGAAAACCAACTTATGCTTGCTTAAGGGGAAAGGTGAGTTGGGGTGCTGCATCAAACCAGAGATTGAAATGAGCACAGATAAAGTTCCTTAAGCCAAATACGGAATAGACAAGAGCTACTCCTTGCTCAACGAAATGGACTCAACACCGCATATTAAACGCCTAAGAATGTACCTGACTACTAAGTATCTTAAAACCTATGGATTGCTATGTCTCCGAAAGAGAATCAAGCATGTGTACAGGGGCATAAACTCAGCAGTGATAGGATTGGAGAGGTTCGGTGAGCAAATGAAGACCCTTTGAAGTCATATTGCATGGTACCCATTCCATGGGTTTCAAGTACCCAGGTTTAAGGTATTCTTCCTTCAGCTAAAACATGCATGTGGAATCTAGAGTATGATAAACCATGTGATCGGGAAACGTGTTCAAATATGTCTCAGTTTTCGTACCCTGGTACTCGGGTGCAACATTCCAGACGCTTTACTAACACCCTCCCGGCTTGGAGAGTCAGCGCCTTTAACCTCTTGTTTGGCCCAGTTTGCAATTTCTGCGGAAGATGAACAGGAATAGGGAGAACCAATGAGAGACTAGCTGGAGGTGTCTGGACGGGCAAATTTAACTCTCATTTCCCACCAGAGAGAGGAATTAACCAAAGGTTCAGCGTGCCGTGCCGGAACAAGATTAGGGCCTGAAGCCATCCTGCGTTGTTGCGGCCAGCTCAAAAGAAAGCGAGTTGAAGAAAGGAGCTCAGGGGCACTGTAATTCACAAACCTGCAGAGTTATAAATGACAGCTATCGTCCAAAAATATACTGAAGTAAGGCTGCCAAGAGGACTTGAAAGCGGGGCAGAATTGCAGGAAACCGATTTCAGGAGGTAGACTGGAATTGCATTGAAAGCATAGGAAAAGAGGCAGAACGTCCACAATGATGCACTTGGCCAAAAAGGGCGTATGCGTTTTTTCCTGAATATATTCAGGAAAAAACGCATACGCCCTTTTTGGCCAACCAAGCAAGCTTGCAAAGGAAATCTGCACTACAATGAAGTCTCACTTCCCCCCGGTCAAAAGGGCCATCTGAAAAAAGTGTAAAATCCAGAAAGGCAGGACAGGCCATGGAGAACTGGGAGCCTTGTTATGCTGATGGGCGGGATGTAAATTGCCAACAGACACTCGGGAGAAGTGTATGGTGTTTCCTGAAACATCTAAAAAACAAAGCAACAGAGCCTAGGGCACTTCCACTTATGGTCCTATAGCTTAGAGAAATTAAAATCAAAAAGTCACAGCCACCCCAAAGTTTGGGACGCCTCTGTTTACAAGAACCTCGTTTACAGTACAAGTTCAACACTGCAGAAAGTGAAAAATGGATAAAGAAGTTGTGGTATTTACTTACAAAGCAATATCACTCAGCAATGAAATCTATGTCATCAGGCCCTTAGCAGCACAATGAGTGGATTCAGGTATGATGATTCTAACTGAAATAAGTCACACAGAAAAAGAATCATCATAAGATATCAGTAATACACGGAATGTAAACTTGGCTACACAGGAACTGAATTACAGAACAGAACAGGGTCTCAAATTTAGAAAACCAACTTATGCTTGCTTAAGGGTAAAGGTGAGTTGGGGTGCTGCATAAAACCAGAGATTGAAATGAGCACAGATAAATTTCCTTAAGCCAAATATGGAATAGAAAAGAGCTACTCCTTGCTCAACGAAATGGACTCAACACCCCATATTAAACGCCTAAGAATGTACCTTACTAGTAAGTAACTTAAAACCTATGGATTGCTATGTCTCCAAAAGAGAATCAAGCATGTGTACAGGGGCATAAACGCAGCAGTGATAGGATTGGAGAGGTTCGGTGAGCCAATGAAGACCCTTTGAAGTCATATTGCATGGTACCCATTCCACGGGTTTCAATTTCCCAGGTTTAAGGTATTCTTCCTTCAGCTAAAACATGCATGTGGAACCTAGAGTATGATCAACAATGTGATCGGGAAATGTGTTCAAATATGTCTCAGTTTTCGTACCCTGGTACTCAGGTGCAACATTCCAGATGCTTTACTAACACTCTCCCAACTTGGAGAGTCAGTCCCTTTAACCTCCTGTTTGGCCCAGTTTGCAATTTCTGTGGAAGATGAACAGGAATAGCGAGAACCAATGAGAGACTAGCTGGAGGTGTCTGGACGGGCAAATTTAACTCTCATTTCCCACCAGGAAGAGGAATTAACCAAAGGCTCATCGTGCCCTGCCGAAACCAGATTAGGGCCTGAAGCCATCCTGCGGTGTTGCGGCCAGGTCACAAGAAAGCGAGTTGAAGAAAGGAGCTCAGGGGCACTGTAATTCACAAACCTGCAGAGTTATAAATGACAGCTATCGTCCAAAAATATACTGAAGTAAGGCTGCCAAGAGGACTTGAAAGCGGGGCAGAATTGCAGGAAACCGATTTCAGGAGGTAGACTGGAATTGCATTGAAAGCATAGGAAAAGAGGCAGAACGTCCACAATGATGCACTTGGCCAAAAAGGGCGTATGCGTTTTTTCCTGAATATATTCAGGAAAAAACGCATACGCCCTTTTTGGCCAACCAAGCAAGCTTGCAAAGGAAATCTGCACTACAATGAAGTCTCACTTCCCCCCGGTCAAAAGGGCCATCTGAAAAAAGTGTAAAATCCAGAAAGGCAGGACAGGCCATGGAGAACTGGGAGCCTTGTTATGCTGATGGGCGGGATGTAAATTGCCAACAGACACTCGGGAGAAGTGTATGGTGTTTCCTGAAACATCTAAAAAACAAAGCAACAGAGCCTAGGGCACTTCCACTTATGGTCCTATAGCTTAGAGAAATTAAAATCAAAAAGACACAGCCACCCCAAAGTTTGGGACGCCTCTGTTTACAAGAACCTCGTTTACAGTACAAGTTCAACACTGCAGAAAGTGAAAAATGGATAAAGAAGTTGTGGTATTTACTTACAAAGCAATATCACTCAGCAATGAAATCTATGTCATCAGGCCCTTAGCAGCACAATGAGTGGATTCAGGTATGATGATTCTAACTGAAATAAGTCACACAGAAAAAGAATCATCATAAGATATCAGTAATACACGGAATGTAAACTTGGCTACACAGGAACTGAATTACAGAACAGAACAGGGTCTCAAATTTAGAAAACCAACTTATGCTTGCTTAAGGGTAAAGGTGAGTTGGGGTGCTGCATAAAACCAGAGATTGAAATGAGCACAGATAAATTTCCTTAAGCCAAATATGGAATAGAAAAGAGCTACTCCTTGCTCAACGAAATGGACTCAACACCCCATATTAAACGCCTAAGAATGTACCTTACTAGTAAGTAACTTAAAACCTATGGATTGCTATGTCTCCAAAAGAGAATCAAGCATGTGTACAGGGGCATAAACGCAGCAGTGATAGGATTGGAGAGGTTCGGTGAGCCAATGAAGACCCTTTGAAGTCATATTGCATGGTACCCATTCCACGGGTTTCAATTTCCCAGGTTTAAGGTATTCTTCCTTCAGCTAAAACATGCATGTGGAACCTAGAGTATGATCAACAATGTGATCGGGAAATGTGTTCAAATATGTCTCAGTTTTCGTACCCTGGTACTCGGGTGCAACATTCCAGATGCTTTACTAACACTCTCCCAACTTGGAGAGTCAGTCCCTTTAACCTCCTGTTTGGCCCAGTTTGCAATTTCTGTGGAAGATGAACAGGAATAGCGAGAACCAATGAGAGACTAGCTGGAGGTGTCTGGACGGGCAAATTTAACTCTCATTTCCCACCAGGAAGAGGAATTAACCAAAGGCTCATCGTGCCCTGCCGAAACCAGATTAGGGCCTGAAGCCATCCTGCGGTGTTGCGGCCAGGTCACAAGAAAGCGAGTTGAAGAAAGGAGCTCAGGGGCACTGTAATTCACAAACCTGCAGAGTTATAAATGACAGCTATCGTCCAAAAATATACTGAAGTAAGGCTGCCAAGAGGACTTGAAAGCGGGGCAGAATTGCAGGAAACCGATTTCAGGAGGTAGACTGGAATTGCATTGAAAGCATAGGAAAAGAGGCAGAACGTCCACAATGATGCACTTGGCCAAAAAGGGCGTATGCGTTTTTTCCTGAATATATTCAGGAAAAAACGCATACGCCCTTTTTGGCCAACCAAGCAAGCTTGCAAAGGAAATCTGCACTACAATGAAGTCTCACTTCCCCCCGGTCAAAAGGGCCATCTGAAAAAAGTGTAAAATCCAGAAAGGCAGGACAGGCCATGGAGAACTGGGAGCATTGTTATGCTGATGGGCGGGATGTAAATTGCCAACAGACACTCGGGAGAAGTGTATGGTGTTTCCTGAAACATCTAAAAAACAAAGCAACAGAGCCTAGGGCACTCCCACTTATGGTCCTGTAGCTTAGGGAAATTAAAATCAAAAAGACACAGCCACCCCAAAGTTTGGGACGCCTCTGTTTACAAGAACCTCATGTACCGTACAAGTTCAACATCGCAGAAAGTGAAAAATGGATAAAGAAGTTGTGGTATTTACTTACAAAGCAATATCACTCAGCAATGAAATCTATGTCATCAGGCCCTTAGCAGCACAATGAGTGGATTCAGGTATGATGATTCTAACTGAAATAAGTCACACAGAAAAAGAAACATCATAAGATATCAGTAATACACGGAATGTAAACTTGGCTACACAGGAACAGAACAGGGTCTCAAATTTAGAAAACCAACTTATGCTTGCTTAAGGGTAAAGGTGAGTTGGGGTGCTGCATAAAACCAGAGATCGAAATGAGCACAGATAAAGTTCCTTAAGCCAAATATGGAATAGACAAGAGCTACTCCTTGCTCAGCGAAATGGACTCAACACCCCATATTAAACGCCTAAGAATGTACCTGACTAGTAAGTATCTTAAAACCTATGGATTGCTATGTCTCCGAAAGAGAATCAAGCGTGTGTACAGGGGCATAAACGCAGCAGTGATAGGATTGGAGAGGTTCGGTGAGCAAATGAAGACCCATTGAAGTCATATTGCATGGTACCCATTCCACGGGTCTCAACTCTCCAGGTTTAAGGTATTCTTCCTTCAGCTAAAACATGCATGTGGAACCCAGAGTATGATCAACCGTGTGAACGGGAGACGTGTTCAAATATGTCTCAGTTTTCCTCCCCTGGTACTCGGGTGCAACATTCCAGACGCTTTACTAACACTCTCCCCACATGGAGAGTCAGCGCCTTTAACCTCCTGTTTGGCCCAGTTTGCAATTTCTGCGGAAGATGAACAGGAATAGCGAGAACCAATGAGAGACTAGCTGGAGGTGTCTGGACGGGCAAATTTAACTCTCATTTCCCACCAGGAAGAGGAAATAACCAAAGGCTCATCGTGCCGTGACGGAACCAGATTAGGGCCTGAAGCCATCCTGCGGTGTTGCGGCCAGCTCAAAAGAAAGCGAGTTGAAGAAAGGAGCTCAGGGGCACTGTAATTCACAAACCTGCAGAGTTATAAATGACAGCTATCGTCCAACAATATACTAAAGTAAGGCTGCCAAGAGGACTTGAAAGCGGGGCAGAATTGCAGGAAACCGATTTCAGGAGGTAGACTGGAATTGCATTGAAAGCATAGGAAAAGAGGCAGAACGTCCACAATGATGCACTTGGCCAAAAAGGACGTATGCGTTTTTTCCTGAATATATTCAGGAAAAAACGCATACGTCCTTTTTGGCCAACTAAGCAAACTTGCAAAGGAAATCTGCACTACAATGAAGTCTCACTTCCCCCCGGTCAAAAGGGCCATCTGAAAAAAGTGTAAAATCCAGAAAGGCAGGACAGGCCATGGAGAACTGGGAGCCTTGTTATGCTGATGGGCGGGATGTAAATTGCCAACAGACACTCGGGAGAAGTGTATGGTGTTTCCTGAAACATCTAAAAAACAAAGCAACAGAGCCTAGGGCACTTCCACTTATGGTCCTATAGCTTAGGGAAATTAAAATCAAAAAGACACAGCCACCCCAAAATTTGGGACGCCTCTGTTTACAAGAACCTCGTTTACAGTACAAGTTCAATATCACAGAAAGTGAAAAATGGATAAAGAACTTGTGGTACTTACGTACAATGCAGTATCACTCAGCAATGAAATCTATGTCATCAGGCCCGTAGCAGCATAATGAGTGGATTCAGGTACGATGATTCTAACTGAAATAAGTCACACAGAAAAAGAAACATCATAAGATATCACTAATACACGGAATGTAAACTTGGCTACACAGGAACTGAATTCCAAAACAGAACAGTGTCTCAAATTTAGAAAACCAACTTATGCTTGCTTAAGGGGAAAGGTGAGTTGGGGTGCTGCATAAAACCAGAGATTGAAATGAGCACAGATAAAGTTCCTTAAGCCAAATATGGAATAGACAAGAGCTACTCCTTGCTCAACGAAATGGACTCAACACCCCATATAAAACGCCTAAGAATGTACCTGACTAGTAAGTATCTTAAAACCTATGGATTGCTAGGTCTCCAAAAGAGAATCAAGCGTGTGTACAGGGGCATAAACGCAGCAGTGATAGGATTGGAGAGGTTCGGTGAGCAAATGAAGACCCTTTGAAGTCATATTGCATGGTACCCATTCCACGGGTCTCAACTCTCCAGGTTTAAGGTATTCTTCCTTCAGCTAAAACATACATGTGGAACCCAGAGTATGATCAACCGTGTGAACGGGAGACGTGTTCAAATATGTCTCAGTTTTGGTCCCCTGGTACTCGGGTGCAACATTCCAGACGCTTTACTAACACTCTCCCCACTTGGAGAGTCAGCGCCTTTAACCTCCTGTTTGGCCCAGTTTGCAATTTCTGCAGAAGATGAACAGGAATAGGGAGAACCAATGAGAGACTAGCTGGAGGTGTCTGGACAGGCAAATTTAACTCTCATTTCCCACCAGGAAGAGGAAATAACCAAAGGCTCAGCGTGCCGTGCCGGAACAAGATTAGGGCCTGAAGCCATCCTGCGGTGTTGCGGCCAGCTCAAAAGAAAGCGAGTTGAAGAAAGGAGCTCAGGGGCACTGTAACTCACAAACCTGCAGAGTTATAAATGACAGCTATCGTCCAAAGATATACTGAAGTAAGGCTGCCAAGAGGACTTGAAAGCGGGGCAGAATTGCAGGAAACCGATTTCAGGAGGTAGACTGGAATTGCATTGAAAGCATAGGAAAAGAGGCAGAACGTCCACAATGATGCACTTGGCCAAAAAGGGCGTATGCGTTTTTTCCTGAATATATTCAGGAATAAACGCATACGCCCTTTTTGGCCAACCAAGCAAGCTTGCAAAGGAAATCTGCACTACAATGAAGTCTCACTTCCCCCCGGTCAAAAGGGCCATCTGAAAAAAGTGTAAAATCCAGAAAGGCAGGACAGGCCATGGAGAACTGGGAGCCTCTTTATGCTGATGGGAGGGATGTAAATTGCCAACAGCCACTCGGGAGAAGTGTATGGTGTTTCCTGAAACATCTAAAAAACAAAGCAACAGAGCCTAGGGCACTTCCACTTATGGTCCTATAGCTTAGGGAAATTAAAATCAAAAAGACACAGCCACCCCAAAGTTTGGGACGCCTCTGTTTACAAGAACCTCATTTACCGTACAAGTTCAATATCACAGAAAGTGAAAAATGGATAAAGAAGTTGTGGTACTTACGTACAATGCAGTATCACTCAACAATGAAATCTATGTCATCAGGCCCGTAGCAGCATAATGAGTGGATTCAGGTACGATGATTCTAACTGAAATAAGTCACACAGAAAAAGAAACATCATAAGATATCACTAATACACAGAATGTAAACTTGGCTACACAGGAACTGAATTCCAAAACAGAACAGGGTCTCAAATTTAGAAAACCAACTTATGCTTGCTTAAGGGGAAAGGTGAGTTGGGGTGCTGCATAAAACCAGAGATTGAAATGAGCACAGATAAAGTTCCTTAAGCCAAATATGGAATAGACAAGAGCTACTCCTTGCTCAACGAAATGGACTCAATACCGCATATTAAACGCCTAAGAATGTACCTGACTAGTAAGTATCTTAAAACCTATGGATTGCTATGTCTCCGAAAGAGAATCAAGCATGTGTACAGGGGCATAAACGCAGCAGTGATAGGATTGGAGAGGTTCGGTGAGCAAATGAAGACCCTTTGAAGTCATATTGCATGGTACCCATTCCACGGGTTTCAACTACCCAGGTTTAAGGTATTCTTCCTTCAGCTAAAACATGCATGTGGAACCCAGAGTATGATCAACCGTGTGAACGGGAGACGTGTTCAAATATGTCTCAGTTTTCCTCCCCTGGTACTCGGGTGCAACATTCCAGACGCTTTACTAACACTCTCCCCACTTGGAGAGTCAGCGCCTTTAACCTCCTGTTTGGCCCAGTTTGCAATTTCTGCGGAAGGTGAACAGGAATAGGGAGAACCAATGAGAGACTAGCTGGAGGTGTCTTGACGGGCAAATTTAACTCTCATTTCCCACCAGGAAGAGGAAATAACCAAAGGCTCAGCGTGCCGTGCCGGAACCAGATTAGGGCCTGAAGCCATCCTGCGGTGCTGCGGCCAGCTCAAAAGAAAGCGAGTTGAAGAAAGGAACTCAGGGGCACTGTAATTCACAAACCTGCAGACTTATAAATGACAGCAATCGTCCAAAAATATACTGAAGTAAGGCTGCCAAGAGGACTTGAAAGCGGGGCAGAATTGCAGGAAACCGATTTCAGGAGGTAGACTGGAATTGCATTGAAAACATAGGAAAAGAGGCAGAATGTCCACAATGATGCACTTGGCCAAAACGGGCGTATGCGTTTTTTCCTGAATATATTCAGGAAAAAACACATACGCACTTTTTGGCCAACCAAGCAAACTTGCAAGAGAAATCTGCACTACAATGAAGTCTCACTTCCCCCCGGTCAAAAGGGCCATCTGAAAAAAGTGTAAAATCCAGAAAGGCAGGACAGGCCATGGAGAACTGGGAGCCTTGTTATGCTGATGGGCGGGATGTAAATTGCCAACAGCCACTCGGGAGAAGTGTATGGTGTTTCCTGAAACATCTAAAAAACAAAGCAACAGAGCCTAGGGCATTTCCACTTATGGTTCTATAGATTAGGGAAATTAAAATCAAAAAGACACAGCCACCCCAAAGTTTGGGACGCCTCTGTTTACAAGAACCTCGTTTACAGTACAAGTTCAACACTGCAGAAAGTGAAAAATGGATAAAGAAGTTGTGGTATTTACTTACAAAGCAATATCACTCAGCAATGAAATCTATGTCATCAGGCCCTTAGCAGCACAATGAGTGGATTCAGGTATGATGATTCTAACTGAAATAAGTCACACAGAAAAAGAATCATCATAAGATATCAGTAATACACGGAATGTAAACTTGGCTACACAGGAACTGAATTACAGAACAGAACAGGGTCTCAAATTTAGAAAACCAACTTATGCTTGCTTAAGGGTAAAGGTGAGTTGGGGTGCTGCATAAAACCAGAGATTGAAATGAGCACAGATAAATTTCCTTAAGCCAAATATGGAATAGAAAAGAGCTACTCCTTGCTCAACGAAATGGACTCAACACCCCATATTAAACGCCTAAGAATGTACCTTACTAGTAAGTAACTTAAAACCTATGGATTGCTATGTCTCCAAAAGAGAATCAAGCATGTGTACAGGGGCATAAACGCAGCAGTGATAGGATTGGAGAGGTTCGGTGAGCAAATGAAGACCCTTTGAAGTCATATTGCATGGTACCCATTCCACGGGTTTCAATTTCCCAGGTTTAAGGTATTCTTCCTTCAGCTAAAACATGCATGTGGAACCTAGAGTATGATCAACCATGTGATCGGGAAACGTGTTCAAATATGTCTCAGTTTTCGTACCCTGGTACTCGGGTGCAACATTCCAGATGCTTTACTAACACTCTCCCAACTTGGAGAGTCAGTCCCTTTAACCTCCTGTTTGGCCCAGTTTGCAATTTCTGTGGAAGATGAACAGGAATAGCGAGAACCAATGAGAGACTAGCTGGAGGTGTCTGGACGGGCAAATTTAACTCTCATTTCCCACCAGGAAGAGGAATTAACCAAAGGCTCATCGTGCCCTGCCGAAACCAGATTAGGGCCTGAAGCCATCCTGCGGTGTTGCGGCCAGGTCACAAGAAAGCGAGTTGAAGAAAGGAGCTCAGGGGCACTGTAATTCACAAACCTGCAGAGTTATAAATGACAGCTATCGTCCAAAAATATACTGAAGTAAGGCTGCCAAGAGGACTTGAAACCGGGGCAGAATTGCAGGAAACCGATTTCAGGAGGTAGACTGGAATTGCATTGAAAGCATAGGAAAAGAGGCAGAACGTCCACAATGATGCACTTGGCCAAAAAGGGCGTATGCGTTTTTTCCTGAATATATTCAGGAAAAAACGCATACGCCCTTTTTGGCCAACCAAGCAAGCTTGCAAAGGAAATCTGCACTACAATGAAGTCTCACTTCCCCCCGGTCAAAAGGGCCATCTGAAAAAAGTGTAAAATCCAGAAAGGCAGGACAGGCCATGGAGAACTGGGAGCCTTGTTATGCTGATGGGCGGGATGTAAATTGCCAACAGACACTCGGGAGAAGTGTATGGTGTTTCCTGAAACATCTAAAAAACAAAGCAACAGAGCCTAGGGCACTCCCACTTATGGTCCTATAGCTTAGGGAAATTAAAATCAAAAAGACACAGCCACCCCAAAGTTTGGGACGCCTCTGTTTACAAGAACCTCATGTACCGTACAAGTTCAACATCGCAGAAAGTGAAAAATGGATAAAGAAGTTGTGGTATTTACTTACAAAGCAATATCACTCAGCAATGAAATCTATGTCATCAGGCCCTTAGCAGCACAATGAGTGGATTCAGGTATGATGATTCTAACTGAAATAAGTCACACAGAAAAAGAAACATCATAAGATATCAGTAATACACGGAATGTAAACTTGGCTACACAGGAACAGAACAGGGTCTCAAATTTAGAAAACCAACTTATGCTTGCTTAAGGGTAAAGGTGAGTTGGGGTGCTGCATAAAACCAGAGATCGAAATGAGCACAGATAAAGTTCCTTAAGCCAAATATGGAATAGACAAGAGCTACTCCTTGCTCAGCGAAATGGACTCAACACCCCATATTAAACGCCTAAGAATGTACCTGACTAGTAAGTATCATAAAACCTATGGATTGCTATGTCTCTGAAAGAGAATCAAGCGTGTGTACAGGGGCATAAACGCAGCAGTGATAGGATTGGAGAGGTTCGGTGAGCAAATGAAGACCCTTTGAAGTCATATTGCATGGTACCCATTCCACGGGTCTCAACTCTCCAGGTTTAAGGTATTCTTCCTTCAGCTAAAACATGCATGTGGAACCCAGAGTATGATCAACCGTGTGAACGGGAGACGTGTTCAAATATGTCTCAGTTTTCCTCCCCTGGTACTCGGGTGCAACATTCCAGACGCTTTACTAACACTCTCTCCACATGGAGAGTCAGCGCCTTTAACCTCCTGTTTGGCCCAGTTTGCAATTTCTGCGGAAGATGAACAGGAATAGCGAGAACCAATGAGAGACTAGCTGGAGGTGTCTGGACGGGCAAATTTAACTCTCATTTCCCACCAGGAAGAGGAAATAACCAAAGGCTCATCGTGCCGTGACGGAACCAGATTAGGGCCTGAAGCCATCCTGCGGTGTTGCGGCCAGCTCAAAAGAAAGCGAGTTGAAGAAAGGAGCTCAGGGGCACTGTAATTCACAAACCTGCAGAGTTATAAATGACAGCTATCGTCCAACAATATACTAAAGTAAGGCTGCCAAGAGGACTTGAAAGCGGGGCAGAATTGCAGGAAACCGATTTCAGGAGGTAGACTGGAATTGCATTGAAAGCATAGGAAAAGAGGCAGAACGTCCACAATGATGCACTTGGCCAAAAAGGACGTATGCGTTTTTTCCTGAATATATTCAGGAAAAAACGCATACGTCCTTTTTGGCCAACTAAGCAAACTTGCAAAGGAAATCTGCACTACAATGAAGTCTCACTTCCCCCCGGTCAAAAGGGCCATCTGAAAAAAGTGTAAAATCCAGAAAGGCAGGACAGGCCATGGAGAACTGGGAGCCTTGTTATGCTGATGGGCGGGATGTAAATTGCCAACAGACACTCGGGAGAAGTGTATGGTGTTTCCTGAAACATCTAAAAAACAAAGCAACAGAGCCTAGGGCACTTCCACTTATGGTCCTATAGCTTAGGGAAATTAAAATCAAAAAGACACAGCCACCCCAAAATTTGGGACGCCTCTGTTTACAAGAACCTCGTTTACAGTACAAGTTCAATATCACAGAAAGTGAAAAATGGATAAAGAACTTGTGGTACTTACGTACAATGCAGTATCACTCAGCAATGAAATCTATGTCATCAGGCCCGTAGCAGCATAATGAGTGGATTCAGGTACGATGATTCTAACTGAAATAAGTGACACAGAAAAAGAAACATCATAAGATATCACTAATACACGGAATGTAAACTTGGCTACACAGGAACTGAATTCCAAAACAGAACAGTGTCTCAAATTTAGAAAACCAACTTATGCTTGCTTAAGGGGAAAGGTGACTTGGGGTGCTGCATAAAACCAGAGATTGAAATGAGCACAGATAAAGTTCCTTAAGCCAAATATGGAATAGACAAGAGCTACTCCTTGCTCAACGAAATGGACTCAACACCCCATATAAAACGCCTAAGAATGTACCTGACTAGTAAGTATCTTAAAACCTATGGATTGCTAGGTCTCCAAAAGAGAATCAAGCGTGTGTACAGGGGCATAAACGCAGCAGTGATAGGATTGGAGAGGTTCGGTGAGCAAATGAAGACCCTTTGAAGTCATATTGCATGGTACCCATTCCACGGGTCTCAACTCTCCAGGTTTAAGGTATTCTTCCTTCAGCTAAAACATACATGTGGAACCCAGAGTATGATCAACCGTGTGAACGGGAGACGTGTTCAAATATGTCTCAGTTTTGGTCCCCTGGTACTCGGGTGCAACATTCCAGACGCTTTACTAACACTCTCCCCACTTGGAGAGTCAGCGCCTTTAACCTCCTGTTTGGCCCAGTTTGCAATTTCTGCAGAAGATGAACAGGAATAGGGAGAACCAATGAGAGACTAGCTGGAGGTGTCTGGACGGGCAAATTTAACTCTCATTTCCCACCAGGAAGAGGAAATAACCAAAGGCTCAGCGTGCCGTGCCGGAACAAGATTAGGGCCTGAAGCCATCCTGCGGTGTTGCGGCCAGCTCAAAAGAAAGCGAGTTGAAGAAAGGAGCTCAGGGGCACTGTAACTCACAAACCTGCAGAGTTATAAATGACAGCTATCGTCCAAAGATATACTGAAGTAAGGCTGCCAAGAGGACTTGAAAGCGGGGCAGAATTGCAGGAAACCGATTTCAGGAGGTAGACTGGAATTGCATTGAAAGCATAGGAAAAGAGGCAGAACGTCCACAATGATGCACTTGGCCAAAAAGGGCGTATGCGTTTTTTCCTGAATATATTCAGGAATAAACGCATACGCCCTTTTTGGCCAACCAAGCAAGCTTGCAAAGGAAATCTGCACTACAATGAAGTCTCACTTCCCCCCGGTCAAAAGGGCCATCTGAAAAAAGTGTAAAATCCAGAAAGGCAGGACAGGCCATGGAGAACTGGGAGCCTCTTTATGCTGATGGGAGGGATGTAAATTGCCAACAGCCACTCGGGAGAAGTGTATGGTGTTTCCTGAAACATCTAAAAAACAAAGCAACAGAGCCTAGGGCACTTCCACTTATGGTCCTATAGCTTAGGGAAATTAAAATCAAAAAGACACAGCCACCCCAAAGTTTGGGACGCCTCTGTTTACAAGAACCTCATTTACCGTACAAGTTCAATATCACAGAAAGTGAAAAATGGATAAAGAAGTTGTGGTACTTACGTACAATGCAGTATCACTCAACAATGAAATCTATGTCATCAGGCCCGTAGCAGCATAATGAGTGGATTCAGGTACGATGATTCTAACTGAAATAAGTCACACAGAAAAAGAAACATCATAAGATATCACTAATACACAGAATGTAAACTTGGCTACACAGGAACTGAATTCCAAAACAGAACAGGGTCTCAAATTTAGAAAACCAACTTATGCTTGCTTAAGGGGAAAGGTGAGTTGGGGTGCTGCATAAAACCAGAGATTGAAATGAGCACAGATAAAGTTCCTTAAGCCAAATATGGAATAGACAAGAGCTACTCCTTGCTCAACGAAATGGACTCAACACCGCATATTAAACGCCTAAGAATGTACCTGACTAGTAAGTATCTTAAAACCTATGGATTGCTATGTCTCCGAAAGAGAATCAAGCATGTGTACAGGGGCATAAACGCAGCAGTGATAGGATTGGAGAGGTTCGGTGAGCAAATGAAGACCCTTTGAAGTCATATTGCATGGTACCCATTCCACGGGTTTCAACTACCCAGGTTTAAGGTATTCTTCCTTCAGCTAAAACATGCATGTGGAACCCAGAGTATGATCAACCGTGTGAACGGGAGACGTGTTCAAATATGTCTCAGTTTTCCTCCCCTGGTACTCGGGTGCAACATTCCAGACGCTTTACTAACACTCTCCCCACTTGGAGAGTCAGCGCCTTTAACCTCCTGTTTGGCCCAGTTTGCAATTTCTGCGGAAGGTGAACAGGAATAGGGAGAACCAATGAGAGACTAGCTGGAGGTGTCTTGACGGGCAAATTTAACTCTCATTTCCCACCAGGAAGAGGAAATAACCAAAGGCTCAGCGTGCCGTGCCGGAACCAGATTAGGGCCTGAAGCCATCCTGCGGTGCTGCGGCCAGCTCAAAAGAAAGCGAGTTGAAGAAAGGAACTCAGGGGCACTGTAATTCACAAACCTGCAGACTTATAAATGACAGCTATCGTCCAAAAATATACTGAAGTAAGGCTGCCAAGAGGACTTGAAAGCGGGGCAGAATTGCAGGAAACCGATTTCAGGAGGTAGACTGGAATTGCATTGAAAACATAGGAAAAGAGGCAGAACGTCCACAATGATGCACTTGGCCAAAACGGGCGTATGCGTTTTTTCCTGAATATATTCAGGAAAAAACACATACGCACTTTTTGGCCAACCAAGCAAACTTGCAAGGGAAATCTGCACTACAATGAAGTCTCACTTCCCCCCGGTCAAAAGGGCCATCTGAAAAAAGTGTAAAATCCAGAAAGGCAGGACAGGCCATGGAGAACTGGGAGCCTTGTTATGCTGATGGGCGGGATGTAAATTGCCAACAGCCACTAGGGAGAAGTGTATGGTGTTTCCTGAAACATCTAAAAAACAAAGCAACAGAGCCTAGGGCATTTCCACTTATGGTTCTATAGATTAGGGAAATTAAAATCAAAAAGACACAGCCACCCCAAAGTTTGGGACGCCTCTGTTTACAAGAACCTCGTTTACAGTACAAGTTCAACACTGCAGAAAGTGAAAAATGGATAAAGAAGTTGTGGTATTTACTTACAAAGCAATATCACTCAGCAATGAAATCTATGTCATCAGGCCCTTAGCAGCACAATGAGTGGATTCAGGTATGATGATTCTAACTGAAATAAGTCACACAGAAAAAGAATCATCATAAGATATCAGTAATACACGGAATGTAAACTTGGCTACACAGGAACTGAATTACAGAACAGAACAGGGTCTCAAATTTAGAAAACCAACTTATGCTTGCTTAAGGGTAAAGGTGAGTTGGGGTGCTGCATAAAACCAGAGATTGAAATGAGCACAGATAAATTTCCTTAAGCCAAATATGGAATAGAAAAGAGCTACTCCTTGCTCAACGAAATGGACTCAACACCCCATATTAAACGCCTAAGAATGTACCTTACTAGTAAGTAACTTAAAACCTATGGATTGCTATGTCTCCAAAAGAGAATCAAGCATGTGTACAGGGGCATAAACGCAGCAGTGATAGGATTGGAGAGGTTCGGTGAGCAAATGAAGACCCTTTGAAGTCATATTGCATGGTACCCATTCCACGGGTTTCAATTTCCCAGGTTTAAGGTATTCTTCCTTCAGCTAAAACATGCATGTGGAACCCAGAGTATGATCAACCATGTGATCGGGAAACGTGTTCAAATATGTCTCAGTTTTCGTACCCTGGTACTCGGGTGCAACATTCCAGATGCTTTACTAACACTCTCCCAACTTGGAGAGTCAGTCCCTTTAACCTCCTGTTTGGCCCAGTTTGCAATTTCTGTGGAAGATGAACAGGAATAGCGAGAACCAATGAGAGACTAGCTGGAGGTGTCTGGACGGGCAAATTTAACTCTCATTTCCCACCAGGAAGAGGAATTAACCAAAGGCTCATCGTGCCCTGCCGAAACCAGATTAGGGCCTGAAGCCATCCTGCGGTGTTGCGGCCAGGTCACAAGAAAGCGAGTTGAAGAAAGGAGCTCAGGGGCACTGTAATTCACAAACCTGCAGAGTTATAAATGACAGCTATCGTCCAAAAATATACTGAAGTAAGGCTGCCAAGAGGACTTGAAACCGGGGCAGAATTGCAGGAAACCGATTTCAGGAGGTAGACTGGAATTGCATTGAAAGCATAGGAAAAGAGGCAGAACGTCCACAATGATGCACTTGGCCAAAAAGGGCGTATGCGTTTTTTCCTGAATATATTCAGGAAAAAACGCATACGCCCTTTTTGGCCAACCAAGCAAGCTTGCAAAGGAAATCTGCACTACAATGAAGTCTCACTTCCCCCCGGTCAAAAGGGCCATCTGAAAAAAGTGTAAAATCCAGAAAGGCAGGACAGGCCATGGAGAACTGGGAGCCTTGTTATGCTGATGGGCGGGATGTAAATTGCCAACAGACACTCGGGAGAAGTGTATGGTGTTTCCTGAAACATCTAAAAAACAAAGCAACAGAGCCTAGGGCACTCCCACTTATGGTCCTATAGCTTAGGGAAATTAAAATCAAAAAGACACAGCCACCCCAAAGTTTGGGACGCCTCTGTTTACAAGAACCTCATGTACCGTACAAGTTCAACATCGCAGAAAGTGAAAAATGGATAAAGAAGTTGTGGTATTTACTTACAAAGCAATATCACTCAGCAATGAAATCTATGTCATCAGGCCCTTAGCAGCACAATGAGTGGATTCAGGTATGATGATTCTAACTG
Organism: Pseudorca crassidens; assembly: GCF_039906515.1. Lineage (NCBI taxonomy): Eukaryota > Metazoa > Chordata > Mammalia > Artiodactyla > Delphinidae > Pseudorca > Pseudorca crassidens. The sequence goes on along the minus strand of NW_027136313.1, from coordinate 1,961,573 downwards.
AAATAAGTCACACAGAAAAAGAAACATCATAAGATATCAGTAATACACGGAATGTAAACTTGGCTACACAGGAACAGAACAGGGTCTCAAATTTAGAAAACCAACTTATGCTTGCTTAAGGGTAAAGGTGAGTTGGGGTGCTGCATAAAACCAGAGATCGAAATGAGCACAGATAAAGTTCCTTAAGCCAAATATGGAATAGACAAGAGCTACTCCTTGCTCAGCGAAATGGACTCAACACCCCATATTAAACGCCTAAGAATGTACCTGACTAGTAAGTATCTTAAAACCTATGGATTGCTATGTCTCTGAAAGAGAATCAAGCGTGTGTACAGGGGCATAAACGCAGCAGTGATAGGATTGGAGAGGTTCGGTGAGCAAATGAAGACCCTTTGAAGTCATATTGCATGGTACCCATTCCACGGGTCTCAACTCTCCAGGTTTAAGGTATTCTTCCTTCAGCTAAAACATGCATGTGGAACCCAGAGTATGATCAACCGTGTGAATGGGAGACGTGTTCAAATATGTCTCAGTTTTCCTCCCCTGGTACTCGGGTGCAACATTCCAGACGCTTTACTAACACTCTCCCCACATGGAGAGTCAGCGCCTTTAACCTCCTGTTTGGCCCAGTTTGCAATTTCTGCGGAAGATGAACAGGAATAGCGAGAACCAATGAGAGACTAGCTGGAGGTGTCTGGACGGGCAAATTTAACTCTCATTTCCCACCAGGAAGAGGAAATAACCAAAGGCTCATCGTGCCGTGACGGAACCAGATTAGGGCCTGAAGCCATCCTGCGGTGTTGCGGCCAGCTCAAAAGAAAGCGAGTTGAAGAAAGGAGCTCAGGGGCACTGTAATTCACAAACCTGCAGAGTTATAAATGACAGCTATCGTCCAACAATATACTAAAGTAAGGCTGCCAAGAGGACTTGAAAGCGGGGCAGAATTGCAGGAAACCGATTTCAGGAGGTAGACTGGAATTGCATTGAAAGCATAGGAAAAGAGGCAGAACGTCCACAATGATGCACTTGGCCAAAAAGGACGTATGCGTTTTTTCCTGAATATATTCAGGAAAAAACGCATACGTCCTTTTTGGCCAACTAAGCAAACTTGCAAAGGAAATCTGCACTACAATGAAGTCTCACTTCCCCCCGGTCAAAAGGGCCATCTGAAAAAAGTGTAAAATCCAGAAAGGCAGGACAGGCCATGGAGAACTGGGAGCCTTGTTATGCTGATGGGCGGGATGTAAATTGCCAACAGACACTCGGGAGAAGTGTATGGTGTTTCCTGAAACATCTAAAAAACAAAGCAACAGAGCCTAGGGCACTTCCACTTATGGTCCTATAGCTTAGGGAAATTAAAATCAAAAAGACACAGCCACCCCAAAATTTGGGACGCCTCTGTTTACAAGAACCTCGTTTACAGTACAAGTTCAATATCACAGAAAGTGAAAAATGGATAAAGAACTTGTGGTACTTACGTACAATGCAGTATCACTCAGCAATGAAATCTATGTCATCAGGCCCGTAGCAGCATAATGAGTGGATTCAGGTACGATGATTCTAACTGAAATAAGTGACACAGAAAAAGAAACATCATAAGATATCACTAATACACGGAATGTAAACTTGGCTACACAGGAACTGAATTCCAAAACAGAACAGTGTCTCAAATTTAGAAAACCAACTTATGCTTGCTTAAGGGGAAAGGTGACTTGGGGTGCTGCATAAAACCAGAGATTGAAATGAGCACAGATAAAGTTCCTTAAGCCAAATATGGAATAGACAAGAGCTACTCCTTGCTCAACGAAATGGACTCAACACCCCATATAAAACGCCTAAGAATGTACCTGACTAGTAAGTATCTTAAAACCTATGGATTGCTAGGTCTCCAAAAGAGAATCAAGCGTGTGTACAGGGGCATAAACGCAGCAGTGATAGGATTGGAGAGGTTCGGTGAGCAAATGAAGACCCTTTGAAGTCATATTGCATGGTACCCATTCCACGGGTCTCAACTCTCCAGGTTTAAGGTATTCTTCCTTCAGCTAAAACATACATGTGGAACCCAGAGTATGATCAACCGTGTGAACGGGAGACGTGTTCAAATATGTCTCAGTTTTGGTCCCCTGGTACTCGGGTGCAACATTCCAGACGCTTTACTAACACTCTCCCCACTTGGAGAGTCAGCGCCTTTAACCTCCTGTTTGGCCCAGTTTGCAATTTCTGCAGAAGATGAACAGGAATAGGGAGAACCAATGAGAGACTAGCTGGAGGTGTCTGGACGGGCAAATTTAACTCTCATTTCCCACCAGGAAGAGGAAATAACCAAAGGCTCAGCGTGCCGTGCCGGAACAAGATTAGGGCCTGAAGCCATCCTGCGGTGTTGCGGCCAGCTCAAAAGAAAGCGAGTTGAAGAAAGGAGCTCAGGGGCACTGTAACTCACAAACCTGCAGAGTTATAAATGACAGCTATCGTCCAAAGATATACTGAAGTAAGGCTGCCAAGAGGACTTGAAAGCGGGGCAGAATTGCAGGAAACCGATTTCAGGAGGTAGACTGGAATTGCATTGAAAGCATAGGAAAAGAGGCAGAACGTCCACAATGATGCACTTGGCCAAAAAGGGCGTATGCGTTTTTTCCTGAATATATTCAGGAATAAACGCATACGCCCTTTTTGGCCAACCAAGCAAGCTTGCAAAGGAAATCTGCACTACAATGAAGTCTCACTTCCCCCCGGTCAAAAGGGCCATCTGAAAAAAGTGTAAAATCCAGAAAGGCAGGACAGGCCATGGAGAACTGGGAGCCTCTTTATGCTGATGGGAGGGATGTAAATTGCCAACAGCCACTCGGGAGAAGTGTATGGTGTTTCCTGAAACATCTAAAAAACAAAGCAACAGAGCCTAGGGCACTTCCACTTATGGTCCTATAGCTTAGGGAAATTAAAATCAAAAAGACACAGCCACCCCAAAGTTTGGGACGCCTCTGTTTACAAGAACCTCATTTACCGTACAAGTTCAATATCACAGAAAGTGAAAAATGGATAAAGAAGTTGTGGTACTTACGTACAATGCAGTATCACTCAACAATGAAATCTATGTCATCAGGCCCGTAGCAGCATAATGAGTGGATTCAGGTACGATGATTCTAACTGAAATAAGTCACACAGAAAAAGAAACATCATAAGATATCACTAATACACAGAATGTAAACTTGGCTACACAGGAACTGAATTCCAAAACAGAACAGGGTCTCAAATTTAGAAAACCAACTTATGCTTGCTTAAGGGGAAAGGTGAGTTGGGGTGCTGCATAAAACCAGAGATTGAAATGAGCACAGATAAAGTTCCTTAAGCCAAATATGGAATAGACAAGAGCTACTCCTTGCTCAACGAAATGGACTCAACACCGCATATTAAACGCCTAAGAATGTACCTGACTAGTAAGTATCTTAAAACCTATGGATTGCTATGTCTCCGAAAGAGAATCAAGCATGTGTACAGGGGCATAAACGCAGCAGTGATAGGATTGGAGAGGTTCGGTGAGCAAATGAAGACCCTTTGAAGTCATATTGCATGGTACCCATTCCACGGGTTTCAACTACCCAGGTTTAAGGTATTCTTCCTTCAGCTAAAACATGCATGTGGAACCCAGAGTATGATCAACCGTGTGAACGGGAGACGTGTTCAAATATGTCTCAGTTTTCCTCCCCTGGTACTCGGGTGCAACATTCCAGACGCTTTACTAACACTCTCCCCACTTGGAGAGTCAGCGCCTTTAACCTCCTGTTTGGCCCAGTTTGCAATTTCTGCGGAAGGTGAACAGGAATAGGGAGAACCAATGAGAGACTAGCTGGAGGTGTCTTGACGGGCAAATTTAACTCTCATTTCCCACCAGGAAGAGGAAATAACCAAAGGCTCAGCGTGCCGTGCCGGAACCAGATTAGGGCCTGAAGCCATCCTGCGGTGCTGCGGCCAGCTCAAAAGAAAGCGAGTTGAAGAAAGGAACTCAGGGGCACTGTAATTCACAAACCTGCAGACTTATAAATGACAGCTATCGTCCAAAAATATACTGAAGTAAGGCTGCCAAGAGGACTTGAAAGCGGGGCAGAATTGCAGGAAACCGATTTCAGGAGGTAGACTGGAATTGCATTGAAAACATAGGAAAAGAGGCAGAACGTCCACAATGATGCACTTGGCCAAAACGGGCGTATGCGTTTTTTCCTGAATATATTCAGGAAAAAACACATACGCACTTTTTGGCCAACCAAGCAAACTTGCAAGGGAAATCTGCACTACAATGAAGTCTCACTTCCCCCCGGTCAAAAGGGCCATCTGAAAAAAGTGTAAAATCCAGAAAGGCAGGACAGGCCATGGAGAACTGGGAGCCTTGTTATGCTGATGGGCGGGATGTAAATTGCCAACAGCCACTAGGGAGAAGTGTATGGTGTTTCCTGAAACATCTAAAAAACAAAGCAACAGAGCCTAGGGCATTTCCACTTATGGTTCTATAGATTAGGGAAATTAAAATCAAAAAGACACAGCCACCCCAAAGTTTGGGACGCCTCTGTTTACAAGAACCTCGTTTACAGTACAAGTTCAACACTGCAGAAAGTGAAAAATGGATAAAGAAGTTGTGGTATTTACTTACAAAGCAATATCACTCAGCAATGAAATCTATGTCATCAGGCCCTTAGCAGCACAATGAGTGGATTCAGGTATGATGATTCTAACTGAAATAAGTCACACAGAAAAAGAATCATCATAAGATATCAGTAATACACGGAATGTAAACTTGGCTACACAGGAACTGAATTACAGAACAGAACAGGGTCTCAAATTTAGAAAACCAACTTATGCTTGCTTAAGGGTAAAGGTGAGTTGGGGTGCTGCATAAAACCAGAGATTGAAATGAGCACAGATAAATTTCCTTAAGCCAAATATGGAATAGAAAAGAGCTACTCCTTGCTCAACGAAATGGACTCAACACCCCATATTAAACGCCTAAGAATGTACCTTACTAGTAAGTAACTTAAAACCTATGGATTGCTATGTCTCCAAAAGAGAATCAAGCATGTGTACAGGGGCATAAACGCAGCAGTGATAGGATTGGAGAGGTTCGGTGAGCAAATGAAGACCCTTTGAAGTCATATTGCATGGTACCCATTCCACGGGTTTCAATTTCCCAGGTTTAAGGTATTCTTCCTTCAGCTAAAACATGCATGTGGAACCCAGAGTATGATCAACCATGTGATCGGGAAACGTGTTCAAATATGTCTCAGTTTTCGTACCCTGGTACTCGGGTGCAACATTCCAGATGCTTTACTAACACTCTCCCAACTTGGAGAGTCAGTCCCTTTAACCTCCTGTTTGGCCCAGTTTGCAATTTCTGTGGAAGATGAACAGGAATAGCGAGAACCAATGAGAGACTAGCTGGAGGTGTCTGGACGGGCAAATTTAACTCTCATTTCCCACCAGGAAGAGGAATTAACCAAAGGCTCATCGTGCCCTGCCGAAACCAGATTAGGGCCTGAAGCCATCCTGCGGTGTTGCGGCCAGGTCACAAGAAAGCGAGTTGAAGAAAGGAGCTCAGGGGCACTGTAATTCACAAACCTGCAGAGTTATAAATGACAGCTATCGTCCAAAAATATACTGAAGTAAGGCTGCCAAGAGGACTTGAAACCGGGGCAGAATTGCAGGAAACCGATTTCAGGAGGTAGACTGGAATTGCATTGAAAGCATAGGAAAAGAGGCAGAACGTCCACAATGATGCACTTGGCCAAAAAGGGCGTATGCGTTTTTTCCTGAATATATTCAGGAAAAAACGCATACGCCCTTTTTGGCCAACCAAGCAAGCTTGCAAAGGAAATCTGCACTACAATGAAGTCTCACTTCCCCCCGGTCAAAAGGGCCATCTGAAAAAAGTGTAAAATCCAGAAAGGCAGGACAGGCCATGGAGAACTGGGAGCCTTGTTATGCTGATGGGCGGGATGTAAATTGCCAACAGACACTCGGGAGAAGTGTATGGTGTTTCCTGAAACATCTAAAAAACAAAGCAACAGAGCCTAGGGCACTCCCACTTATGGTCCTATAGCTTAGGGAAATTAAAATCAAAAAGACACAGCCACCCCAAAGTTTGGGACGCCTCTGTTTACAAGAACCTCATGTACCGTACAAGTTCAACATCGCAGAAAGTGAAAAATGGATAAAGAAGTTGTGGTATTTACTTACAAAGCAATATCACTCAGCAATGAAATCTATGTCATCAGGCCCTTAGCAGCACAATGAGTGGATTCAGGTATGATGATTCTAACTGAAATAAGTCACACAGAAAAAGAAACATCATAAGATATCAGTAATACACGGAATGTAAACTTGGCTACACAGGAACAGAACAGGGTCTCAAATTTAGAAAACCAACTTATGCTTGCTTAAGGGTAAAGGTGAGTTGGGGTGCTGCATAAAACCAGAGATCGAAATGAGCACAGATAAAGTTCCTTAAGCCAAATATGGAATAGACAAGAGCTACTCCTTGCTCAGCGAAATGGACTCAACACCCCATATTAAACGCCTAAGAATGTACCTGACTAGTAAGTATCTTAAAACCTATGGATTGCTATGTCTCTGAAAGAGAATCAAGCGTGTGTACAGGGGCATAAACGCAGCAGTGATAGGATTGGAGAGGTTCGGTGAGCAAATGAAGACCCTTTGAAGTCATATTGCATGGTACCCATTCCACGGGTCTCAACTCTCCAGGTTTAAGGTATTCTTCCTTCAGCTAAAACATGCATGTGGAACCCAGAGTATGATCAACCGTGTGAATGGGAGACGTGTTCAAATATGTCTCAGTTTTCCTCCCCTGGTACTCGGGTGCAACATTCCAGACGCTTTACTAACACTCTCCCCACATGGAGAGTCAGCGCCTTTAACCTCCTGTTTGGCCCAGTTTGCAATTTCTGCGGAAGATGAACAGGAATAGCGAGAACCAATGAGAGACTAGCTGGAGGTGTCTGGACGGGCAAATTTAACTCTCATTTCCCACCAGGAAGAGGAAATAACCAAAGGCTCATCGTGCCGTGACGGAACCAGATTAGGGCCTGAAGCCATCCTGCGGTGTTGCGGCCAGCTCAAAAGAAAGCGAGTTGAAGAAAGGAGCTCAGGGGCACTGTAATTCACAAACCTGCAGAGTTATAAATGACAGCTATCGTCCAACAATATACTAAAGTAAGGCTGCCAAGAGGACTTGAAAGCGGGGCAGAATTGCAGGAAACCGATTTCAGGAGGTAGACTGGAATTGCATTGAAAGCATAGGAAAAGAGGCAGAACGTCCACAATGATGCACTTGGCCAAAAAGGACGTATGCGTTTTTTCCTGAATATATTCAGGAAAAAACGCATACGTCCTTTTTGGCCAACTAAGCAAACTTGCAAAGGAAATCTGCACTACAATGAAGTCTCACTTCCCCCCGGTCAAAAGGGCCATCTGAAAAAAGTGTAAAATCCAGAAAGGCAGGACAGGCCATGGAGAACTGGGAGCCTTGTTATGCTGATGGGCGGGATGTAAATTGCCAACAGACACTCGGGAGAAGTGTATGGTGTTTCCTGAAACATCTAAAAAACAAAGCAACAGAGCCTAGGGCATTTCCACTTATGGTCCTATAGCTTAGGGAAATTAAAATCAAAAAGACACAGCCACCCCAAAATTTGGGACGCCTCTGTTTACAAGAACCTCGTTTACAGTACAAGTTCAATATCACAGAAAGTGAAAAATGGATAAAGAACTTGTGGTACTTACGTACAATGCAGTATCACTCAGCAATGAAATCTATGTCATCAGGCCCGTAGCAGCATAATGAGTGGATTCAGGTACGATGATTCTAACTGAAATAAGTCACACAGAAAAAGAAACATCATAAGATATCACTAATACACGGAATGTAAACTTGGCTACACAGGAACTGAATTCCAAAACAGAACAGTGTCTCAAATTTAGAAAACCAACTTATGCTTGCTTAAGGGGAAAGGTGAGTTGGGGTGCTGCATAAAACCAGAGATTGAAATGAGCACAGATAAAGTTCCTTAAGCCAAATATGGAATAGACAAGAGCTACTCCTTGCTCAACGAAATGGACTCAACACCCCATATTAAACGCCTAAGAATGTACCTGACTAGTAAGTATCTTAAAACCTATGGATTGCTATGTCTCCGAAAGAGAATCAAGCATGTGTACAGGGGCATAAACGCAGCAGTGATAGGATTGGAGAGGTTCGGTGAGCAAATGAAGACCCTTTGAAGTCATATTGCATGGTACCCATTCCACGGGTTTCAACTACCCAGGTTTAAGGTATTCTACCTTCAGCTAAAACATGCATGTGGAAACTAGAGTATGATCAACCATGTGATCGGGAAACGTGTTCAAATATGTCTCAGTTTTCGTACTCTGGTACTCGGGTGCAACATTCCAGACGCTTTACTAACACCCTCCCGACTTGGAGAGTCAGTCCCTTTAACCTCCTGTTTGGCCCAGTTTGCAATTTCTGTGGAAGATGAACAGGAATAGCGAGAACCAATGAGAGACTAGCTGGAGGTGTCTGGACGGGCAAATTTAACTCTCATTTCCCACCAGGAAGAGGAATTAACCAAAGGCTCAGCTTGCCGTGCCGGAACCAGATTAGGGCCTGAAGCCATCCTGCGGTGTTGCGGCCAGCTCAACAGAAAGCGAGTTGAAGAAAGGAGCTCAGGGGCACTGTAATTCACAATCCTGCAGAGTTATAAATGACAGCTATCGTCCAAAAATATACTGAAGTAAGGCTGCCAAGAGGACTTGAAAGCGGGGCAGAATTGCAGGAAACCGATTTCAGGAGGTAGACTGGAATTGCATTGAAAGCATAGGAAAAGAGGCAGAACGTCCACAGTGATGCACTTGGCCAAAAAGGGCGTATGCGTTTTTTCCTGAATATATTCAGGAAAAAACGCATACGCCCTTTTTGGCCAACCAAGCAAGCTTGCAAAGGAAATCTGCACTACAATGAAGTCTCACTTCCCCCCGGTCAAAAGGGCCATCTGAAAAAAGTGTAAAATCCAGAAAGGCAGGACAGGCCATGGAGAACTGGGAGCCTTGTTATGCTGATGGGCGGGATGTAAATTGCCAACAGCCACTCGGGAGAAGTGTATGGTGTTTCCTGAAACATCTAAAAAACAAAGCAACAGAGCCTAGGGCACTTCCACTTATGGTCCTATAGATTAGGGAAATTAAAATCAAAAAGACACAGCCACCCCAAAGTTTGGGACGCCTCTGTTTACAAGAACCTCATTTACCGTACAAGTTCAATATCACAGAAAGTGAAAAATGGATAAAGAACTTGTGGTACTTACGTACAATGCAGTATCACTCAGCAATGAAATCTATGTCATCAGGCCCGTAGAAGCATAATGAGTGGATTCAGGGACGATGATTCTAACTGAAATAAGTCACACAGAAAAAGAAACATCATAAGATATCACTAATACACGGAATGTAAACTTGGCTACACAGGAACTGAATTCCAAAACAGAACAGGGTCTCAAATTTAGAAAACCAACTTATGCTTGCTTAAGGGGAAAGGTGAGTTGGGGTGCTGCATAAAACCAGAGATTGAAATGAGCACAGATAAAGTTCCTTAAGCCAAATATGGAATAGACAAGAGCTACTCCTTGCTCAACGAAATGGACTCAACACCCCATATAAAACGCCTAAGAATGTACCTGACTAGTAAGTATCTTAAAACCTATGGATTGCTAGGTCTCCAAAAGAGAATCAAGCGTGTGTACAGGGGCATAAACGCAGCAGTGATAGGATTGGAGAGGTTCGGTGAGCAAATGAAGACCCTTTGAAGTCATATTGCATGGTACCCATTCCACGGGTCTCAACTCTCCAGGTTTAAGGTATTCTTCCTTCAGCTAAAACATACATGTGGAACCCAGAGTATGATCAACCGTGTGAACGGGAGACGTGTTCAAATATGTCTCAGTTTTGGTCCCCTGGTACTCGGGTGCAACATTCCAGACGCTTTACTAGCACTCTCCCCACTTGGAGAGTCAGCGCCTTTAACCTCCTGTTTGGCCCAGTTTGCAATTTCTGCAGAAGATGAACAGGAATAGGGAGAACCAATGAGAGACTAGCTGGAGGTGTCTGGACGGGCAAATTTAACTCTCATTTCCCACCAGGAAGAGGAAATAACCAAAGGCTCAGCATGCCGTGCCGGAACAAGATTAGGGCCTGAAGCCATCCTGCGGTGTTGCGGCCAGCTCAAAAGAAAGCGAGTTGAAGAAAGGAGCTCAGGGGCACTGTAACTCACAAACATGCAGAGTTATAAATGACAGCTATCGTCCAAAGATATACTGAAGTAAGGCTGCCAAGAGGACTTGAAAGCGGGGCAGAATTGCAGGAAACCGATTTCAGGAGGTAGACTGGAATTGCATTGAAAGCATAGGAAAAGAGGCAGAACGTCCACAATGATGCACTTGGCCAAAAAGCGCGTATGCGTTTTTTCCTGAATATATTCAGGAATAAACGCATACGCCCTTTTTGGCCAACCAAGCAAGCTTGCAAAGGAAATCTGCACTACAATGAAGTCTCACTTCCCCCCGGTCAAAAGGGCCATCTGAAAAAAGTGTAAAATCCAGAAAGGCAGGACAGGCCATGGAGAACTGGGAGCCTTTTTATGCTGATGGGAGGGATGTAAATTGCCAACAGCCACTCGGGAGAAGTGTATGGTGTTTCCTGAAACATCTAAAAAACAAAGCAACAGAGCCTAGGGCACTTCCACTTATGGTCCTATAGCTTAGGGAAATTAAAATCAAAAAGACACAGCCACCCCAAAGTTTGGGACGCCTCTGTTTACAAGAACCTCATTTACCGTACAAGTTCAATATCACAGAAAGTGAAAAATGGATAAAGAAGTTGTGGTACTTACGTACAATGCAGTATCACTCAACAATGAAATCTATGTCATCAGGCCCGTAGCAGCATAATGAGTGGATTCAGGTACGATGATTCTAACTGAAATAAGTCACACAGAAAAAGAAACATCATAAGATATCACTAATACACAGAATGTAAACTTGGCTACACAGGAACTGAATTCCAAAACAGAACAGGGTCTCAAATTTAGAAAACCAACTTATGCTTGCTTAAGGGGAAAGGTGAGTTGGGGTGCTGCATAAAACCAGAGATTGAAATGAGCACAGATAAAGTTCCTTAAGCCAAATATGGAATAGATAAGAGCTACTCCTTGCTCAACGAAATGGACTCAACACCCCATATTAAATGCCTAAGAATGTACCTGACTAGTAAGTATCTTAAAACCTATGGATTGCTATGTCTCCAAAAGATTATCAAGCGTCTGTACAGGGGGATAAACGCAGCAGTGATAGGATTGGAGAAGTTCGGTGAGCACATGAAGACCCTTTGAAGTCATATTGCATGGTACCCATTACACGGGTCTCAACTCTCCAGGTTTAAGGTATTCTTCCTTCAGCTAAAACATGCATGTGGAACCCAGAGTATGATCAACCGTGTGAACGGGAGACGTGTTCAAATATGTCTCAGTTTTCCTCCCCTGGTACTCGGGTGCAACATTCCAGACGCTTTACTAACACCCTCCCGACTTGGAGAGTCAGTCCCTTTAACCTCCTGTTTGGCCCAGTTTGCAATTTCTGTGGAAGATGAACAGGAATAGCGAGAACCAATGAGAGACTAGCTGGAGGTGTCTGGACGGGCAAATTTAACTCTCATTTCCCACCAGGAAGAGGAATTAACCAAAGGCTCAGCGTGCCGTGCCGGAACCAGATTAGGGCCTGAAGCCATCCTGCGGTGTTGCGGCCAGCTCAAAAGAAAGCGAGTTGAAGAAAGGAGCTCAGGGGCACTGTAATTCACAAACCTGCAGACTTATAAATGACAGCTATCGTCCAAAAATATACTGAAGTAAGGCTGCCAAGAGGACTTGAAAGCGGGGCAGAATTGCAGGAAACCGATTTCAGGAGGTAGACTGGAATTGCATTGAAAGCATAGGAAAAGAGGCAGAACGTCCACAATGATGCACTTGGCCAAAAAGGGCGTATGCGTTTTTTCCTGAATATATTCAGGAAAAAACGCATACGCCCTTTTTGGCCAACCAAGCAAGCTTGCAAAGGAAATCTGCACTACAATGAAGTCTCACTTCCCCCCGGTCAAAAGGGCCATCTGAAAAAAGTGTAAAATCCAGAAAGGCAGGACAGGCCATGGAGAACTGGGAGCCTTGTTATGCTGATGGGCGGGATGTAAATTGCCAACAGACACTCGGGAGAAGTGTATGGTGTTTCCTGAAACATCTAAAAAACAAAGCAACAGAGCCTAGGGCACTTCCACTTATGGTCCTATAGCTTAGGGAAATTAAAATCAAAAAGACACAGCCACCCCAATGTTTGGGACGGCTCTGTTTACAAGAACCTCGTTTACGGTACAAGTTCAATATCGCAGAAAGTGAAAAATGGATAAAGAAGTTGTGGTACTTATGTACAATGCAAAATCACTCAGCCATGAAATCTATGTCATCAGGCCCGTAGCAGCATAATGTGTGGATTCAGGTATGATGATTCTAACTGAAATAAGTCACACAGAAAAAGAAACATCATAAGATATCACTAATACACGGAATGTGAACTTGGCTACACATGAACTGAATTACAAAACAGAACAGGGTCTCAAGTTTAGAAAACCAACTTATGGTTGCTTAAGGGGGAAAGTGAGTTGGGGTGCTGCATAAAACCAGAGTTTGAAATTAGCACAGATACCATTCAATAAGCCAAATATGTAATAGACAAGACCTACCCCTTGCTCAACAAAATGGACTCAACAATGAGGTATCACCTCACACCTGATAGAATGGGCATCATGAGAAAATCTACAAACAAAAATGCTGGAAAGGGTGTGGAGAAAAGGAACCCTCTTCCACTATTGTTGGGAATATAAATTGATACAGTCACTACGGAGAACAATATGGAGTTTCTTAAGAAACTAACAGTAGAATTACCATATGATACAGCAATCCCAGTACTGGACATATACCCAGACAAAACCATAAATCAAAACGAGACATTCACCGCAATGTTCATTGCATCACTATTTACAATATCGAGGTAATGGAAGCAACCTAAATGCCCACAGACAGACGAATGCATAAAGCTGTGGTACATATATAAAATGGAATATTACTAAGCCATGAAAAGGAATGAAATTGGGTCATTTGTAGAGACGTCGATGGATCTAGAGACTGTCATACAGAGTGAAGAAAGTCAGAAAGAGAAAAACAAATCTTGTATATTCATGCATATATGTGGAACCTAGAAAAACTGTACAGATTAACCATTTTGCAAGGCATAAATAGAGCAACAGATGTAGACAACAAATGTATGGACAACAAGGGGGGAAAGCTGTTGGGGGGGTGGTGGTGGGAGGAGTTGAGAGACTGGGATTGGCATGTATACATTTATATGTATAAAATAGATAACCAATAAGAACCTGCTGTATAAAAATATAAAATAAAATTCAAAATTAAAAAGAAATAAAATTTAAAAAATAAAACAGAAAAAACAATTATTCCCTTCACATACATGTATTTATATGAATAAATTATTTCCATGCTTATATCTGTAAATACAAAAAAGAGGAATAAAATCTACCTTGAAGCAAAAACGAAAAAGAGAAAAAAAACACAGAACCCACCAGTTCCACAGAAGAAAACCGTATCAGGGCACTTGCTCCAGTTGTAAACAATTCTGAAGTTGGCCAGTGGTGGGGAATCGTCTCCCATTCAGCCAGCAGCCCCCACGCAACAAGCGTCCTCATTGCAAAGCTGGGGCACCGTGCCGAGGCATCTGTGAGTAAACGTGAGCTGAGCCCCAGGCCAGTTGCTGCTGAACTATTCCCACCCGTCCCAGGTAAAACACCTGAATATATACAAGGACTTGAAAGCCTAGAGGAAGGGCCATAGAGCCACACGAGTGACAGCATGCCGGCCGACTTGGTGCCTGCAGGCCAGCCAGGATGGTCCTGGCCCTGGGTGCTCTTCTGGAAGATTTCCATTTCCCTGACTGAGATACCCGTCCTGTCCCTGCCCCCACTGCTTTTTTCCTTCCTCACCTCTGCCCAGGGAGAAATTCCAGCAGCAGGTATGGGTGACACATCCTCTTCTTTAGCAGGTGGCAGCCTGGCAACTGCTGCAGAAAGTCCAGCAGAGCCCCACTCACACTGGGCCACCCACAAAGCCGTGGCCTCTCACTCCCTCCCACCAGCCCAGCCCCGAGACTGCTGACAGGGCAGAGAAAATGGCGTCAGGCACGGCTGCAGGGGCTCTTGCTGCCTGGAGTGGTATTTATATTGATCTCAACCCAGGCACACCTGGGGAGGGCTGGCCCGCACGGTAAGGCTGCCCAGGTCAGCCAATCATCACCCCTCAGGGGCTCACAGTTGCAGAAAATGGAACTTGCTGAACCGGCCAGGTCCAAGGAACAGGTGTGGGCTCCTGAGAGTCAGGATAGACAAGGGGCTGCAGCTTTGGCTTGTTTTCTAATCATTTTATCTGGCCCATGAGTGGGAGACAACTTCAAGAAAACCCTCTCCTTATGAGAGGAACCCAGGAGTCAGGGAGAGGAGGGGTGGGTGGTGGTTGGAGACAGAGGCCTGGTGCCCCGGGTGCAGTGGAAGTCTCTGGAAGACCAGGTGGAGGGAGGCCGCACAGAGTGATGCCCAGGGTCACAGACCTGTCGCAGCTGCTGTTTGTTAGTTCAAGTCCTGCTCTGAGGTGCTCTGTGTCAGCTCTGAGCGACAGGTGAGCTGGGGGTGCTCTGCAATGAGGGCTATGTGCACGGTTCCTGTGTGCCCAGCCCTGCCACGGTACCTGCAAGGGTAGCTCTGTATCCTGGGAAGGGCCTGACCACGAGAGCCCCGTGGGCTGGGGTGGGGGTGGGGTACCTGCCCAGGTGAGCTCCATATTCTGGGATTGGTCTGACCACGAGAGCCCCATGGGCTGCTGGGGACCTGGTAAAGGATGTCAGGACAGTCAGTGAAGCCACCGAGGATATACCTCCAGTTGCTCCTAATTCCTACACCCTGCTGGTCATTCTACCAACCACCAGGACATGGTATTCTGTATTAGTCTTCAATGATGCCTTCTTTTGTATTCCATTAGTCCCAGAGTCACAAGAAATTTTGGCTTGTGAGTGGCAGGACTCAACATACAACTAAAACAATACTTCCGGGCCGTCTTGCCCCAAGGGTGCAAAAATTCCCACACCATCTTTGGGGAAAGCTTAGCTAAAGACCTAAAAGTTCTACCTCTGGAAAAGGAAACCCTCCTTCAGTACGCAGACGACATTCTGATCGCCAGCCCTACTAAGGAGGCCTCTGAACTACCAAGCCAATAAAGGATAGAAGTTGTCCAAGAAAAAGCTCAAATATCACAGACTGCAGTGACCTGCCTGGGCTTCATTCTCACAGAAGGTCGGAGAAGCCCATCCCAGGAAAGGGAAGAAACCATTTGCAGCCTTACCCCTTTCTAAAACTAGAAGACAGCTTAGGGGTTCCTGGGGAGGCCAGGGTTTGCTGCTTCTGGATCCCTAACTACAGTCTACTAGCTGGGCCTCTATATGAAACACTGAAAGGAAAAGATGATGATCCTTTTGAATAGAATCCAGAAGTGGCCTTTCAAGAATGGAAAGAGCAGTCAATTCAGACCCTTGCCCTGGAACTCCCTAATTTAGCTAAACCCTTTGACCTTTACATTCCCGGTGAAAGGTGAATCGCCATTGGAGAATTAGTGCAAAAACTGGGACCACTTGAAATGGAACAATGCAAGAATGCCATCCAGGTAGGATAAACTACGGTCACCAAGGGGCTTGGCCCACTGCCGCATCTGGCCAAGATACTGGCGGTATCTAAAAACCTGGAAATCAGCAGCCCAAAAGGCCACCTCCCTCCTAAGGGAAAAGGACCCCACGTGGTGATCCTAACCACCAACCATGCCCTGAAGTTGCAGGGTTCGCTCCGTGGGCACACCGACCTCGAGTGAGGAGGCCCTCCAACTCCAACATCCAGAGAGATAACCGGGGGCAACAGGGCACCATGACGATTCGTGTGAACATCACTTGACCTGGAGTTTCTCTCATAAAACAACAAGAGTGTGTCCCAAAAGAGCAGACTACTGCTTGCAGGACTTACTGTACCCAGAGGGGAGCTAATAATCTTGGCGGGGGAACCGTATATCACACTGTCACCATAGAAAAGCCTACAGACACCGTGATGATGGTGGCCAATAAGACCGGCTGGACTCCTGTTTACTTCAAAAGGCTGTTGACTCAGTGGTCATCATGGTCCTTGATCACCACTGACCCTGGACTGTCTGGGAGTTGAGCGGGCAGGGCTCTGACACCTGGTGCTGTTTGTACGTTAATTCAGGGGCCTAATTGAAGAAAGCGCAGACTACTGGTCAGAGCATCTAGGCTGGCAGAAACAGTCAGCCTAAGGTGGCCGAACAAATGTGGGGCGGGGTGAAACCGGCCCCCACAGCGTCTCTGCACATCTCTTTCCTGGACCCTTAAAGGTCATTAGAATCTATAACACTTCCAATGCTGGTGCTCAGGTGGACGAGCAGGGAGGCAGGGGACCTGGGGACAATCAACGTCACCTGGAGGCTGCTGGAGAGAAGCTCTGACCCTCGCCCCCGGGTATTAGGGCTCCCAACTCAGCACTCAGCAGTTACAGAAGAAGTGTCTGCACCCTCAGCACTCCAAGAATGAGGAACGGGACAAAAGGCAGAGGAGGGGTTTGTCCCCAGCAAAGCCCATTAAAAATCCCTGGGAGATAAAAATAGAATCTGGGCAATAAAGTCAAGTCTAACCTTTTTTATCCTTTGTGCTTTGTCTAATTTCACGTGCTCCTAGGGTCCCGCATGCAGAGGTTCCACACCTGGCACTTCAGACCAGATTTCCTAGTGCAGAATGGCTGGGTCGACACCTCAGCTCCTGGGGCCCAGTGCAGACTCCGCGATATAGAGCCTGAGCTGCAGCCAACCTGGCCCTCGAGAGCTCCGCCCCCTCCCTCCCACTGACTCTGACAGGATCTCTACACAGCAGCCCAGCCCACAGCCCACGGGGTAGTGCATGCTCTCACCTCTCCATTCTCTGATCAAAATATAAAGTTTCCTTTGCTTGTGAACCAAACTCAGTCTCGATCTGTTGGCCCCAATGACACTGGGCAGGGGGACACTTGTTGGGGTCCACTCTGGAGGATCAGTAACAGAAATTGAGACTATTGTAACCTCAATGAACAGATGTGTGAGCCAAACTGTAGTTAACATAGAACAGTGTATAAGGCTCGGGTAAAATAAGATGTTTCTAACACTTCCATTTGATATTTCCATCACTTTATTATAAGCAAGTTCAGTGAAAAGGTTTGTCTTATTTGTCAGGTCAATATTAGAGAAACGAAGTGATTTCTTTCCAAGGATGTACATCTAATAATCTTGGTTAAAGCTTCAATCTTGTTTTAAATGCTTTTCCATTGAAAATGATACCTCTCTTTCAGCTCCCCCATTTCTGAGAAGTATAAAATCTTATAATTTATTATTACCAAAGGGGAAAGGTGGGAGGAGGGATAAATTAACAGTTTGGGATTAACACATACACACTGCTATGTATAAAATAGATCATCAACAAGGAACTACTGTATAGCACAGGGAACTACACTCAACATTTTGCAATAACCTATAAGGGGAAATAATCTGAAAAAGAATAGATATTTTTATTGACATCATCTATCAATGACAGTTAAAGTGTAATCTAAGGGAAGCTGGTGGTGAGTGCTTCTGACCCTGAAGACTTCAATCATCTAAAGTTTGGACTCTGCCTACTTCCCAAGGCCCTTAATGAACATATGTGTAGCCGTAGCTTAAAAAATTCCCCAGTTTGGGTTTCAGGGAGACACTGATTTTGAAAAAGCCCTGGTGTTCTCCTTACATGAATGGGACTCTTCCTACTGCTAAAACATGTCTGTCACACCCAGAGGATGGTATACCGTCTGATCGGGAAGAGTTTGGAAAAGGCATCTCATCTCCTCATCTCCTGGTGCTCGGGTTCACCCCTCCAGAGTCTTTATTAACAGTCTCCCCACTTGGAGATGTCAGCACTGTCAACATCCTGTTGCGTACAGTTTGGAATTTGTCCAGAGGATGAAGCGGAAGGATGAGGAACAATGAGAGACAAGTCCTAGGTGTTCAGACAGGGACATGTCACTCTAATTTCCAATCAGGAAGACGAATTGACCAAAGGCTAGGGTTGCCCATGGAAACAGTATAGGGCTTGAGGAAATCCCGCTGCTTTGTGGCCAGTTCCCATAAACACAAGTTGAACAATGGAACTCAGGGGCAGTAAAATTCACAAAACTGCAGAGTTGAAAATATCCATCACTGAAAAATGTCTTGAGGAAAGTCAGAGAAAAGGACTTGTAAGCAAGGGAGAATGGCAGGAAAGGGATTTGAGGAGGTAGAAAGGACTCGCCATTAAGCACAAGAAAAGGAGCTGAACATTGCCAACATTGCAGTTGGCCAAAAAGGGTGTATGCGTTTTTTTCTGTATATATTCAAGAAAAGGGCATACACTTTTTTAGCCAACCAAACAGGTGGGCACTGGAAGTCAATACTACAAAAGATATCACTTCGCATCAGTCAGAAGAGCCATCCTCATAAAGCGTAAACAACAGAAATGCAGGACAGGGCAAGGAGAAGAGGGAGCCCTGTGAGACTTATAGTGGAAATGTATATTGCCAACGGCCATTCTGGAGAAGTGTATTGTGTTTACTAAAACATCTAAAAAATGAGCTACAGAGCATAGGGCACTTGCACTCATGGGCGTATATCTTGAGAAAAACAAAAATCGAGAGGACACAGGCACCCCAATGTTTACCCCCTCTCTGTTTAAAAGATCCTCAACTAGGATATAACTTAAATGTCTCTGGAGGGAAAAAATGGGTAGAGATGTGGTACTTAGGTAGAGTGGAATATTATTCAGCCTGGAAATCAATGAAATATGGCCAGTTGTAACAACTCTGGAGGAGTTACGTATGATCTTTCTAAGTGACATAATTCAAAAAGAAAAAGACACATATCATAAGATATCACTTAAAGGTGGAATCCAAAATGGCTACACATGAAATAAATTACAAAACAAAAACATAGTCAAATATGTAGAAAACACGCATAAGGCTGCTAAACGGGAAAGGTGGGGAGGGGTGAGGCATCACCCAGGAGGTTGAAATTAGCAAAGATACCATTCCAAATACCAAACTGATAATCAACAAGGCCTACACGGTAGCTAAAAGAACTGCACTCAGCACACTCAAGTCACCGGAAAAGAATATATACGACTGGTAAGAATCTGAAAAAGAATTTACTGATGTCTCTCTGTACGTGAATCAAGTGGATGTACAGCAGCAAGAAACAGAGCTTTGAAAATCAGCTGTAACCAATATAGTAATAAATTGAAAAAAATAAACGACAGAGAGACAGAGAAAACCTCTTACAACTTTTCCTCAGGGCCGGTGATGCAACATGGATTGAACACATCTAGACCCACAGCAGGATGAGACATAAGGCTGGAAACTGTTTGTGCTAAGAGAAATGTGAGGTTGGGTGAGGAAATGCACACCCTTTAAAGTAATACTACCTGGTACCCATTCAATGGGTCCCAAATATGCAGGTTCAAGGGATCTTCCTACAGCTAAAACATGCATGGAAAACCCAGAGGACTGTACACCATGTGATCGGGAGATGTGTCTAAAATGCAGCTCATTTATCCTCTCCTGGTGCTCCTGTTCACCATTCCAGCCACGTTACTTAGAATCTCCCCACTTGGAGAATCAGCACATTTCAACTTCTGTTTCACACATTTTGCAAATTGTGAGGAGGATGAACGGGGAACCAATGAGAGAATAGTTGTAGGGGTTTGGACGGGCACATATCACTCTAATTTCCCATTAAGAATAAGAATTGAAAAAAGGCTCAGCCCGCCTCGCCCGAGCCAAAATAGGGCCTGAAGCAATCCTGCGGGTTTGAGGCCAGCTCACAAAAGAGCAACTTAAAAAATGGAGCTCAGGGTCACTGCAATTCACAAACCTGCAGAGTTATAAATGAAAACTAACGTCCAAAAATATGTTGAGGTAAGGCAAAGAAGAGGATCTGAATGCAAGACAGAATTGCAAGAAACAGATTTCAAGAGATAGATTGGACTCGTCTTTAAAGCACATGAAAAGCGGCAGAATTTCGACAATGATGCAGTTGGCCCAAAAGGGCGTATGCGTTTTTTCCTGATTATATCCAGGAAAAAACGCATACGCACTTTATGGGCAACGAAGCAAGCAAGCAATGCAAATGTGCACAACAAAGAAGTCTCATTTCCCACTGGTCAAAAGGGCCATCCTAAAAAATTGTAAAAACCAGAAATGCAGGACAGGCCATGGAGAACAGGGAGCCTTTATACGCTGATGGGCAGTGTGTGAACTGCCGAGAGCCACTCTGGAGAAGTGTATGGTGGTTCCTAAATCATCTAAAAAACAGAGCTACAGAGCATAGGACACTTCCAATCATGGGAGTATATCTAGGGAAGTCTAAAAATCAACAAGACACAAGCACACCACAGTTTAGGGCTACTCTGTTTACAAGAACCTCAACTTCAGTATACCTTAAATATCCCAGGAAAGAGAGCAATGGATAAAGAAGATGTGGTACTTATGTACAATGGAATATTTCTTCACCATGAAATCAATGTAATAAGGCTAGTAGAAGGATAAAGAGTGGATTTAGGTCCGATAATACTACTTGAAATAAGTCAAACAGAAAAGAAACATATCATAAGATATCACTTATAGAGGGAGGGTAAATATGGCTGCACAAGAAATGAATTACAGAACAGAACAGTGTCTCACATTTAGAAAACACACTTATTTCAGCTTAAGGGGAAAGGAGAGGTGGGGTGATGCATAAAACCAGAGTTTGAAATTAGCACAGATACCGTTCAATAAACCAAATAGATATTAGACAAGATCTACACCTTGCTCAATGAACTGGCCTCAACACACCCTATACACCGCAGAGAAATATATCTGAGTAATAAGAATCTTAAAACCCATGTATTGATATATCTCCATAAGGGAATCAAGTGTGTGCAGAGTGGGACAAACACAGCAGTGAAAATGAGCTAAACCCCATTATAGAAATAAATTTTAAAAACAAAACGCAGAAACAATGAAAGAGAGAAAAATTCTTACAAAATTCGCTCAGGGGCTGTGATGCAACCTGGATTGACCACATGTAAACCCACAGCTGGATAAGACATAAGGCTGGACACTTGGGGCTGAGAGGATTGATGAGCTTTGGTGAGCAACTGCCAAAAGTTTAATGCAATACTTCATGCTACTCATTCCAAGGGTCCCAACACTCCAGGTTGAAGGGAATCTTCCTACAGCTAAACCATGCTTGGGAAACCCAGCGACTGGTATACCATATGATCGGGAAAGGTTTCTAAAACGCACCTCATTTTTCCTCTCCTGGGGCTCCGGATCGACATTCCAGCCGCTTTACCAAAAATATCCCCACATGGAGAGTCAATGTCTTTAAGTTCTGGTATCGCACAGTCTGCAGTTAGTGCGGAGGATGAATGGGAATAGGGGGAACCAGTGAGAAACTAGCTGTAGCGGTTTCAATGGGCACATGTCACTCTAAATTCACATCAGTAAGAAGAATAAACCAAAGGCACAGCAAGGTGCCCCAGAAGAAGAATAGGGCCTGAAGGAATCCTGTGGTTATGAGGCAAGATCACAAAAATAAGAGCTGAAAAATGGAGCTAAGGGCCACTGCAATTCAAAAACCTGCAGAGTTATAAAGGCCAACTATTTTCAAAAAATATATTGAGGTAAGGCTATGAAGAGGCATTGAAAGCAAGGCAGAATTGCAGGAAAACGATTTCAGGAGGTAGACTGGAATTGCATTTAAAGCATAGGAAAAGAGGCAGAACGTCCACAATGATTCACTTGGCCAAAAAGGGCGTATGCCTTTTTTCCTGAATTTATTCAGGAAAAAAGGCATACGCCCTTTTTGGCCAACCAAGCAAGCTTGCAAAGGAAATCTGCACTACAATGAAGTCTCACTTCCCCCTGGTCAAAAGGGCCATCTGAAAAAAGTGTAAAATCCAGAAAGGCAGGACAGGCCATGGAGAACTGGGAGCCTTGTTATGCTGATGGACGGGATGTAAATTGCCAACAGCCACTCGGGAGAAATGTATGGGGTTTCCTGAAACATCTAAAAAACAAAGCAACAGAGCCTAGGGCACTTCCACTTATGGTCCTATAGCTTAGAGAAATTAAAATCAAAAAGACACAGCCACCCCAAAGTTTGGGATGGCTCTGTTTACAAGAACCTCGTTTACGGTACAAGTTCAATATCGCAGAAAGTGAAAAATGGATAAAGAAGTTGTGGTACTTACGTACAATGCAATATCAATCAGCAATGAAATCTATGTCATCAGGCCCGTAGCAGCATAATGAGTGGATTCAGGTACGATGATTCTAACTGAAATAAGTCACACAGAAAAAGAAACATCATAAGATATCAGTAATACACGGAATGTAAACTTGGCTACACAGGAACTGAATTACAGAACAGAACAGGGTCTCAAATTTAGAAAACCAACTTATGCTTGCTTAAGGGTAAAGGTGAGTTGGGGTGCTGCATAAAACCAGAGATTGAAATGAGCACAGATAAAGTTCCTTAAGCCAAATATGGAATAGACAAGAGCTACTCCTTGCTCAACGAAATGGACTCAACACCGCATATTAAACGCCTAAGAATGTACCTGACTAGTAAGTATCTTAAAACCTATGGATTGCTATGTCTCCGACAGAGAACCAAGCATGTGTACAGGGGCATAAACGCAGCAGTGATAGGATTGGAGAGGTTCGGTGAGCAAATGAAGACCCTTTGAAGTCATATTGCATGGTACCCATTCCACGGGTTTCAACTACCCAGGTTTAAGGTATTCTTCCTTCAGCTAAAACATGCATGTGGAACCCAGAGTATGATCAACCGTGTGAACGGGAGACATGTTCAAATATGTCTCAGTTTTCCTCCCCTGGTACTCGGGTGCAACATTCCAGACGCTTTACTAACACTCTCCCCACTTGGAGAGTCAGTCACTTTAACCTCCTGTTTGGCCCAGTTTGCAATTTCTGCGGAAGATGAACAGGAATAGGGAGAAACAATGACAGACTAGCTGGAGGTGTCTGGACGGGCAAATTTAACTCTCATTTCCCACCAGGAAGAGGAATTAACCAAAGGCTCAGCTTGCCGTGCCGGAACCAGATTAGGGCCTGAAGCCATCCTGCGGTGTTGCGGCCAGCTCAAAAGAAAGCGAGTTGAAGAAAGGAGCTCAGGGGCACTGTAATTCACAAACCTGCAGAGTTATAAATGACAGCTATCGTCCAAAAATATACTGAAGTAAGGCTGCCAAGAGGACTTGAAAGCGGGGCAGAATTGCAGGAAACCGATTTCAGGAGGTAGACTGGAATTGCATTGAAAGCATAGGAAAAGAGGCAGAACGTCCACAATGATGCACTTGGCCAAAAAGGGCGTATGCGTTTTTTCCTGAATATATTCAGGAAAAAACGCATACGCCCTTTCTGGCCAACCAAGCAAGCTTGCAAAGGAAATCTGCACTACAATGAAGTCTCACTTCCCCCCGGTCAAAAGGGCCATCTGAAAAAAGTGTAAAATCCAGAAAGGCAGGACAGGCCATGGAGAACTGGGAGCCTTGTTATGCTGATGGGCGGGATGTAAATTGCCAACAGACACTCGGGAGAAGTGTATGGTGTTTCCTGAAACATCTAAAAAACAAAGCAACAGAGCCTAGGGCACTTCCACTTATGGTCCTATAGCTTAGGGAAGTTTAAATCTAAAACACACAGCCACCCCAAAATTTGGGACGCCTCTGTTTACAAGAACCTCGTTTACAGTACAAGTTCAACATCGCAGAAAGTGAAAAATGGATAAAGAAGTTGTGGTATTTACTTACAAAGCAATATCACTCAGCAATGAAATCTATGTCATCAGGCCCTTAGCAGCACAATGAGTGGATTCAGGTATGATGATTCTAACTGAAATAAGTCACACAGAAAAAGAAACATCATAAGATATCAGTAATACACGGAATGTAAACTTGGCTACACAGGAACTGAATTACAGAACAGAACAGGGTCTCAAATTTAGAAAACCAACTTATGCTTGCTTAAGGGTAAAGGTGAGTTGGGGTGCTGCATAAAACCAGAGATTGAAATGAGCACACATAAAGTTCCTTAAGCCAAATATGGAATAGACAAGAGCTACTCCTTGCTCAACGAAATGGACTCAACACCGCATATTAAACGCCTAAGAATGTACCTGACTAGTAAGTATCTTAAAACCTATGGATTGCTATGTCTCCGAAAGAGAATCAAGCATGTGTACAGGGGCATAAACGCAGCAGTGATAGGATTGGAGAGGTTCGGTGAGCAAATGAAGACCCTTTGAAGTCATATTGCATAGTACCCATTCCACGGGTTTCAACTACCCAGGTTTAAGGTATTCTTCCTTCAGCTAAAACATGCATGTGGAACCCAAAGTATGATCAACCATGTGATCGGGAAACGTGTTCAAATATGTCTCAGTTTTCGTACCCTGGTACTCGGGTGCAACATTCCAGACGCTTTACTAACACCCTCCCGACTTGGAGAGTCAGTCCCTTTAACCTCCTGTTTGGCCCAGTTTGCAATTTCTGTGGAAGATGAACAGGAATAGCGAGAACCAATGAGAGACTAGCTGGAGGTGTCTGGACGGGCAAATTTAACTCTCATTTCCCACCATTAAGAGGAATTAACCAAAGGTTCAGCTTGCCGTGCCGGAACCAGATTAGGGCCTGAAGCCATCCTGCGGTGTTGCGGCCAGGTCACAAGAAAGCGAGTTGAAGAAAGGAGCTCAGGGGCACTGTAATTCACAAACCTGCAGAGTTATAAATGACAGCTATCGTCCAAAAATATACTGAAGTAAGGCTGCCAAGAGGACTTGAAAGCGGGGCAGAATTGCAGGAAACCGATTTCAGGAGGTAGACTGGAATTGCATTGAAAGCATAGGAAAAGAGGCAGAACGTCCACAATGATGCACTTGGCCAAAAAGGGCGTATGCGTTTTTTCCTGAATATATTCAGGAAAAAACGCATACGCCCTTTTTGGCCAACCAAGCAAGCTTGCAAAGGAAATCTGCACTACAATGAAGTCTCACTTCCCCCCGGTCAAAAGGGCCATCTGAAAAAAGTGTAAAATCCAGAAAGGCAGGACAGGCCATGGAGAACTGGGAGCCTTGTTATGCTGATGGGCGGGATGTAAATTGCCAACAGACACTCGGGAGAAGTGTATGGTGTTTCCTGAAACATCTAAAAAACAAAGCAACAGAGCCTAGGGCACTTCCACTTATGGTCCTATAGCTTAGGGAAATTTAAATCTAAAACACACAGCCACCCCAAAGTTTGGGACGCCTCTGTTTACAAGAACCTCGTTTACAGTACAAGTTCAACATCGCAGAAAGTGAAAAATGGATAAAGAAGTTGTGGTATTTACTTACAAAGCAATATCACTCAGCAATGAAATCTATGTCATCAGGCCCTTAGCAGCACAATGAGTGGATTCAGGTATGATGATTCTAACTGAAATAAGTCACACAGAAAAAGAAACATCATAAGATATCAGTAATACACGGAATGTAAACTTGGCTACACAGGAACTGAATTACAGAACAGAACAGGGTCTCAAATTTAGAAAACCAACTTATGCTTGCTTAAGGGTAAAGGTGAGTTGGGGTGCTGCATAAAACCAGAGATTGAAATGAGCACAGATAAAGTTCCTTAAGCCAAATATGGAATAGACAAGAGCTACTCCTTGCTCAACGAAATGGACTCAACACCGCATATTAAACGCCTAAGAATGTACCTGACTAGTAAGTATCTTAAAACCTATGGATTGCTATGTCTCTGAAAGAGAATCAAGCATGTGTACAGGGGCATAAACGCAGCAGTGATAGGATTGGAGAGGTTCAGTGAGCAAATGAAGACCCTTTGAAGTCATATTGCATGGTACCCATTCCACGGGTTTCAACTACCCAGGTTTAAGGTATTCTACCTTCAGCTAAAACATGCATGTGGAAACTAGAGTATGATCAACCATGTGATCGGGAAACGTGTTCAAATATGTCTCAGTTTTCGTACCCTGGTACTCGGGTGCAACATTCCAGACGCTTTACTAACACCCTCCCGACTTGGAGAGTCAGTCCCTTTAACCTCCTGTTTGGCCCAGTTTACAATTTCTGTGGAAGATGAACAGGAATAGCGAGAACCAATGAGAGACTAGCTGGAGGTGTCTGGACGGGCAAATTTAACTCTCATTTCCCACCAGGAAGAGGAATTAACCAAAGGCTCAGCTTGCCGTGCCGGAACCAGATTAGGGCCTGAAGCCATCCTGCGGTGTTGCGGCCAGCTCAAAAGAAAGCGAGTTGAAGAAAGGAGCTCAGGGGCACTGTAATTCACAAACCTGCAGAGTTATAAATGACAGCTATCGTCCAAAAATATACTGAAGTAAGGCTGCCAAGAGGACTTGAAAGCGGGGCAGAATTGCAGGAAACCGATTTCAGGAGGTAGACTGGAATTGCATTGAAAGCATAGGAAAAGAGGCAGAACGTCCACAATGATGCACTTGGCCAAAAAGGGCGTATGCGTTTTTTCCTGAATATATTCAGGAAAAAACGCATACGCCCTTTTTGGCCAACCAAGCAAGCTTGCAAAGGAAATCTGCACTACAATGAAGTCTCACTTCCCCCCGGTCAAAAGGGCCATCTGGAAAAAGTGTAAAATCCAGAAAGGCAGGACAGGCCATGGAGAACTGGGAGCCTTGTTATGCTGATGGGCGGGATGTAAATTGCCAACAGACACTCGGGAGAAGTGTATGGTGTTTCCTGAAACATCTAAAAAACAAAGCAACAGAGCCTAGGGCACTTCCACTTATGGTCCTATAGCTTAGGGAAATTAAAATCAAAAAGACACAGCCACCCCAATGTTTGGGACAGCTCTGTTTACAAGAACCTCGTTTACGGTACAAGTTCAATATCGCAGAAAGTGAAAAATGGATAAAGAAGTTGTGGTACTTATGTACAATGCAAAATCACTCAGCCATGAAATCTATGTCATCAGGCCCGTAGCAGCATAATGTGTGGATTCAGGTATGATGATTCTAACTGAAATAAGTCACACAGAAAAAGAAACATCATAAGATATCACTAATACACGGAATGTGAACTTGGCTACACATGAACTGAATTACAAAACAGAACAGGGTCTCAAGTTTAGAAAACCAACTTATGCTTGCTTAAGGGGGAAAGTGAGTTGGGGTGCTGCATAAAACCAGAGTTTGAAATTAGCACAGATACCATTCAATAAGCCAAATATGTAATAGACAAGACCTACCCCTTGCTCAACAAAATGGACTCAACAATGAGGTATCACCTCACACCTGATAGAATGGGCATCATGAGAAAATCTACAAACAAAAATGCTGGAAAGGGTGTGGAGAAAAGGAACCCTCTTCCACTATTGTTGGGAATATAAATTGATACAGTCACTACGGAGAACAATATGGAGTTTCTTAAGAAACTAACAGTAGAATTACCATATGATACAGCAATCCCAGTACTGGACATATACCCAGACAAAACCATAAATCAAAACGAGACATTCACCGCAATGTTCATTGCATCACTATTTACAATATCGAGGTAATGGAAGCAACCTAAATGCCCACAGACAGACGAATGCATAAAGCTGTGGTACATATATAAAATGGAATATTACTAAGCCATGAAAAGGAATGAAATTGGGTCATTTGTAGAGACGTCGATGGATCTAGAGACTGTCATACAGAGTGAAGAAAGTCAGAAAGAGAAAAACAAATCTTGTATATTCATGCATATATGTGGAACCTAGAAAAACTGTACAGATTAACCATTTTGCAAGGCATAAATAGAGCAACAGATGTAGACAACAAATGTATGGACAACAAGGGGGGAAAGCTGTTGGGGGGGTGGTGGTGGGAGGAGTTGAGAGACTGGGATTGGCATGTATACATTTATATGTATAAAATAGATAACCAATAAGAACCTGCTGTATAAAAATATAAAATAAAATTCAAAATTAAAAAGAAATAAAATTTAAAAAATAAAACAGAAAAAACAATTATTCCCTTCACATACATGTATTTATATGAATAAATTATTTCCATGCTTATATCTGTAAATACAAAAAAGAGGAATAAAATCTACCTTGAAGCAAAAACGAAAAAGAGAAAAAAAACACAGAACCCACCAGTTCCACAGAAGAAAACCGTATCAGGGCACTTGCTCCAGTTGTAAACAATTCTGAAGTTGGCCAGTGGTGGGGAATCGTCTCCCATTCAGCCAGCAGCCCCCACGCAACAAGCGTCCTCATTGCAAAGCTGGGGCACCGTGCCGAGGCATCTGTGAGTAAACGTGAGCTGAGCCCCAGGCCAGTTGCTGCTGAACTATTCCCACCCGTCCCAGGTAAAACACCTGAATATATACAAGGACTTGAAAGCCTAGAGGAAGGGCCATAGAGCCACACGAGTGACAGCATGCCGGCCGACTTGGTGCCTGCAGGCCAGCCAGGATGGTCCTGGCCCTGGGTGCTCTTCTGGAAGATTTCCATTTCCCTGACTGAGATACCCGTCCTGTCCCTGCCCCCACTGCTTTTTTCCTTCCTCACCTCTGCCCAGGGAGAAATTCCAGCAGCAGGTATGGGTGACACATCCTCTTCTTTAGCAGGTGGCAGCCTGGCAACTGCTGCAGAAAGTCCAGCAGAGCCCCACTCACACTGGGCCACCCACAAAGCCGTGGCCTCTCACTCCCTCCCACCAGCCCAGCCCCGAGACTGCTGACAGGGCAGAGAAAATGGCGTCAGGCACGGCTGCAGGGGCTCTTGCTGCCTGGAGTGGTATTTATATTGATCTCAACCCAGGCACACCTGGGGAGGGCTGGCCCGCACGGTAAGGCTGCCCAGGTCAGCCAATCATCACCCCTCAGGGGCTCACAGTTGCAGAAAATGGAACTTGCTGAACCGGCCAGGTCCAAGGAACAGGTGTGGGCTCCTGAGAGTCAGGATAGACAAGGGGCTGCAGCTTTGGCTTGTTTTCTAATCATTTTATCTGGCCCATGAGTGGGAGACAACTTCAAGAAAACCCTCTCCTTATGAGAGGAACCCAGGAGTCAGGGAGAGGAGGGGTGGGTGGTGGTTGGAGACAGAGGCCTGGTGCCCCGGGTGCAGTGGAAGTCTCTGGAAGACCAGGTGGAGGGAGGCCGCACAGAGTGATGCCCAGGGTCACAGACCTGTCGCAGCTGCTGTTTGTTAGTTCAAGTCCTGCTCTGAGGTGCTCTGTGTCAGCTCTGAGCGACAGGTGAGCTGGGGGTGCTCTGCAATGAGGGCTATGTGCACGGTTCCTGTGTGCCCAGCCCTGCCACGGTACCTGCAAGGGTAGCTCTGTATCCTGGGAAGGGCCTGACCACGAGAGCCCCGTGGGCTGGGGTGGGGGTGGGGTACCTGCCCAGGTGAGCTCCATATTCTGGGATTGGTCTGACCACGAGAGCCCCATGGGCTGCTGGGGACCTGGTAAAGGATGTCAGGACAGTCAGTGAAGCCACCGAGGATATACCTCCAGTTGCTCCTAATTCCTACACCCTGCTGGTCATTCTACCAACCACCAGGACATGGTATTCTGTATTAGTCTTCAATGATGCCTTCTTTTGTATTCCATTAGTCCCAGAGTCACAAGAAATTTTGGCTTGTGAGTGGCAGGACTCAACATACAACTAAAACAATACTTCCGGGCCGTCTTGCCCCAAGGGTGCAAAAATTCCCACACCATCTTTGGGGAAAGCTTAGCTAAAGACCTAAAAGTTCTACCTCTGGAAAAGGAAACCCTCCTTCAGTACGCAGACGACATTCTGATCGCCAGCCCTACTAAGGAGGCCTCTGAACTACCAAGCCAATAAAGGATAGAAGTTGTCCAAGAAAAAGCTCAAATATCACAGACTGCAGTGACCTGCCTGGGCTTCATTCTCACAGAAGGTCGGAGAAGCCCATCCCAGGAAAGGGAAGAAACCATTTGCAGCCTTACCCCTTTCTAAAACTAGAAGACAGCTTAGGGGTTCCTGGGGAGGCCAGGGTTTGCTGCTTCTGGATCCCTAACTACAGTCTACTAGCTGGGCCTCTATATGAAACACTGAAAGGAAAAGATGATGATCCTTTTGAATAGAATCCAGAAGTGGCCTTTCAAGAATGGAAAGAGCAGTCAATTCAGACCCTTGCCCTGGAACTCCCTAATTTAGCTAAACCCTTTGACCTTTACATTCCCGGTGAAAGGTGAATCGCCATTGGAGAATTAGTGCAAAAACTGGGACCACTTGAAATGGAACAATGCAAGAATGCCATCCAGGTAGGATAAACTACGGTCACCAAGGGGCTTGGCCCACTGCCGCATCTGGCCAAGATACTGGCGGTATCTAAAAACCTGGAAATCAGCAGCCCAAAAGGCCACCTCCCTCCTAAGGGAAAAGGACCCCACGTGGTGATCCTAACCACCAACCATGCCCTGAAGTTGCAGGGTTCGCTCCGTGGGCACACCGACCTCGAGTGAGGAGGCCCTCCAACTCCAACATCCAGAGAGATAACCGGGGGCAACAGGGCACCATGACGATTCGTGTGAACATCACTTGACCTGGAGTTTCTCTCATAAAACAACAAGAGTGTGTCCCAAAAGAGCAGACTACTGCTTGCAGGACTTACTGTACCCAGAGGGGAGCTAATAATCTTGGCGGGGGAACCGTATATCACACTGTCACCATAGAAAAGCCTACAGACACCGTGATGATGGTGGCCAATAAGACCGGCTGGACTCCTGTTTACTTCAAAAGGCTGTTGACTCAGTGGTCATCATGGTCCTTGATCACCACTGACCCTGGACTGTCTGGGAGTTGAGCGGGCAGGGCTCTGACACCTGGTGCTGTTTGTACGTTAATTCAGGGGCCTAATTGAAGAAAGCGCAGACTACTGGTCAGAGCATCTAGGCTGGCAGAAACAGTCAGCCTAAGGTGGCCGAACAAATGTGGGGCGGGGTGAAACCGGCCCCCACAGCGTCTCTGCACATCTCTTTCCTGGACCCTTAAAGGTCATTAGAATCTATAACACTTCCAATGCTGGTGCTCAGGTGGACGAGCAGGGAGGCAGGGGACCTGGGGACAATCAACGTCACCTGGAGGCTGCTGGAGAGAAGCTCTGACCCTCGCCCCCGGGTATTAGGGCTCCCAACTCAGCACTCAGCAGTTACAGAAGAAGTGTCTGCACCCTCAGCACTCCAAGAATGAGGAACGGGACAAAAGGCAGAGGAGGGGTTTGTCCCCAGCAAAGCCCATTAAAAATCCCTGGGAGATAAAAATAGAATCTGGGCAATAAAGTCAAGTCTAACCTTTTTTATCCTTTGTGCTTTGTCTAATTTCACGTGCTCCTAGGGTCCCGCATGCAGAGGTTCCACACCTGGCACTTCAGACCAGATTTCCTAGTGCAGAATGGCTGGGTCGACACCTCAGCTCCTGGGGCCCAGTGCAGACTCCGCGATATAGAGCCTGAGCTGCAGCCAACCTGGCCCTCGAGAGCTCCGCCCCCTCCCTCCCACTGACTCTGACAGGATCTCTACACAGCAGCCCAGCCCACAGCCCACGGGGTAGTGCATGCTCTCACCTCTCCATTCTCTGATCAAAATATAAAGTTTCCTTTGCTTGTGAACCAAACTCAGTCTCGATCTGTTGGCCCCAATGACACTGGGCAGGGGGACACTTGTTGGGGTCCACTCTGGAGGATCAGTAACAGAAATTGAGACTATTGTAACCTCAATGAACAGATGTGTGAGCCAAACTGTAGTTAACATAGAACAGTGTATAAGGCTCGGGTAAAATAAGATGTTTCTAACACTTCCATTTGATATTTCCATCACTTTATTATAAGCAAGTTCAGTGAAAAGGTTTGTCTTATTTGTCAGGTCAATATTAGAGAAACGAAGTGATTTCTTTCCAAGGATGTACATCTAATAATCTTGGTTAAAGCTTCAATCTTGTTTTAAATGCTTTTCCATTGAAAATGATACCTCTCTTTCAGCTCCCCCATTTCTGAGAAGTATAAAATCTTATAATTTATTATTACCAAA
Source organism: Pseudorca crassidens (assembly GCF_039906515.1). Lineage (NCBI taxonomy): Eukaryota > Metazoa > Chordata > Mammalia > Artiodactyla > Delphinidae > Pseudorca > Pseudorca crassidens. Next base: position 1,929,176 of record NW_027136313.1, on the reverse strand, counting down.
GGGGAAAGGTGGGAGGAGGGATAAATTAACAGTTTGGGATTAACACATACACACTGCTATGTATAAAATAGATCATCAACAAGGAACTACTGTATAGCACAGGGAACTACACTCAACATTTTGCAATAACCTATAAGGGGAAATAATCTGAAAAAGAATAGATATTTTTATTGACATCATCTATCAATGACAGTTAAAGTGTAATCTAAGGGAAGCTGGTGGTGAGTGCTTCTGACCCTGAAGACTTCAATCATCTAAAGTTTGGACTCTGCCTACTTCCCAAGGCCCTTAATGAACATATGTGTAGCCGTAGCTTAAAAAATTCCCCAGTTTGGGTTTCAGGGAGACACTGATTTTGAAAAAGCCCTGGTGTTCTCCTTACATGAATGGGACTCTTCCTACTGCTAAAACATGTCTGTCACACCCAGAGGATGGTATACCGTCTGATCGGGAAGAGTTTGGAAAAGGCATCTCATCTCCTCATCTCCTGGTGCTCGGGTTCACCCCTCCAGAGTCTTTATTAACAGTCTCCCCACTTGGAGATGTCAGCACTGTCAACATCCTGTTGCGTACAGTTTGGAATTTGTCCAGAGGATGAAGCGGAAGGATGAGGAACAATGAGAGACAAGTCCTAGGTGTTCAGACAGGGACATGTCACTCTAATTTCCAATCAGGAAGACGAATTGACCAAAGGCTAGGGTTGCCCATGGAAACAGTATAGGGCTTGAGGAAATCCCGCTGCTTTGTGGCCAGTTCCCATAAACACAAGTTGAACAATGGAACTCAGGGGCAGTAAAATTCACAAAACTGCAGAGTTGAAAATATCCATCACTGAAAAATGTCTTGAGGAAAGTCAGAGAAAAGGACTTGTAAGCAAGGGAGAATGGCAGGAAAGGGATTTGAGGAGGTAGAAAGGACTCGCCATTAAGCACAAGAAAAGGAGCTGAACATTGCCAACATTGCAGTTGGCCAAAAAGGGTGTATGCGTTTTTTTCTGTATATATTCAAGAAAAGGGCATACACTTTTTTAGCCAACCAAACAGGTGGGCACTGGAAGTCAATACTACAAAAGATATCACTTCGCATCAGTCAGAAGAGCCATCCTCATAAAGCGTAAACAACAGAAATGCAGGACAGGGCAAGGAGAAGAGGGAGCCCTGTGAGACTTATAGTGGAAATGTATATTGCCAACGGCCATTCTGGAGAAGTGTATTGTGTTTACTAAAACATCTAAAAAATGAGCTACAGAGCATAGGGCACTTGCACTCATGGGCGTATATCTTGAGAAAAACAAAAATCGAGAGGACACAGGCACCCCAATGTTTACCCCCTCTCTGTTTAAAAGATCCTCAACTAGGATATAACTTAAATGTCTCTGGAGGGAAAAAATGGGTAGAGATGTGGTACTTAGGTAGAGTGGAATATTATTCAGCCTGGAAATCAATGAAATATGGCCAGTTGTAACAACTCTGGAGGAGTTACGTATGATCTTTCTAAGTGACATAATTCAAAAAGAAAAAGACACATATCATAAGATATCACTTAAAGGTGGAATCCAAAATGGCTACACATGAAATAAATTACAAAACAAAAACATAGTCAAATATGTAGAAAACACGCATAAGGCTGCTAAACGGGAAAGGTGGGGAGGGGTGAGGCATCACCCAGGAGGTTGAAATTAGCAAAGATACCATTCCAAATACCAAACTGATAATCAACAAGGCCTACACGGTAGCTAAAAGAACTGCACTCAGCACACTCAAGTCACCGGAAAAGAATATATACGACTGGTAAGAATCTGAAAAAGAATTTACTGATGTCTCTCTGTACGTGAATCAAGTGGATGTACAGCAGCAAGAAACAGAGCTTTGAAAATCAGCTGTAACCAATATAGTAATAAATTGAAAAAAATAAACGACAGAGAGACAGAGAAAACCTCTTACAACTTTTCCTCAGGGCCGGTGATGCAACATGGATTGAACACATCTAGACCCACAGCAGGATGAGACATAAGGCTGGAAACTGTTTGTGCTAAGAGAAATGTGAGGTTGGGTGAGGAAATGCACACCCTTTAAAGTAATACTACCTGGTACCCATTCAATGGGTCCCAAATATGCAGGTTCAAGGGATCTTCCTACAGCTAAAACATGCATGGAAAACCCAGAGGACTGTACACCATGTGATCGGGAGATGTGTCTAAAATGCAGCTCATTTATCCTCTCCTGGTGCTCCTGTTCACCATTCCAGCCACGTTACTTAGAATCTCCCCACTTGGAGAATCAGCACATTTCAACTTCTGTTTCACACATTTTGCAAATTGTGAGGAGGATGAACGGGGAACCAATGAGAGAATAGTTGTAGGGGTTTGGACGGGCACATATCACTCTAATTTCCCATTAAGAATAAGAATTGAAAAAAGGCTCAGCCCGCCTCGCCCGAGCCAAAATAGGGCCTGAAGCAATCCTGCGGGTTTGAGGCCAGCTCACAAAAGAGCAACTTAAAAAATGGAGCTCAGGGTCACTGCAATTCACAAACCTGCAGAGTTATAAATGAAAACTAACGTCCAAAAATATGTTGAGGTAAGGCAAAGAAGAGGATCTGAATGCAAGACAGAATTGCAAGAAACAGATTTCAAGAGATAGATTGGACTCGTCTTTAAAGCACATGAAAAGCGGCAGAATTTCGACAATGATGCAGTTGGCCCAAAAGGGCGTATGCGTTTTTTCCTGATTATATCCAGGAAAAAACGCATACGCACTTTATGGGCAACGAAGCAAGCAAGCAATGCAAATGTGCACAACAAAGAAGTCTCATTTCCCACTGGTCAAAAGGGCCATCCTAAAAAATTGTAAAAACCAGAAATGCAGGACAGGCCATGGAGAACAGGGAGCCTTTATACGCTGATGGGCAGTGTGTGAACTGCCGAGAGCCACTCTGGAGAAGTGTATGGTGGTTCCTAAATCATCTAAAAAACAGAGCTACAGAGCATAGGACACTTCCAATCATGGGAGTATATCTAGGGAAGTCTAAAAATCAACAAGACACAAGCACACCACAGTTTAGGGCTACTCTGTTTACAAGAACCTCAACTTCAGTATACCTTAAATATCCCAGGAAAGAGAGCAATGGATAAAGAAGATGTGGTACTTATGTACAATGGAATATTTCTTCACCATGAAATCAATGTAATAAGGCTAGTAGAAGGATAAAGAGTGGATTTAGGTCCGATAATACTACTTGAAATAAGTCAAACAGAAAAGAAACATATCATAAGATATCACTTATAGAGGGAGGGTAAATATGGCTGCACAAGAAATGAATTACAGAACAGAACAGTGTCTCACATTTAGAAAACACACTTATTTCAGCTTAAGGGGAAAGGAGAGGTGGGGTGATGCATAAAACCAGAGTTTGAAATTAGCACAGATACCGTTCAATAAACCAAATAGATATTAGACAAGATCTACACCTTGCTCAATGAACTGGCCTCAACACACCCTATACACCGCAGAGAAATATATCTGAGTAATAAGAATCTTAAAACCCATGTATTGATATATCTCCATAAGGGAATCAAGTGTGTGCAGAGTGGGACAAACACAGCAGTGAAAATGAGCTAAACCCCATTATAGAAATAAATTTTAAAAACAAAACGCAGAAACAATGAAAGAGAGAAAAATTCTTACAAAATTCGCTCAGGGGCTGTGATGCAACCTGGATTGACCACATATAAACCCACAGCTGGATAAGACATAAGGCTGGACACTTGGGGCTGAGAGGATTGATGAGCTTTGGTGAGCAACTGCCAAAAGTTTAATGCAATACTTCATGCTACTCATTCCAAGGGTCCCAACACTCCAGGTTGAAGGGAATCTTCCTACAGCTAAACCATGCTTGGGAAACCCAGCGACTGGTATACCATATGATCGGGAAAGGTTTCTAAAACGCACCTCATTTTTCCTCTCCTGGGGCTCCGGATCGACATTCCAGCCGCTTTACCAAAAATATCCCCACATGGAGAGTCAATGTCTTTAAGTTCTGGTATCGCACAGTCTGCAGTTAGTGCGGAGGATGAATGGGAATAGGGGGAACCAGTGAGAAACTAGCTGTAGCGGTTTCAATGGGCACATGTCACTCTAAATTCACATCAGTAAGAAGAATAAACCAAAGGCACAGCAAGGTGCCCCAGAAGAAGAATAGGGCCTGAAGGAATCCTGTGGTTATGAGGCAAGATCACAAAAATAAGAGCTGAAAAATGGAGCTAAGGGCCACTGCAATTCAAAAACCTGCAGAGTTATAAAGGCCAACTATTTTCAAAAAATATATTGAGGTAAGGCTATGAAGAGGCATTGAAAGCAAGGCAGAATTGCAGGAAAACGATTTCAGGAGGTAGACTGGAATTGCATTTAAAGCATAGGAAAAGAGGCAGAACGTCCACAATGATTCACTTGGCCAAAAAGGGCGTATGCCTTTTTTCCTGAATTTATTCAGGAAAAAAGGCATACGCCCTTTTTGGCCAACCAAGCAAGCTTGCAAAGGAAATCTGCACTACAATGAAGTCTCACTTCCCCCTGGTCAAAAGGGCCATCTGAAAAAAGTGTAAAATCCAGAAAGGCAGGACAGGCCATGGAGAACTGGGAGCCTTGTTATGCTGATGGACGGGATGTAAATTGCCAACAGCCACTCGGGAGAAATGTATGGGGTTTCCTGAAACATCTAAAAAACAAAGCAACAGAGCCTAGGGCACTTCCACTTATGGTCCTATAGCTTAGAGAAATTAAAATCAAAAAGACACAGCCACCCCAAAGTTTGGGATGGCTCTGTTTACAAGAACCTCGTTTACGGTACAAGTTCAATATCGCAGAAAGTGAAAAATGGATAAAGAAGTTGTGGTACTTACGTACAATGCAATATCAATCAGCAATGAAATCTATGTCATCAGGCCCGTAGCAGCATAATGAGTGGATTCAGGTACGATGATTCTAACTGAAATAAGTCACACAGAAAAAGAAACATCATAAGATATCAGTAATACATGGAATGTAAACTTGGCTACACAGGAACTGAATTACAGAACAGAACAGGGTCTCAAATTTAGAAAACCAACTTATGCTTGCTTAAGGGTAAAGGTGAGTTGGGGTGCTGCATAAAACCAGAGATTGAAATGAGCACAGATAAAGTTCCTTAAGCCAAATATGGAATAGACAAGAGCTACTCCTTGCTCAACGAAATGGACTCAACACCGCATATTAAACGCCTAAGAATGTACCTGACTAGTAAGTATCTTAAAACCTATGGATTGCTATGTCTCCGACAGAGAACCAAGCATGTGTACAGGGGCATAAACGCAGCAGTGATAGGATTGGAGAGGTTCGGTGAGCAAATGAAGACCCTTTGAAGTCATATTGCATGGTACCCATTCCACGGGTTTCAACTACCCAGGTTTAAGGTATTCTTCCTTCAGCTAAAACATGCATGTGGAACCCAGAGTATGATCAACCGTGTGAACGGGAGACATGTTCAAATATGTCTCAGTTTTCCTCCCCTGGTACTCGGGTGCAACATTCCAGACGCTTTACTAACACTCTCCCCACTTGGAGAGTCAGTCACTTTAACCTCCTGTTTGGCCCAGTTTGCAATTTCTGCGGAAGATGAACAGGAATAGCGAGAACCAATGACAGACTAGCTGGAGGTGTCTGGACGGGCAAATTTAACTCTCATTTCCCACCAGGAAGAGGAATTAACCAAAGGCTCAGCTTGCCGTGCCGGAACCAGATTAGGGCCTGAAGCCATCCTGCGGTGTTGCGGCCAGCTCAAAAGAAAGCGAGTTGAAGAAAGGAGCTCAGGGGCACTGTAATTCACAAACCTGCAGAGTTATAAATGACAGCTATCGTCCAAAAATATACTGAAGTAAGGCTGCCAAGAGGACTTGAAAGCGGGGCAGAATTGCAGGAAACCGATTTCAGGAGGTAGACTGGAATTGCATTGAAAGCATAGGAAAAGAGGCAGAACGTCCACAATGATGCACTTGGCCAAAAAGGGCATATGCGTTTTTTCCTGAATATATTCAGGAAAAAACGCATACGCCCTTTCTGGCCAACCAAGCAAGCTTGCAAAGGAAATCTGCACTACAATGAAGTCTCACTTCCCCCCGGTCAAAAGGGCCATCTGAAAAAAGTGTAAAATCCAGAAAGGCAGGACAGGCCATGGAGAACTGGGAGCCTTGTTATGCTGATGGGCGGGATGTAAATTGCCAACAGACACTCGGGAGAAGTGTATGGTGTTTCCTGAAACATCTAAAAAACAAAGCAACAGAGCCTAGGGCACTTCCACTTATGGTCCTATAGCTTAGGGAAGTTTAAATCTAAAACACACAGCCACCCCAAAATTTGGGACGCCTCTGTTTACAAGAACCTCGTTTACAGTACAAGTTCAACATCGCAGAAAGTGAAAAATGGATAAAGAAGTTGTGGTATTTACTTACAAAGCAATATCACTCAGCAATGAAATCTATGTCATCAGGCCCTTAGCAGCACAATGAGTGGATTCAGGTATGATGATTCTAACTGAAATAAGTCACACAGAAAAAGAAACATCATAAGATATCAGTAATACACGGAATGTAAACTTGGCTACACAGGAACTGAATTACAGAACAGAACAGGGTCTCAAATTTAGAAAACCAACTTATGCTTGCTTAAGGGTAAAGGTGAGTTGGGGTGCTGCATAAAACCAGAGATTGAAATGAGCACACATAAAGTTCCTTAAGCCAAATATGGAATAGACAAGAGCTACTCCTTGCTCAACGAAATGGACTCAACACCGCATATTAAACGCCTAAGAATGTACCTGACTAGTAAGTATCTTAAAACCTATGGATTGCTATGTCTCCGAAAGAGAATCAAGCATGTGTACAGGGGCATAAACGCAGCAGTGATAGGATTGGAGAGGTTCGGTGAGCAAATGAAGACCCTTTGAAGTCATATTGCATAGTACCCATTCCACGGGTTTCAACTACCCAGGTTTAAGGTATTCTTCCTTCAGCTAAAACATGCATGTGGAACCCAAAGTATGATCAACCATGTGATCGGGAAACGTGTTCAAATATGTCTCAGTTTTCGTACCCTGGTACTCGGGTGCAACATTCCAGACGCTTTACTAACACCCTCCCGACTTGGAGAGTCAGTCCCTTTAACCTCCTGTTTGGCCCAGTTTGCAATTTCTGTGGAAGATGAACAGGAATAGCGAGAAGCAATGAGAGACTAGCTGGAGGTGTCTGGACGGGCAAATTTAACTCTCATTTCCCACCATTAAGAGGAATTAACCAAAGGTTCAGCTTGCCGTGCCGGAACCAGATTAGGGCCTGAAGCCATCCTGCGGTGTTGCGGCCAGGTCACAAGAAAGCGAGTTGAAGAAAGGAGCTCAGGGGCACTGTAATTCACAAACCTGCAGAGTTATAAATGACAGCTATCGTCCAAAAATATACTGAAGTAAGGCTGCCAAGAGGACTTGAAAGCGGGGCAGAATTGCAGGAAACCGATTTCAGGAGGTAGACTGGAATTGCATTGAAAGCATAGGAAAAGAGGCAGAACGTCCACAATGATGCACTTGGCCAAAAAGGGCGTATGCGTTTTTTCCTGAATATATTCAGGAAAAAACGCATACGCCCTTTTTGGCCAACCAAGCAAGCTTGCAAAGGAAATCTGCACTACAATGAAGTCTCACTTCCCCCCGGTCAAAAGGGCCATCTGAAAAAAGTGTAAAATCCAGAAAGGCAGGACAGGCCATGGAGAACTGGGAGCCTTGTTATGCTGATGGGCGGGATGTAAATTGCCAACAGACACTCGGGAGAAGTGTATGGTGTTTCCTGAAACATCTAAAAAACAAAGCAACAGAGCCTAGGGCACTTCCACTTATGGTCCTATAGCTTAGGGAAATTTAAATCTAAAACACACAGCCACCCCAAAGTTTGGGACGCCTCTGTTTACAAGAACCTCGTTTACAGTACAAGTTCAACATCGCAGAAAGTGAAAAATGGATAAAGAAGTTGTGGTATTTACTTACAAAGCAATATCACTCAGCAATGAAATCTATGTCATCAGGCCCTTAGCAGCACAATGAGTGGATTCAGGTATGATGATTCTAACTGAAATAAGTCACACAGAAAAAGAAACATCATAAGATATCAGTAATACACGGAATGTAAACTTGGCTACACAGGAACTGAATTACAGAACAGAACAGGGTCTCAAATTTAGAAAACCAACTTATGCTTGCTTAAGGGTAAAGGTGAGTTGGGGTGCTGCATAAAACCAGAGATTGAAATGAGCACAGATAAAGTTCCTTAAGCCAAATATGGAATAGACAAGAGCTACTCCTTGCTCAACGAAATGGACTCAACACCGCATATTAAACGCCTAAGAATGTACCTGACTAGTAAGTATCTTAAAACCTATGGATTGCTATGTCTCCGAAAGAGAATCAAGCATGTGTACAGGGGCATAAACGCAGCAGTGATAGGATTGGAGAGGTTCAGTGAGCAAATGAAGACCCTTTGAAGTCATATTGCATGGTACCCATTCCACGGGTTTCAACTACCCAGGTTTAAGGTATTCTACCTTCAGCTAAAACATGCATGTGGAAACTAGAGTATGATCAACCATGTGATCGGGAAACGTGTTCAAATATGTCTCAGTTTTCGTACCCTGGTACTCGGGTGCAACATTCCAGACGCTTTACTAACACCCTCCCGACTTGGAGAGTCAGTCCCTTTAACCTCCTGTTTGGCCCAGTTTACAATTTCTGTGGAAGATGAACAGGAATAGCGAGAACCAATGAGAGACTAGCTGGAGGTGTCTGGACGGGCAAATTTAACTCTCATTTCCCACCAGGAAGAGGAATTAACCAAAGGCTCAGCTTGCCGTGCCGGAACCAGATTAGGGCCTGAAGCCATCCTGCGGTGTTGCGGCCAGCTCAAAAGAAAGCGAGTTGAAGAAAGGAGCTCAGGGGCACTGTAATTCACAAACCTGCAGAGTTATAAATGACAGCTATCGTCCAAAAATATACTGAAGTAAGGCTGCCAAGAGGACTTGAAAGCGGGGCAGAATTGCAGGAAACCGATTTCAGGAGGTAGACTGGAATTGCATTGAAAGCATAGGAAAAGAGGCAGAACGTCCACAATGATGCACTTGGCCAAAAAGGGCGTATGCGTTTTTTCCTGAATATATTCAGGAAAAAACGCATACGCCCTTTTTGGCCAACCAAGCAAGCTTGCAAAGGAAATCTGCACTACAATGAAGTCTCACTTCCCCCCGGTCAAAAGGGCCATCTGGAAAAAGTGTAAAATCCAGAAAGGCAGGACAGGCCATGGAGAACTGGGAGCCTTGTTATGCTGATGGGCGGGATGTAAATTGCCAACAGACACTCGGGAGAAGTGTATGGTGTTTCCTGAAACATCTAAAAAACAAAGCAACAGAGCCTAGGGCACTTCCACTTATGGTCCTATAGCTTAGGGAAATTAAAATCAAAAAGACACAGCCACCCCAATGTTTGGGACAGCTCTGTTTACAAGAACCTCGTTTACGGTACAAGTTCAATATCGCAGAAAGTGAAAAATGGATAAAGAAGTTGTGGTACTTATGTACAATGCAAAATCACTCAGCCATGAAATCTATGTCATCAGGCCCGTAGCAGCATAATGTGTGGATTCAGGTATGATGATTCTAACTGAAATAAGTCACACAGAAAAAGAAACATCATAAGATATCACTAATACACGGAATGTGAACTTGGCTACACATGAACTGAATTACAAAACAGAACAGGGTCTCAAGTTTAGAAAACCAACTTATGCTTGCTTAAGGGGGAAAGTGAGTTGGGGTGCTGCATAAAACCAGAGTTTGAAATTAGCACAGATACCATTCAATAAGCCAAATATGTAATAGACAAGACCTACCCCTTGCTCAACAAAATGGACTCAACAATGAGGTATCACCTCACACCTGATAGAATGGGCATCATGAGAAAATCTACAAACAAAAATGCTGGAAAGGGTGTGGAGAAAAGGAACCCTCTTCCACTATTGTTGGGAATATAAATTGATACAGTCACTACGGAGAACAATATGGAGTTTCTTAAGAAACTAACAGTAGAATTACCATATGATACAGCAATCCCAGTACTGGACATATACCCAGACAAAACCATAAATCAAAACGAGACATTCACCGCAATGTTCATTGCATCACTATTTACAATATCGAGGTAATGGAAGCAACCTAAATGCCCACAGACAGACGAATGCATAAAGCTGTGGTACATATATAAAATGGAATATTACTAAGCCATGAAAAGGAATGAAATTGGGTCATTTGTAGAGACGTCGATGGATCTAGAGACTGTCATACAGAGTGAAGAAAGTCAGAAAGAGAAAAACAAATCTTGTATATTCATGCATATATGTGGAACCTAGAAAAACTGTACAGATTAACCATTTTGCAAGGCATAAATAGAGCAACAGATGTAGACAACAAATGTATGGACAACAAGGGGGGAAAGCTGTTGGGGGGGTGGTGGTGGGAGGAGTTGAGAGACTGGGATTGGCATGTATACATTTATATGTATAAAATAGATAACCAATAAGAACCTGCTGTATAAAAATATAAAATAAAATTCAAAATTAAAAAGAAATAAAATTTAAAAAATAAAACAGAAAAAACAATTATTCCCTTCACATACATGTATTTATATGAATAAATTATTTCCATGCTTATATCTGTAAATACAAAAAAGAGGAATAAAATCTACCTTGAAGCAAAAACGAAAAAGAGAAAAAAAACACAGAACCCACCAGTTCCACAGAAGAAAACCGTATCAGGGCACTTGCTCCAGTTGTAAACAATTCTGAAGTTGGCCAGTGGTGGGGAATCGTCTCCCATTCAGCCAGCAGCCCCCACGCAACAAGCGTCCTCATTGCAAAGCTGGGGCACCGTGCCGAGGCATCTGTGAGTAAACGTGAGCTGAGCCCCAGGCCAGTTGCTGCTGAACTATTCCCACCCGTCCCAGGTAAAACACCTGAATATATACAAGGACTTGAAAGCCTAGAGGAAGGGCCATAGAGCCACACGAGTGACAGCATGCCGGCCGACTTGGTGCCTGCAGGCCAGCCAGGATGGTCCTGGCCCTGGGTGCTCTTCTGGAAGATTTCCATTTCCCTGACTGAGATACCCGTCCTGTCCCTGCCCCCACTGCTTTTTTCCTTCCTCACCTCTGCCCAGGGAGAAATTCCAGCAGCAGGTATGGGTGACACATCCTCTTCTTTAGCAGGTGGCAGCCTGGCAACTGCTGCAGAAAGTCCAGCAGAGCCCCACTCACACTGGGCCACCCACAAAGCCGTGGCCTCTCACTCCCTCCCACCAGCCCAGCCCCGAGACTGCTGACAGGGCAGAGAAAATGGCGTCAGGCACGGCTGCAGGGGCTCTTGCTGCCTGGAGTGGTATTTATATTGATCTCAACCCAGGCACACCTGGGGAGGGCTGGCCCGCACGGTAAGGCTGCCCAGGTCAGCCAATCATCACCCCTCAGGGGCTCACAGTTGCAGAAAATGGAACTTGCTGAACCGGCCAGGTCCAAGGAACAGGTGTGGGCTCCTGAGAGTCAGGATAGACAAGGGGCTGCAGCTTTGGCTTGTTTTCTAATCATTTTATCTGGCCCATGAGTGGGAGACAACTTCAAGAAAACCCTCTCCTTATGAGAGGAACCCAGGAGTCAGGGAGAGGAGGGGTGGGTGGTGGTTGGAGACAGAGGCCTGGTGCCCCGGGTGCAGTGGAAGTCTCTGGAAGACCAGGTGGAGGGAGGCCGCACAGAGTGATGCCCAGGGTCACAGACCTGTCGCAGCTGCTGTTTGTTAGTTCAAGTCCTGCTCTGAGGTGCTCTGTGTCAGCTCTGAGCGACAGGTGAGCTGGGGGTGCTCTGCAATGAGGGCTATGTGCACGGTTCCTGTGTGCCCAGCCCTGCCACGGTACCTGCAAGGGTAGCTCTGTATCCTGGGAAGGGCCTGACCACGAGAGCCCCGTGGGCTGGGGTGGGGGTGGGGTACCTGCCCAGGTGAGCTCCATATTCTGGGATTGGTCTGACCACGAGAGCCCCATGGGCTGCTGGGGACCTGGTAAAGGATGTCAGGACAGTCAGTGAAGCCACCGAGGATATACCTCCAGTTGCTCCTAATTCCTACACCCTGCTGGTCATTCTACCAACCACCAGGACATGGTATTCTGTATTAGTCTTCAATGATGCCTTCTTTTGTATTCCATTAGTCCCAGAGTCACAAGAAATTTTGGCTTGTGAGTGGCAGGACTCAACATACAACTAAAACAATACTTCCGGGCCGTCTTGCCCCAAGGGTGCAAAAATTCCCACACCATCTTTGGGGAAAGCTTAGCTAAAGACCTAAAAGTTCTACCTCTGGAAAAGGAAACCCTCCTTCAGTACGCAGACGACATTCTGATCGCCAGCCCTACTAAGGAGGCCTCTGAACTACCAAGCCAATAAAGGATAGAAGTTGTCCAAGAAAAAGCTCAAATATCACAGACTGCAGTGACCTGCCTGGGCTTCATTCTCACAGAAGGTCGGAGAAGCCCATCCCAGGAAAGGGAAGAAACCATTTGCAGCCTTACCCCTTTCTAAAACTAGAAGACAGCTTAGGGGTTCCTGGGGAGGCCAGGGTTTGCTGCTTCTGGATCCCTAACTACAGTCTACTAGCTGGGCCTCTATATGAAACACTGAAAGGAAAAGATGATGATCCTTTTGAATAGAATCCAGAAGTGGCCTTTCAAGAATGGAAAGAGCAGTCAATTCAGACCCTTGCCCTGGAACTCCCTAATTTAGCTAAACCCTTTGACCTTTACATTCCCGGTGAAAGGTGAATCGCCATTGGAGAATTAGTGCAAAAACTGGGACCACTTGAAATGGAACAATGCAAGAATGCCATCCAGGTAGGATAAACTACGGTCACCAAGGGGCTTGGCCCACTGCCGCATCTGGCCAAGATACTGGCGGTATCTAAAAACCTGGAAATCAGCAGCCCAAAAGGCCACCTCCCTCCTAAGGGAAAAGGACCCCACGTGGTGATCCTAACCACCAACCATGCCCTGAAGTTGCAGGGTTCGCTCCGTGGGCACACCGACCTCGAGTGAGGAGGCCCTCCAACTCCAACATCCAGAGAGATAACCGGGGGCAACAGGGCACCATGACGATTCGTGTGAACATCACTTGACCTGGAGTTTCTCTCATAAAACAACAAGAGTGTGTCCCAAAAGAGCAGACTACTGCTTGCAGGACTTACTGTACCCAGAGGGGAGCTAATAATCTTGGCGGGGGAACCGTATATCACACTGTCACCATAGAAAAGCCTACAGACACCGTGATGATGGTGGCCAATAAGACCGGCTGGACTCCTGTTTACTTCAAAAGGCTGTTGACTCAGTGGTCATCATGGTCCTTGATCACCACTGACCCTGGACTGTCTGGGAGTTGAGCGGGCAGGGCTCTGACACCTGGTGCTGTTTGTACGTTAATTCAGGGGCCTAATTGAAGAAAGCGCAGACTACTGGTCAGAGCATCTAGGCTGGCAGAAACAGTCAGCCTAAGGTGGCCGAACAAATGTGGGGCGGGGTGAAACCGGCCCCCACAGCGTCTCTGCACATCTCTTTCCTGGACCCTTAAAGGTCATTAGAATCTATAACACTTCCAATGCTGGTGCTCAGGTGGACGAGCAGGGAGGCAGGGGACCTGGGGACAATCAACGTCACCTGGAGGCTGCTGGAGAGAAGCTCTGACCCTCGCCCCCGGGTATTAGGGCTCCCAACTCAGCACTCAGCAGTTACAGAAGAAGTGTCTGCACCCTCAGCACTCCAAGAATGAGGAACGGGACAAAAGGCAGAGGAGGGGTTTGTCCCCAGCAAAGCCCATTAAAAATCCCTGGGAGATAAAAATAGAATCTGGGCAATAAAGTCAAGTCTAACCTTTTTTATCCTTTGTGCTTTGTCTAATTTCACGTGCTCCTAGGGTCCCGCATGCAGAGGTTCCACACCTGGCACTTCAGACCAGATTTCCTAGTGCAGAATGGCTGGGTCGACACCTCAGCTCCTGGGGCCCAGTGCAGACTCCGCGATATAGAGCCTGAGCTGCAGCCAACCTGGCCCTCGAGAGCTCCGCCCCCTCCCTCCCACTGACTCTGACAGGATCTCTACACAGCAGCCCAGCCCACAGCCCACGGGGTAGTGCATGCTCTCACCTCTCCATTCTCTGATCAAAATATAAAGTTTCCTTTGCTTGTGAACCAAACTCAGTCTCGATCTGTTGGCCCCAATGACACTGGGCAGGGGGACACTTGTTGGGGTCCACTCTGGAGGATCAGTAACAGAAATTGAGACTATTGTAACCTCAATGAACAGATGTGTGAGCCAAACTGTAGTTAACATAGAACAGTGTATAAGGCTCGGGTAAAATAAGATGTTTCTAACACTTCCATTTGATATTTCCATCACTTTATTATAAGCAAGTTCAGTGAAAAGGTTTGTCTTATTTGTCAGGTCAATATTAGAGAAACGAAGTGATTTCTTTCCAAGGATGTACATCTAATAATCTTGGTTAAAGCTTCAATCTTGTTTTAAATGCTTTTCCATTGAAAATGATACCTCTCTTTCAGCTCCCCCATTTCTGAGAAGTATAAAATCTTATAATTTATTATTACCAAAGGGGAAAGGTGGGAGGAGGGATAAATTAACAGTTTGGGATTAACACATACACACTGCTATGTATAAAATAGATCATCAACAAGGAACTACTGTATAGCACAGGGAACTACACTCAACATTTTGCAATAACCTATAAGGGGAAATAATCTGAAAAAGAATAGATATTTTTATTGACATCATCTATCAATGACAGTTAAAGTGTAATCTAAGGGAAGCTGGTGGTGAGTGCTTCTGACCCTGAAGACTTCAATCATCTAAAGTTTGGACTCTGCCTACTTCCCAAGGCCCTTAATGAACATATGTGTAGCCGTAGCTTAAAAAATTCCCCAGTTTGGGTTTCAGGGAGACACTGATTTTGAAAAAGCCCTGGTGTTCTCCTTACATGAATGGGACTCTTCCTACTGCTAAAACATGTCTGTCACACCCAGAGGATGGTATACCGTCTGATCGGGAAGAGTTTGGAAAAGGCATCTCATCTCCTCATCTCCTGGTGCTCGGGTTCACCCCTCCAGAGTCTTTATTAACAGTCTCCCCACTTGGAGATGTCAGCACTGTCAACATCCTGTTGCGTACAGTTTGGAATTTGTCCAGAGGATGAAGCGGAAGGATGAGGAACAATGAGAGACAAGTCCTAGGTGTTCAGACAGGGACATGTCACTCTAATTTCCAATCAGGAAGACGAATTGACCAAAGGCTAGGGTTGCCCATGGAAACAGTATAGGGCTTGAGGAAATCCCGCTGCTTTGTGGCCAGTTCCCATAAACACAAGTTGAACAATGGAACTCAGGGGCAGTAAAATTCACAAAACTGCAGAGTTGAAAATATCCATCACTGAAAAATGTCTTGAGGAAAGTCAGAGAAAAGGACTTGTAAGCAAGGGAGAATGGCAGGAAAGGGATTTGAGGAGGTAGAAAGGACTCGCCATTAAGCACAAGAAAAGGAGCTGAACATTGCCAACATTGCAGTTGGCCAAAAAGGGTGTATGCGTTTTTTTCTGTATATATTCAAGAAAAGGGCATACACTTTTTTAGCCAACCAAACAGGTGGGCACTGGAAGTCAATACTACAAAAGATATCACTTCGCATCAGTCAGAAGAGCCATCCTCATAAAGCGTAAACAACAGAAATGCAGGACAGGGCAAGGAGAAGAGGGAGCCCTGTGAGACTTATAGTGGAAATGTATATTGCCAACGGCCATTCTGGAGAAGTGTATTGTGTTTACTAAAACATCTAAAAAATGAGCTACAGAGCATAGGGCACTTGCACTCATGGGCGTATATCTTGAGAAAAACAAAAATCGAGAGGACACAGGCACCCCAATGTTTACCCCCTCTCTGTTTAAAAGATCCTCAACTAGGATATAACTTAAATGTCTCTGGAGGGAAAAAATGGGTAGAGATGTGGTACTTAGGTAGAGTGGAATATTATTCAGCCTGGAAATCAATGAAATATGGCCAGTTGTAACAACTCTGGAGGAGTTACGTATGATCTTTCTAAGTGACATAATTCAAAAAGAAAAAGACACATATCATAAGATATCACTTAAAGGTGGAATCCAAAATGGCTACACATGAAATAAATTACAAAACAAAAACATAGTCAAATATGTAGAAAACACGCATAAGGCTGCTAAACGGGAAAGGTGGGGAGGGGTGAGGCATCACCCAGGAGGTTGAAATTAGCAAAGATACCATTCCAAATACCAAACTGATAATCAACAAGGCCTACACGGTAGCTAAAAGAACTGCACTCAGCACACTCAAGTCACCGGAAAAGAATATATACGACTGGTAAGAATCTGAAAAAGAATTTACTGATGTCTCTCTGTACGTGAATCAAGTGGATGTACAGCAGCAAGAAACAGAGCTTTGAAAATCAGCTGTAACCAATATAGTAATAAATTGAAAAAAATAAACGACAGAGAGACAGAGAAAACCTCTTACAACTTTTCCTCAGGGCCGGTGATGCAACATGGATTGAACACATCTAGACCCACAGCAGGATGAGACATAAGGCTGGAAACTGTTTGTGCTAAGAGAAATGTGAGGTTGGGTGAGGAAATGCACACCCTTTAAAGTAATACTACCTGGTACCCATTCAATGGGTCCCAAATATGCAGGTTCAAGGGATCTTCCTACAGCTAAAACATGCATGGAAAACCCAGAGGACTGTACACCATGTGATCGGGAGATGTGTCTAAAATGCAGCTCATTTATCCTCTCCTGGTGCTCCTGTTCACCATTCCAGCCACGTTACTTAGAATCTCCCCACTTGGAGAATCAGCACATTTCAACTTCTGTTTCACACATTTTGCAAATTGTGAGGAGGATGAACGGGGAACCAATGAGAGAATAGTTGTAGGGGTTTGGACGGGCACATATCACTCTAATTTCCCATTAAGAATAAGAATTGAAAAAAGGCTCAGCCCGCCTCGCCCGAGCCAAAATAGGGCCTGAAGCAATCCTGCGGGTTTGAGGCCAGCTCACAAAAGAGCAACTTAAAAAATGGAGCTCAGGGTCACTGCAATTCACAAACCTGCAGAGTTATAAATGAAAACTAACGTCCAAAAATATGTTGAGGTAAGGCAAAGAAGAGGATCTGAATGCAAGACAGAATTGCAAGAAACAGATTTCAAGAGATAGATTGGACTCGTCTTTAAAGCACATGAAAAGCGGCAGAATTTCGACAATGATGCAGTTGGCCCAAAAGGGCGTATGCGTTTTTTCCTGATTATATCCAGGAAAAAACGCATACGCACTTTATGGGCAACGAAGCAAGCAAGCAATGCAAATGTGCACAACAAAGAAGTCTCATTTCCCACTGGTCAAAAGGGCCATCCTAAAAAATTGTAAAAACCAGAAATGCAGGACAGGCCATGGAGAACAGGGAGCCTTTATACGCTGATGGGCAGTGTGTGAACTGCCGAGAGCCACTCTGGAGAAGTGTATGGTGGTTCCTAAATCATCTAAAAAACAGAGCTACAGAGCATAGGACACTTCCAATCATGGGAGTATATCTAGGGAAGTCTAAAAATCAACAAGACACAAGCACACCACAGTTTAGGGCTACTCTGTTTACAAGAACCTCAACTTCAGTATACCTTAAATATCCCAGGAAAGAGAGCAATGGATAAAGAAGATGTGGTACTTATGTACAATGGAATATTTCTTCACCATGAAATCAATGTAATAAGGCTAGTAGAAGGATAAAGAGTGGATTTAGGTCCGATAATACTACTTGAAATAAGTCAAACAGAAAAGAAACATATCATAAGATATCACTTATAGAGGGAGGGTAAATATGGCTGCACAAGAAATGAATTACAGAACAGAACAGTGTCTCACATTTAGAAAACACACTTATTTCAGCTTAAGGGGAAAGGAGAGGTGGGGTGATGCATAAAACCAGAGTTTGAAATTAGCACAGATACCGTTCAATAAACCAAATAGATATTAGACAAGATCTACACCTTGCTCAATGAACTGGCCTCAACACACCCTATACACCGCAGAGAAATATATCTGAGTAATAAGAATCTTAAAACCCATGTATTGATATATCTCCATAAGGGAATCAAGTGTGTGCAGAGTGGGACAAACACAGCAGTGAAAATGAGCTAAACCCCATTATAGAAATAAATTTTAAAAACAAAACGCAGAAACAATGAAAGAGAGAAAAATTCTTACAAAATTCGCTCAGGGGCTGTGATGCAACCTGGATTGACCACATATAAACCCACAGCTGGATAAGACATAAGGCTGGACACTTGGGGCTGAGAGGATTGATGAGCTTTGGTGAGCAACTGCCAAAAGTTTAATGCAATACTTCATGCTACTCATTCCAAGGGTCCCAACACTCCAGGTTGAAGGGAATCTTCCTACAGCTAAACCATGCTTGGGAAACCCAGCGACTGGTATACCATATGATCGGGAAAGGTTTCTAAAACGCACCTCATTTTTCCTCTCCTGGGGCTCCGGATCGACATTCCAGCCGCTTTACCAAAAATATCCCCACATGGAGAGTCAATGTCTTTAAGTTCTGGTATCGCACAGTCTGCAGTTAGTGCGGAGGATGAATGGGAATAGGGGGAACCAGTGAGAAACTAGCTGTAGCGGTTTCAATGGGCACATGTCACTCTAAATTCACATCAGTAAGAAGAATAAACCAAAGGCACAGCAAGGTGCCCCAGAAGAAGAATAGGGCCTGAAGGAATCCTGTGGTTATGAGGCAAGATCACAAAAATAAGAGCTGAAAAATGGAGCTAAGGGCCACTGCAATTCAAAAACCTGCAGAGTTATAAAGGCCAACTATTTTCAAAAAATATATTGAGGTAAGGCTATGAAGAGGCATTGAAAGCAAGGCAGAATTGCAGGAAAACGATTTCAGGAGGTAGACTGGAATTGCATTTAAAGCATAGGAAAAGAGGCAGAACGTCCACAATGATTCACTTGGCCAAAAAGGGCGTATGCCTTTTTTCCTGAATTTATTCAGGAAAAAAGGCATACGCCCTTTTTGGCCAACCAAGCAAGCTTGCAAAGGAAATCTGCACTACAATGAAGTCTCACTTCCCCCTGGTCAAAAGGGCCATCTGAAAAAAGTGTAAAATCCAGAAAGGCAGGACAGGCCATGGAGAACTGGGAGCCTTGTTATGCTGATGGACGGGATGTAAATTGCCAACAGCCACTCGGGAGAAATGTATGGGGTTTCCTGAAACATCTAAAAAACAAAGCAACAGAGCCTAGGGCACTTCCACTTATGGTCCTATAGCTTAGAGAAATTAAAATCAAAAAGACACAGCCACCCCAAAGTTTGGGATGGCTCTGTTTACAAGAACCTCGTTTACGGTACAAGTTCAATATCGCAGAAAGTGAAAAATGGATAAAGAAGTTGTGGTACTTACGTACAATGCAATATCAATCAGCAATGAAATCTATGTCATCAGGCCCGTAGCAGCATAATGAGTGGATTCAGGTACGATGATTCTAACTGAAATAAGTCACACAGAAAAAGAAACATCATAAGATATCAGTAATACACGGAATGTAAACTTGGCTACACAGGAACTGAATTACAGAACAGAACAGGGTCTCAAATTTAGAAAACCAACTTATGCTTGCTTAAGGGTAAAGGTGAGTTGGGGTGCTGCATAAAACCAGAGATTGAAATGAGCACAGATAAAGTTCCTTAAGCCAAATATGGAATAGACAAGAGCTACTCCTTGCTCAACGAAATGGACTCAACACCGCATATTAAACGCCTAAGAATGTACCTGACTAGTAAGTATCTTAAAACCTATGGATTGCTATGTCTCCGACAGAGAACCAAGCATGTGTACAGGGGCATAAACGCAGCAGTGATAGGATTGGAGAGGTTCGGTGAGCAAATGAAGACCCTTTGAAGTCATATTGCATGGTACCCATTCCACGGGTTTCAACTACCCAGGTTTAAGGTATTCTTCCTTCAGCTAAAACATGCATGTGGAACCCAGAGTATGATCAACCGTGTGAACGGGAGACATGTTCAAATATGTCTCAGTTTTCCTCCCCTGGTACTCGGGTGCAACATTCCAGACGCTTTACTAACACTCTCCCCACTTGGAGAGTCAGTCACTTTAACCTCCTGTTTGGCCCAGTTTGCAATTTCTGCGGAAGATGAACAGGAATAGCGAGAACCAATGACAGACTAGCTGGAGGTGTCTGGACGGGCAAATTTAACTCTCATTTCCCACCAGGAAGAGGAATTAACCAAAGGCTCAGCTTGCCGTGCCGGAACCAGATTAGGGCCTGAAGCCATCCTGCGGTGTTGCGGCCAGCTCAAAAGAAAGCGAGTTGAAGAAAGGAGCTCAGGGGCACTGTAATTCACAAACCTGCAGAGTTATAAATGACAGCTATCGTCCAAAAATATACTGAAGTAAGGCTGCCAAGAGGACTTGAAAGCGGGGCAGAATTGCAGGAAACCGATTTCAGGAGGTAGACTGGAATTGCATTGAAAGCATAGGAAAAGAGGCAGAACGTCCACAATGATGCACTTGGCCAAAAAGGGCGTATGCGTTTTTTCCTGAATATATTCAGGAAAAAACGCATACGCCCTTTCTGGCCAACCAAGCAAGCTTGCAAAGGAAATCTGCACTACAATGAAGTCTCACTTCCCCCCGGTCAAAAGGGCCATCTGAAAAAAGTGTAAAATCCAGAAAGGCAGGACAGGCCATGGAGAACTGGGAGCCTTGTTATGCTGATGGGCGGGATGTAAATTGCCAACAGACACTCGGGAGAAGTGTATGGTGTTTCCTGAAACATCTAAAAAACAAAGCAACAGAGCCTAGGGCACTTCCACTTATGGTCCTATAGCTTAGGGAAGTTTAAATCTAAAACACACAGCCACCCCAAAATTTGGGACGCCTCTGTTTACAAGAACCTCGTTTACAGTACAAGTTCAACATCGCAGAAAGTGAAAAATGGATAAAGAAGTTGTGGTATTTACTTACAAAGCAATATCACTCAGCAATGAAATCTATGTCATCAGGCCCTTAGCAGCACAATGAGTGGATTCAGGTATGATGATTCTAACTGAAATAAGTCACACAGAAAAAGAAACATCATAAGATATCAGTAATACACGGAATGTAAACTTGGCTACACAGGAACTGAATTACAGAACAGAACAGGGTCTCAAATTTAGAAAACCAACTTATGCTTGCTTAAGGGTAAAGGTGAGTTGGGGTGCTGCATAAAACCAGAGATTGAAATGAGCACACATAAAGTTCCTTAAGCCAAATATGGAATAGACAAGAGCTACTCCTTGCTCAACGAAATGGACTCAACACCGCATATTAAACGCCTAAGAATGTACCTGACTAGTAAGTATCTTAAAACCTATGGATTGCTATGTCTCCGAAAGAGAATCAAGCATGTGTACAGGGGCATAAACGCAGCAGTGATAGGATTGGAGAGGTTCGGTGAGCAAATGAAGACCCTTTGAAGTCATATTGCATAGTACCCATTCCACGGGTTTCAACTACCCAGGTTTAAGGTATTCTTCCTTCAGCTAAAACATGCATGTGGAACCCAAAGTATGATCAACCATGTGATCGGGAAACGTGTTCAAATATGTCTCAGTTTTCGTACCCTGGTACTCGGGTGCAACATTCCAGACGCTTTACTAACACCCTCCCGACTTGGAGAGTCAGTCCCTTTAACCTCCTGTTTGGCCCAGTTTGCAATTTCTGTGGAAGATGAACAGGAATAGCGAGAACCAATGAGAGACTAGCTGGAGGTGTCTGGACGGGCAAATTTAACTCTCATTTCCCACCATTAAGAGGAATTAACCAAAGGTTCAGCTTGCCGTGCCGGAACCAGATTAGGGCCTGAAGCCATCCTGCGGTGTTGCGGCCAGGTCACAAGAAAGCGAGTTGAAGAAAGGAGCTCAGGGGCACTGTAATTCACAAACCTGCAGAGTTATAAATGACAGCTATCGTCCAAAAATATACTGAAGTAAGGCTGCCAAGAGGACTTGAAAGCGGGGCAGAATTGCAGGAAACCGATTTCAGGAGGTAGACTGGAATTGCATTGAAAGCATAGGAAAAGAGGCAGAACGTCCACAATGATGCACTTGGCCAAAAAGGGCGTATGCGTTTTTTCCTGAATATATTCAGGAAAAAACGCATACGCCCTTTTTGGCCAACCAAGCAAGCTTGCAAAGGAAATCTGCACTACAATGAAGTCTCACTTCCCCCCGGTCAAAAGGGCCATCTGAAAAAAGTGTAAAATCCAGAAAGGCAGGACAGGCCATGGAGAACTGGGAGCCTTGTTATGCTGATGGGCGGGATGTAAATTGCCAACAGACACTCGGGAGAAGTGTATGGTGTTTCCTGAAACATCTAAAAAACAAAGCAACAGAGCCTAGGGCACTTCCACTTATGGTCCTATAGCTTAGGGAAATTTAAATCTAAAACACACAGCCACCCCAAAGTTTGGGACGCCTCTGTTTACAAGAACCTCGTTTACAGTACAAGTTCAACATCGCAGAAAGTGAAAAATGGATAAAGAAGTTGTGGTATTTACTTACAAAGCAATATCACTCAGCAATGAAATCTATGTCATCAGGCCCTTAGCAGCACAATGAGTGGATTCAGGTATGATGATTCTAACTGAAATAAGTCACACAGAAAAAGAAACATCATAAGATATCAGTAATACACGGAATGTAAACTTGGCTACACAGGAACTGAATTACAGAACAGAACAGGGTCTCAAATTTAGAAAACCAACTTATGCTTGCTTAAGGGTAAAGGTGAGTTGGGGTGCTGCATAAAACCAGAGATTGAAATGAGCACAGATAAAGTTCCTTAAGCCAAATATGGAATAGACAAGAGCTACTCCTTGCTCAACGAAATGGACTCAACACCGCATATTAAACGCCTAAGAATGTACCTGACTAGTAAGTATCTTAAAACCTATGGATTGCTATGTCTCCGAAAGAGAATCAAGCATGTGTACAGGGGCATAAACGCAGCAGTGATAGGATTGGAGAGGTTCAGTGAGCAAATGAAGACCCTTTGAAGTCATATTGCATGGTACCCATTCCACGGGTTTCAACTACCCAGGTTTAAGGTATTCTACCTTCAGCTAAAACATGCATGTGGAAACTAGAGTATGATCAACCATGTGATCGGGAAACGTGTTCAAATATGTCTCAGTTTTCGTACCCTGGTACTCGGGTGCAACATTCCAGACGCTTTACTAACACCCTCCCGACTTGGAGAGTCAGTCCCTTTAACCTCCTGTTTGGCCCAGTTTACAATTTCTGTGGAAGATGAACAGGAATAGCGAGAACCAATGAGAGACTAGCTGGAGGTGTCTGGACGGGCAAATTTAACTCTCATTTCCCACCAGGAAGAGGAATTAACCAAAGGCTCAGCTTGCCGTGCCGGAACCAGATTAGGGCCTGAAGCCATCCTGCGGTGTTGCGGCCAGCTCAAAAGAAAGCGAGTTGAAGAAAGGAGCTCAGGGGCACTGTAATTCACAAACCTGCAGAGTTATAAATGACAGCTATCGTCCAAAAATATACTGAAGTAAGGCTGCCAAGAGGACTTGAAAGCGGGGCAGAATTGCAGGAAACCGATTTCAGGAGGTAGACTGGAATTGCATTGAAAGCATAGGAAAAGAGGCAGAACGTCCACAATGATGCACTTGGCCAAAAAGGGCGTATGCGTTTTTTCCTGAATATATTCAGGAAAAAACGCATACGCCCTTTTTGGCCAACCAAGCAAGCTTGCAAAGGAAATCTGCACTACAATGAAGTCTCACTTCCCCCCGGTCAAAAGGGCCATCTGGAAAAAGTGTAAAATCCAGAAAGGCAGGACAGGCCATGGAGAACTGGGAGCCTTGTTATGCTGATGGGCGGGATGTAAATTGCCAACAGACACTCGGGAGAAGTGTATGGTGTTTCCTGAAACATCTAAAAAACAAAGCAACAGAGCCTAGGGCACTTCCACTTATGGTCCTATAGCTTAGGGAAATTAAAATCAAAAAGACACAGCCACCCCAATGTTTGGGACAGCTCTGTTTACAAGAACCTCGTTTACGGTACAAGTTCAATATCGCAGAAAGTGAAAAATGGATAAAGAAGTTGTGGTACTTATGTACAATGCAAAATCACTCAGCCATGAAATCTATGTCATCAGGCCCGTAGCAGCATAATGTGTGGATTCAGGTATGATGATTCTAACTGAAATAAGTCACACAGAAAAAGAAACATCATAAGATATCACTAATACACGGAATGTGAACTTGGCTACACATGAACTGAATTACAAAACAGAACAGGGTCTCAAGTTTAGAAAACCAACTTATGCTTGCTTAAGGGGGAAAGTGAGTTGGGGTGCTGCATAAAACCAGAGTTTGAAATTAGCACAGATACCATTCAATAAGCCAAATATGTAATAGACAAGACCTACCCCTTGCTCAACAAAATGGACTCAACAATGAGGTATCACCTCACACCTGATAGAATGGGCATCATGAGAAAATCTACAAACAAAAATGCTGGAAAGGGTGTGGAGAAAAGGAACCCTCTTCCACTATTGTTGGGAATATAAATTGATACAGTCACTACGGAGAACAATATGGAGTTTCTTAAGAAACTAACAGTAGAATTACCATATGATACAGCAATCCCAGTACTGGACATATACCCAGACAAAACCATAAATCAAAACGAGACATTCACCGCAATGTTCATTGCATCACTATTTACAATATCGAGGTAATGGAAGCAACCTAAATGCCCACAGACAGACGAATGCATAAAGCTGTGGTACATATATAAAATGGAATATTACTAAGCCATGAAAAGGAATGAAATTGGGTCATTTGTAGAGACGTCGATGGATCTAGAGACTGTCATACAGAGTGAAGAAAGTCAGAAAGAGAAAAACAAATCTTGTATATTCATGCATATATGTGGAACCTAGAAAAACTGTACAGATTAACCATTTTGCAAGGCATAAATAGAGCAACAGATGTAGACAACAAATGTATGGACAACAAGGGGGGAAAGCTGTTGGGGGGGTGGTGGTGGGAGGAGTTGAGAGACTGGGATTGGCATGTATACATTTATATGTATAAAATAGATAACCAATAAGAACCTGCTGTATAAAAATATAAAATAAAATTCAAAATTAAAAAGAAATAAAATTTAAAAAATAAAACAGAAAAAACAATTATTCCCTTCACATACATGTATTTATATGAATAAATTATTTCCATGCTTATATCTGTAAATACAAAAAAGAGGAATAAAATCTACCTTGAAGCAAAAACGAAAAAGAGAAAAAAAACACAGAACCCACCAGTTCCACAGAAGAAAACCGTATCAGGGCACTTGCTCCAGTTGTAAACAATTCTGAAGTTGGCCAGTGGTGGGGAATCGTCTCCCATTCAGCCAGCAGCCCCCACGCAACAAGCGTCCTCATTGCAAAGCTGGGGCACCGTGCCGAGGCATCTGTGAGTAAACGTGAGCTGAGCCCCAGGCCAGTTGCTGCTGAACTATTCCCACCCGTCCCAGGTAAAACACCTGAATATATACAAGGACTTGAAAGCCTAGAGGAAGGGCCATAGAGCCACACGAGTGACAGCATGCCGGCCGACTTGGTGCCTGCAGGCCAGCCAGGATGGTCCTGGCCCTGGGTGCTCTTCTGGAAGATTTCCATTTCCCTGACTGAGATACCCGTCCTGTCCCTGCCCCCACTGCTTTTTTCCTTCCTCACCTCTGCCCAGGGAGAAATTCCAGCAGCAGGTATGGGTGACACATCCTCTTCTTTAGCAGGTGGCAGCCTGGCAACTGCTGCAGAAAGTCCAGCAGAGCCCCACTCACACTGGGCCACCCACAAAGCCGTGGCCTCTCACTCCCTCCCACCAGCCCAGCCCCGAGACTGCTGACAGGGCAGAGAAAATGGCGTCAGGCACGGCTGCAGGGGCTCTTGCTGCCTGGAGTGGTATTTATATTGATCTCAACCCAGGCACACCTGGGGAGGGCTGGCCCGCACGGTAAGGCTGCCCAGGTCAGCCAATCATCACCCCTCAGGGGCTCACAGTTGCAGAAAATGGAACTTGCTGAACCGGCCAGGTCCAAGGAACAGGTGTGGGCTCCTGAGAGTCAGGATAGACAAGGGGCTGCAGCTTTGGCTTGTTTTCTAATCATTTTATCTGGCCCATGAGTGGGAGACAACTTCAAGAAAACCCTCTCCTTATGAGAGGAACCCAGGAGTCAGGGAGAGGAGGGGTGGGTGGTGGTTGGAGACAGAGGCCTGGTGCCCCGGGTGCAGTGGAAGTCTCTGGAAGACCAGGTGGAGGGAGGCCGCACAGAGTGATGCCCAGGGTCACAGACCTGTCGCAGCTGCTGTTTGTTAGTTCAAGTCCTGCTCTGAGGTGCTCTGTGTCAGCTCTGAGCGACAGGTGAGCTGGGGGTGCTCTGCAATGAGGGCTATGTGCACGGTTCCTGTGTGCCCAGCCCTGCCACGGTACCTGCAAGGGTAGCTCTGTATCCTGGGAAGGGCCTGACCACGAGAGCCCCGTGGGCTGGGGTGGGGGTGGGGTACCTGCCCAGGTGAGCTCCATATTCTGGGATTGGTCTGACCACGAGAGCCCCATGGGCTGCTGGGGACCTGGTAAAGGATGTCAGGACAGTCAGTGAAGCCACCGAGGATATACCTCCAGTTGCTCCTAATTCCTACACCCTGCTGGTCATTCTACCAACCACCAGGACATGGTATTCTGTATTAGTCTTCAATGATGCCTTCTTTTGTATTCCATTAGTCCCAGAGTCACAAGAAATTTTGGCTTGTGAGTGGCAGGACTCAACATACAACTAAAACAATACTTCCGGGCCGTCTTGCCCCAAGGGTGCAAAAATTCCCACACCATCTTTGGGGAAAGCTTAGCTAAAGACCTAAAAGTTCTACCTCTGGAAAAGGAAACCCTCCTTCAGTACGCAGACGACATTCTGATCGCCAGCCCTACTAAGGAGGCCTCTGAACTACCAAGCCAATAAAGGATAGAAGTTGTCCAAGAAAAAGCTCAAATATCACAGACTGCAGTGACCTGCCTGGGCTTCATTCTCACAGAAGGTCGGAGAAGCCCATCCCAGGAAAGGGAAGAAACCATTTGCAGCCTTACCCCTTTCTAAAACTAGAAGACAGCTTAGGGGTTCCTGGGGAGGCCAGGGTTTGCTGCTTCTGGATCCCTAACTACAGTCTACTAGCTGGGCCTCTATATGAAACACTGAAAGGAAAAGATGATGATCCTTTTGAATAGAATCCAGAAGTGGCCTTTCAAGAATGGAAAGAGCAGTCAATTCAGACCCTTGCCCTGGAACTCCCTAATTTAGCTAAACCCTTTGACCTTTACATTCCCGGTGAAAGGTGAATCGCCATTGGAGAATTAGTGCAAAAACTGGGACCACTTGAAATGGAACAATGCAAGAATGCCATCCAGGTAGGATAAACTACGGTCACCAAGGGGCTTGGCCCACTGCCGCATCTGGCCAAGATACTGGCGGTATCTAAAAACCTGGAAATCAGCAGCCCAAAAGGCCACCTCCCTCCTAAGGGAAAAGGACCCCACGTGGTGATCCTAACCACCAACCATGCCCTGAAGTTGCAGGGTTCGCTCCGTGGGCACACCGACCTCGAGTGAGGAGGCCCTCCAACTCCAACATCCAGAGAGATAACCGGGGGCAACAGGGCACCATGACGATTCGTGTGAACATCACTTGACCTGGAGTTTCTCTCATAAAACAACAAGAGTGTGTCCCAAAAGAGCAGACTACTGCTTGCAGGACTTACTGTACCCAGAGGGGAGCTAATAATCTTGGCGGGGGAACCGTATATCACACTGTCACCATAGAAAAGCCTACAGACACCGTGATGATGGTGGCCAATAAGACCGGCTGGACTCCTGTTTACTTCAAAAGGCTGTTGACTCAGTGGTCATCATGGTCCTTGATCACCACTGACCCTGGACTGTCTGGGAGTTGAGCGGGCAGGGCTCTGACACCTGGTGCTGTTTGTACGTTAATTCAGGGGCCTAATTGAAGAAAGCGCAGACTACTGGTCAGAGCATCTAGGCTGGCAGAAACAGTCAGCCTAAGGTGGCCGAACAAATGTGGGGCGGGGTGAAACCGGCCCCCACAGCGTCTCTGCACATCTCTTTCCTGGACCCTTAAAGGTCATTAGAATCTATAACACTTCCAATGCTGGTGCTCAGGTGGACGAGCAGGGAGGCAGGGGACCTGGGGACAATCAACGTCACCTGGAGGCTGCTGGAGAGAAGCTCTGACCCTCGCCCCCGGGTATTAGGGCTCCCAACTCAGCACTCAGCAGTTACAGAAGAAGTGTCTGCACCCTCAGCACTCCAAGAATGAGGAACGGGACAAAAGGCAGAGGAGGGGTTTGTCCCCAGCAAAGCCCATTAAAAATCCCTGGGAGATAAAAATAGAATCTGGGCAATAAAGTCAAGTCTAACCTTTTTTATCCTTTGTGCTTTGTCTAATTTCACGTGCTCCTAGGGTCCCGCATGCAGAGGTTCCACACCTGGCACTTCAGACCAGATTTCCTAGTGCAGAATGGCTGGGTCGACACCTCAGCTCCTGGGGCCCAGTGCAGACTCCGCGATATAGAGCCTGAGCTGCAGCCAACCTGGCCCTCGAGAGCTCCGCCCCCTCCCTCCCACTGACTCTGACAGGATCTCTACACAGCAGCCCAGCCCACAGCCCACGGGGTAGTGCATGCTCTCACCTCTCCATTCTCTGATCAAAATATAAAGTTTCCTTTGCTTGTGAACCAAACTCAGTCTCGATCTGTTGGCCCCAATGACACTGGGCAGGGGGACACTTGTTGGGGTCCACTCTGGAGGATCAGTAACAGAAATTGAGACTATTGTAACCTCAATGAACAGATGTGTGAGCCAAACTGTAGTTAACATAGAACAGTGTATAAGGCTCGGGTAAAATAAGATGTTTCTAACACTTCCATTTGATATTTCCATCACTTTATTATAAGCAAGTTCAGTGAAAAGGTTTGTCTTATTTGTCAGGTCAATATTAGAGAAACGAAGTGATTTCTTTCCAAGGATGTACATCTAATAATCTTGGTTAAAGCTTCAATCTTGTTTTAAATGCTTTTCCATTGAAAATGATACCTCTCTTTCAGCTCCCCCATTTCTGAGAAGTATAAAATCTTATAATTTATTATTACCAAAGGGGAAAGGTGGGAGGAGGGATAAATTAACAGTTTGGGATTAACACATACACACTGCTATGTATAAAATAGATCATCAACAAGGAACTACTGTATAGCACAGGGAACTACACTCAACATTTTGCAATAACCTATAAGGGGAAATAATCTGAAAAAGAATAGATATTTTTATTGACATCATCTATCAATGACAGTTAAAGTGTAATCTAAGGGAAGCTGGTGGTGAGTGCTTCTGACCCTGAAGACTTCAATCATCTAAAGTTTGGACTCTGCCTACTTCCCAAGGCCCTTAATGAACATATGTGTAGCCGTAGCTTAAAAAATTCCCCAGTTTGGGTTTCAGGGAGACACTGATTTTGAAAAAGCCCTGGTGTTCTCCTTACATGAATGGGACTCTTCCTACTGCTAAAACATGTCTGTCACACCCAGAGGATGGTATACCGTCTGATCGGGAAGAGTTTGGAAAAGGCATCTCATCTCCTCATCTCCTGGTGCTCGGGTTCACCCCTCCAGAGTCTTTATTAACAGTCTCCCCACTTGGAGATGTCAGCACTGTCAACATCCTGTTGCGTACAGTTTGGAATTTGTCCAGAGGATGAAGCGGAAGGATGAGGAACAATGAGAGACAAGTCCTAGGTGTTCAGACAGGGACATGTCACTCTAATTTCCAATCAGGAAGACGAATTGACCAAAGGCTAGGGTTGCCCATGGAAACAGTATAGGGCTTGAGGAAATCCCGCTGCTTTGTGGCCAGTTCCCATAAACACAAGTTGAACAATGGAACTCAGGGGCAGTAAAATTCACAAAACTGCAGAGTTGAAAATATCCATCACTGAAAAATGTCTTGAGGAAAGTCAGAGAAAAGGACTTGTAAGCAAGGGAGAATGGCAGGAAAGGGATTTGAGGAGGTAGAAAGGACTCGCCATTAAGCACAAGAAAAGGAGCTGAACATTGCCAACATTGCAGTTGGCCAAAAAGGGTGTATGCGTTTTTTTCTGTATATATTCAAGAAAAGGGCATACACTTTTTTAGCCAACCAAACAGGTGGGCACTGGAAGTCAATACTACAAAAGATATCACTTCGCATCAGTCAGAAGAGCCATCCTCATAAAGCGTAAACAACAGAAATGCAGGACAGGGCAAGGAGAAGAGGGAGCCCTGTGAGACTTATAGTGGAAATGTATATTGCCAACGGCCATTCTGGAGAAGTGTATTGTGTTTACTAAAACATCTAAAAAATGAGCTACAGAGCATAGGGCACTTGCACTCATGGGCGTATATCTTGAGAAAAACAAAAATCGAGAGGACACAGGCACCCCAATGTTTACCCCCTCTCTGTTTAAAAGATCCTCAACTAGGATATAACTTAAATGTCTCTGGAGGGAAAAAATGGGTAGAGATGTGGTACTTAGGTAGAGTGGAATATTATTCAGCCTGGAAATCAATGAAATATGGCCAGTTGTAACAACTCTGGAGGAGTTACGTATGATCTTTCTAAGTGACATAATTCAAAAAGAAAAAGACACATATCATAAGATATCACTTAAAGGTGGAATCCAAAATGGCTACACATGAAATAAATTACAAAACAAAAACATAGTCAAATATGTAGAAAACACGCATAAGGCTGCTAAACGGGAAAGGTGGGGAGGGGTGAGGCATCACCCAGGAGGTTGAAATTAGCAAAGATACCATTCCAAATACCAAACTGATAATCAACAAGGCCTACACGGTAGCTAAAAGAACTGCACTCAGCACACTCAAGTCACCGGAAAAGAATATATACGACTGGTAAGAATCTGAAAAAGAATTTACTGATGTCTCTCTGTACGTGAATCAAGTGGATGTACAGCAGCAAGAAACAGAGCTTTGAAAATCAGCTGTAACCAATATAGTAATAAATTGAAAAAAATAAACGACAGAGAGACAGAGAAAACCTCTTACAACTTTTCCTCAGGGCCGGTGATGCAACATGGATTGAACACATCTAGACCCACAGCAGGATGAGACATAAGGCTGGAAACTGTTTGTGCTAAGAGAAATGTGAGGTTGGGTGAGGAAATGCACACCCTTTAAAGTAATACTACCTGGTACCCATTCAATGGGTCCCAAATATGCAGGTTCAAGGGATCTTCCTACAGCTAAAACATGCATGGAAAACCCAGAGGACTGTACACCATGTGATCGGGAGATGTGTCTAAAATGCAGCTCATTTATCCTCTCCTGGTGCTCCTGTTCACCATTCCAGCCACGTTACTTAGAATCTCCCCACTTGGAGAATCAGCACATTTCAACTTCTGTTTCACACATTTTGCAAATTGTGAGGAGGATGAACGGGGAACCAATGAGAGAATAGTTGTAGGGGTTTGGACGGGCACATATCACTCTAATTTCCCATTAAGAATAAGAATTGAAAAAAGGCTCAGCCCGCCTCGCCCGAGCCAAAATAGGGCCTGAAGCAATCCTGCGGGTTTGAGGCCAGCTCACAAAAGAGCAACTTAAAAAATGGAGCTCAGGGTCACTGCAATTCACAAACCTGCAGAGTTATAAATGAAAACTAACGTCCAAAAATATGTTGAGGTAAGGCAAAGAAGAGGATCTGAATGCAAGACAGAATTGCAAGAAACAGATTTCAAGAGATAGATTGGACTCGTCTTTAAAGCACATGAAAAGCGGCAGAATTTCGACAATGATGCAGTTGGCCCAAAAGGGCGTATGCGTTTTTTCCTGATTATATCCAGGAAAAAACGCATACGCACTTTATGGGCAACGAAGCAAGCAAGCAATGCAAATGTGCACAACAAAGAAGTCTCATTTCCCACTGGTCAAAAGGGCCATCCTAAAAAATTGTAAAAACCAGAAATGCAGGACAGGCCATGGAGAACAGGGAGCCTTTATACGCTGATGGGCAGTGTGTGAACTGCCGAGAGCCACTCTGGAGAAGTGTATGGTGGTTCCTAAATCATCTAAAAAACAGAGCTACAGAGCATAGGACACTTCCAATCATGGGAGTATATCTAGGGAAGTCTAAAAATCAACAAGACACAAGCACACCACAGTTTAGGGCTACTCTGTTTACAAGAACCTCAACTTCAGTATACCTTAAATATCCCAGGAAAGAGAGCAATGGATAAAGAAGATGTGGTACTTATGTACAATGGAATATTTCTTCACCATGAAATCAATGTAATAAGGCTAGTAGAAGGATAAAGAGTGGATTTAGGTCCGATAATACTACTTGAAATAAGTCAAACAGAAAAGAAACATATCATAAGATATCACTTATAGAGGGAGGGTAAATATGGCTGCACAAGAAATGAATTACAGAACAGAACAGTGTCTCACATTTAGAAAACACACTTATTTCAGCTTAAGGGGAAAGGAGAGGTGGGGTGATGCATAAAACCAGAGTTTGAAATTAGCACAGATACCGTTCAATAAACCAAATAGATATTAGACAAGATCTACACCTTGCTCAATGAACTGGCCTCAACACACCCTATACACCGCAGAGAAATATATCTGAGTAATAAGAATCTTAAAACCCATGTATTGATATATCTCCATAAGGGAATCAAGTGTGTGCAGAGTGGGACAAACACAGCAGTGAAAATGAGCTAAACCCCATTATAGAAATAAATTTTAAAAACAAAACGCAGAAACAATGAAAGAGAGAAAAATTCTTACAAAATTCGCTCAGGGGCTGTGATGCAACCTGGATTGACCACATATAAACCCACAGCTGGATAAGACATAAGGCTGGACACTTGGGGCTGAGAGGATTGATGAGCTTTGGTGAGCAACTGCCAAAAGTTTAATGCAATACTTCATGCTACTCATTCCAAGGGTCCCAACACTCCAGGTTGAAGGGAATCTTCCTACAGCTAAACCATGCTTGGGAAACCCAGCGACTGGTATACCATATGATCGGGAAAGGTTTCTAAAACGCACCTCATTTTTCCTCTCCTGGGGCTCCGGATCGACATTCCAGCCGCTTTACCAAAAATATCCCCACATGGAGAGTCAATGTCTTTAAGTTCTGGTATCGCACAGTCTGCAGTTAGTGCGGAGGATGAATGGGAATAGGGGGAACCAGTGAGAAACTAGCTGTAGCGGTTTCAATGGGCACATGTCACTCTAAATTCACATCAGTAAGAAGAATAAACCAAAGGCACAGCAAGGTGCCCCAGAAGAAGAATAGGGCCTGAAGGAATCCTGTGGTTATGAGGCAAGATCACAAAAATAAGAGCTGAAAAATGGAGCTAAGGGCCACTGCAATTCAAAAACCTGCAGAGTTATAAAGGCCAACTATTTTCAAAAAATATATTGAGGTAAGGCTATGAAGAGGCATTGAAAGCAAGGCAGAATTGCAGGAAAACGATTTCAGGAGGTAGACTGGAATTGCATTTAAAGCATAGGAAAAGAGGCAGAACGTCCACAATGATTCACTTGGCCAAAAAGGGCGTATGCCTTTTTTCCTGAATTTATTCAGGAAAAAAGGCATACGCCCTTTTTGGCCAACCAAGCAAGCTTGCAAAGGAAATCTGCACTACAATGAAGTCTCACTTCCCCCTGGTCAAAAGGGCCATCTGAAAAAAGTGTAAAATCCAGAAAGGCAGGACAGGCCATGGAGAACTGGGAGCCTTGTTATGCTGATGGACGGGATGTAAATTGCCAACAGCCACTCGGGAGAAATGTATGGGGTTTCCTGAAACATCTAAAAAACAAAGCAACAGAGCCTAGG
Organism: Pseudorca crassidens; assembly: GCF_039906515.1. Taxonomy (NCBI): domain Eukaryota; kingdom Metazoa; phylum Chordata; class Mammalia; order Artiodactyla; family Delphinidae; genus Pseudorca; species Pseudorca crassidens. The sequence continues at coordinate 1,894,921 of NW_027136313.1, read as the reverse complement.
GCACTTCCACTTATGGTCCTATAGCTTAGAGAAATTAAAATCAAAAAGACACAGCCACCCCAAAGTTTGGGATGGCTCTGTTTACAAGAACCTCGTTTACGGTACAAGTTCAATATCGCAGAAAGTGAAAAATGGATAAAGAAGTTGTGGTACTTACGTACAATGCAATATCAATCAGCAATGAAATCTATGTCATCAGGCCCGTAGCAGCATAATGAGTGGATTCAGGTACGATGATTCTAACTGAAATAAGTCACACAGAAAAAGAAACATCATAAGATATCAGTAATACACGGAATGTAAACTTGGCTACACAGGAACTGAATTACAGAACAGAACAGGGTCTCAAATTTAGAAAACCAACTTATGCTTGCTTAAGGGTAAAGGTGAGTTGGGGTGCTGCATAAAACCAGAGATTGAAATGAGCACAGATAAAGTTCCTTAAGCCAAATATGGAATAGACAAGAGCTACTCCTTGCTCAACGAAATGGACTCAACACCGCATATTAAACGCCTAAGAATGTACCTGACTAGTAAGTATCTTAAAACCTATGGATTGCTATGTCTCCGACAGAGAACCAAGCATGTGTACAGGGGCATAAACGCAGCAGTGATAGGATTGGAGAGGTTCGGTGAGCAAATGAAGACCCTTTGAAGTCATATTGCATGGTACCCATTCCACGGGTTTCAACTACCCAGGTTTAAGGTATTCTTCCTTCAGCTAAAACATGCATGTGGAACCCAGAGTATGATCAACCGTGTGAACGGGAGACATGTTCAAATATGTCTCAGTTTTCCTCCCCTGGTACTCGGGTGCAACATTCCAGACGCTTTACTAACACTCTCCCCACTTGGAGAGTCAGTCACTTTAACCTCCTGTTTGGCCCAGTTTGCAATTTCTGCGGAAGATGAACAGGAATAGGGAGAAACAATGACAGACTAGCTGGAGGTGTCTGGACGGGCAAATTTAACTCTCATTTCCCACCAGGAAGAGGAATTAACCAAAGGCTCAGCTTGCCGTGCCGGAACAAGATTAGGGCCTGAAGCCATCCTGCGGTGTTGCGGCCAGCTCAAAAGAAAGCGAGTTGAAGAAAGGAGCTCAGGGGCACTGTAATTCACAAACCTGCAGAGTTATAAATGACAGCTATCGTCCAAAAATATACTGAAGTAAGGCTGCCAAGAGGACTTGAAAGCGGGGCAGAATTGCAGGAAACCGATTTCAGGAGGTAGACTGGAATTGCATTGAAAGCATAGGAAAAGAGGCAGAACGTCCACAATGATGCACTTGGCCAAAAAGGGCGTATGCGTTTTTTCCTGAATATATTCAGGAAAAAACGCATACGCCCTTTCTGGCCAACCAAGCAAGCTTGCAAAGGAAATCTGCACTACAATGAAGTCTCACTTCCCCCCGGTCAAAAGGGCCATCTGAAAAAAGTGTAAAATCCAGAAAGGCAGGACAGGCCATGGAGAACTGGGAGCCTTGTTATGCTGATGGGCGGGATGTAAATTGCCAACAGACACTCGGGAGAAGTGTATGGTGTTTCCTGAAACATCTAAAAAACAAAGCAACAGAGCCTAGGGCACTTCCACTTATGGTCCTATAGCTTAGGGAAGTTTAAATCTAAAACACACAGCCACCCCAAAATTTGGGACGCCTCTGTTTACAAGAACCTCGTTTACAGTACAAGTTCAACATCGCAGAAAGTGAAAAATGGATAAAGAAGTTGTGGTATTTACTTACAAAGCAATATCACTCAGCAATGAAATCTATGTCATCAGGCCCTTAGCAGCACAATGAGTGGATTCAGGTATGATGATTCTAACTGAAATAAGTCACACAGAAAAAGAAACATCATAAGATATCAGTAATACACGGAATGTAAACTTGGCTACACAGGAACTGAATTACAGAACAGAACAGGGTCTCAAATTTAGAAAACCAACTTATGCTTGCTTAAGGGTAAAGGTGAGTTGGGGTGCTGCATAAAACCAGAGATTGAAATGAGCACACATAAAGTTCCTTAAGCCAAATATGGAATAGACAAGAGCTACTCCTTGCTCAACGAAATGGACTCAACACCGCATATTAAACGCCTAAGAATGTACCTGACTAGTAAGTATCTTAAAACCTATGGATTGCTATGTCTCCGAAAGAGAATCAAGCATGTGTACAGGGGCATAAACGCAGCAGTGATAGGATTGGAGAGGTTTGGTGAGCAAATGAAGACCCTTTGAAGTCATATTGCATAGTACCCATTCCACGGGTTTCAACTACCCAGGTTTAAGGTATTCTTCCTTCAGCTAAAACATGCATGTGGAACCCAAAGTATGATCAACCATGTGATCGGGAAACGTGTTCAAATATGTCTCAGTTTTCGTACCCTGGTACTCGGGTGCAACATTCCAGACGCTTTACTAACACCCTCCCGACTTGGAGAGTCAGTCCCTTTAACCTCCTGTTTGGCCCAGTTTGCAATTTCTGTGGAAGATGAACAGGAATAGCGAGAACCAATGAGAGACTAGCTGGAGGTGTCTGGACGGGCAAATTTAACTCTCATTTCCCACCATTAAGAGGAATTAACCAAAGGTTCAGCTTGCCGTGCCGGAACCAGATTAGGGCCTGAAGCCATCCTGCGGTGTTGCGGCCAGGTCACAAGAAAGCGAGTTGAAGAAAGGAGCTCAGGGGCACTGTAATTCACAAACCTGCAGAGTTATAAATGACAGCTATCGTCCAAAAATATACTGAAGTAAGGCTGCCAAGAGGACTTGAAAGCGGGGCAGAATTGCAGGAAACCGATTTCAGGAGGTAGACTGGAATTGCATTGAAAGCATAGGAAAAGAGGCAGAACGTCCACAATGATGCACTTGGCCAAAAAGGGCGTATGCGTTTTTTCCTGAATATATTCAGGAAAAAACGCATACGCCCTTTTTGGCCAACCAAGCAAGCTTGCAAAGGAAATCTGCACTACAATGAAGTCTCACTTCCCCCCGGTCAAAAGGGCCATCTGAAAAAAGTGTAAAATCCAGAAAGGCAGGACAGGCCATGGAGAACTGGGAGCCTTGTTATGCTGATGGGCGGGATGTAAATTGCCAACAGACACTCGGGAGAAGTGTATGGTGTTTCCTGAAACATCTAAAAAACAAAGCAACAGAGCCTAGGGCACTTCCACTTATGGTCCTATAGCTTAGGGAAATTTAAATCTAAAACACACAGCCACCCCAAAGTTTGGGACGCCTCTGTTTACAAGAACCTCGTTTACAGTACAAGTTCAACATCGCAGAAAGTGAAAAATGGATAAAGAAGTTGTGGTATTTACTTACAAAGCAATATCACTCAGCAATGAAATCTATGTCATCAGGCCCTTAGCAGCACAATGAGTGGATTCAGGTATGATGATTCTAACTGAAATAAGTCACACAGAAAAAGAAACATCATAAGATATCAGTAATACACGGAATGTAAACTTGGCTACACAGGAACTGAATTACAGAACAGAACAGGGTCTCAAATTTAGAAAACCAACTTATGCTTGCTTAAGGGTAAAGGTGAGTTGGGGTGCTGCATAAAACCAGAGATTGAAATGAGCACAGATAAAGTTCCTTAAGCCAAATATGGAATAGACAAGAGCTACTCCTTGCTCAACGAAATGGACTCAACACCGCATATTAAACGCCTAAGAATGTACCTGACTAGTAAGTATCTTAAAACCTATGGATTGCTATGTCTCCGAAAGAGAATCAAGCATGTGTACAGGGGCATAAACGCAGCAGTGATAGGATTGGAGAGGTTCAGTGAGCAAATGAAGACCCTTTGAAGTCATATTGCATGGTACCCATTCCACGGGTTTCAACTACCCAGGTTTAAGGTATTCTACCTTCAGCTAAAACATGCATGTGGAAACTAGAGTATGATCAACCATGTGATCGGGAAACGTGTTCAAATATGTCTCAGTTTTCGTACCCTGGTACTCGGGTGCAACATTCCAGACGCTTTACTAACACCCTCCCGACTTGGAGAGTCAGTCCGTTTAACCTCCTGTTTGGCCCAGTTTACAATTTCTGTGGAAGATGAACAGGAATAGCGAGAACCAATGAGAGACTAGCTGGAGGTGTCTGGACGGGCAAATTTAACTCTCATTTCCCACCAGGAAGAGGAATTAACCAAAGGCTCAGCTTGCCGTGCCGGAACCAGATTAGGGCCTGAAGCCATCCTGCGGTGTTGCGGCCAGGTCACAAGAAAGCGAGTTGAAGAAAGGAGCTCAGGGGCACTGTAATTCACAAACCTGCAGAGTTATAAATGACAGCTATCGTCCAAAAATATACTGAAGTAAGGCTGCCAAGAGGACTTGAAAGCGGGGCAGAATTGCAGGAAACCGATTTCAGGAGGTAGACTGGAATTGCATTGAAAGCATAGGAAAAGAGGCAGAACGTCCACAATGATGCACTTGGCCAAAAAGGGCGTATGCGTTTTTTCCTGAATATATTCAGGAAAAAACGCATACGCCCTTTTTGGCCAACCAAGCAAGCTTGCAAAGGAAATCTGCACTACAATGAAGTCTCACTTCCCCCCGGTCAAAAGGGCCATCTGGAAAAAGTGTAAAATCCAGAAAGGCAGGACAGGCCATGGAGAACTGGGAGCCTTGTTATGCTGATGGGCGGGATGTAAATTGCCAACAGACACTCGGGAGAAGTGTATGGTGTTTCCTGAAACATCTAAAAAACAAAGCAACAGAGCCTAGGGCACTTCCACTTATGGTCCTATAGCTTAGGGAAATTAAAATCAAAAAGACACAGCCACCCCAATGTTTGGGACAGCTCTGTTTACAAGAACCTCGTTTACGGTACAAGTTCAATATCGCAGAAAGTGAAAAATGGATAAAGAAGTTGTGGTACTTATGTACAATGCAAAATCACTCAGCCATGAAATCTATGTCATCAGGCCCGTAGCAGCATAATGTGTGGATTCAGGTATGATGATTCTAACTGAAATAAGTCACACAGAAAAAGAAACATCATAAGATATCACTAATACACGGAATGTGAACTTGGCTACACATGAACTGAATTACAAAACAGAACAGGGTCTCAAGTTTAGAAAACCAACTTATGCTTGCTTAAGGGGGAAAGTGAGTTGGGGTGCTGCATAAAACCAGAGTTTGAAATTAGCACAGATACCATTCAATAAGCCAAATATGTAATAGACAAGACCTACCCCTTGCTCAACAAAATGGACTCAACAATGAGGTATCACCTCACACCTGATAGAATGGGCATCATGAGAAAATCTACAAACAAAAATGCTGGAAAGGGTGTGGAGAAAAGGAACCCTCTTCCACTATTGTTGGGAATATAAATTGATACAGTCACTACGGAGAACAATATGGAGTTTCTTAAGAAACTAACAGTAGAATTACCATATGATACAGCAATCCCAGTACTGGACATATACCCAGACAAAACCATAAATCAAAACGAGACATTCACCGCAATGTTCATTGCATCACTATTTACAATATCGAGGTAATGGAAGCAACCTAAATGCCCACAGACAGACGAATGCATAAAGCTGTGGTACATATATAAAATGGAATATTACTAAGCCATGAAAAGGAATGAAATTGGGTCATTTGTAGAGACGTCGATGGATCTAGAGACTGTCATACAGAGTGAAGAAAGTCAGAAAGAGAAAAACAAATCTTGTATATTCATGCATATATGTGGAACCTAGAAAAACTGTACAGATTAACCATTTTGCAAGGCATAAATAGAGCAACAGATGTAGACAACAAATGTATGGACAACAAGGGGGGAAAGCTGTTGGGGGGGTGGTGGTGGGAGGAGTTGAGAGACTGGGATTGGCATGTATACATTTATATGTATAAAATAGATAACCAATAAGAACCTGCTGTATAAAAATATAAAATAAAATTCAAAATTAAAAAGAAATAAAATTTAAAAAATAAAACAGAAAAAACAATTATTCCCTTCACATACATGTATTTATATGAATAAATTATTTCCATGCTTATATCTGTAAATACAAAAAAGAGGAATAAAATCTACCTTGAAGCAAAAACGAAAAAGAGAAAAAAAACACAGAACCCACCAGTTCCACAGAAGAAAACCGTATCAGGGCACTTGCTCCAGTTGTAAACAATTCTGAAGTTGGCCAGTGGTGGGGAATCGTCTCCCATTCAGCCAGCAGCCCCCACGCAACAAGCGTCCTCATTGCAAAGCTGGGGCACCGTGCCGAGGCATCTGTGAGTAAACGTGAGCTGAGCCCCAGGCCAGTTGCTGCTGAACTATTCCCACCCGTCCCAGGTAAAACACCTGAATATATACAAGGACTTGAAAGCCTAGAGGAAGGGCCATAGAGCCACACGAGTGACAGCATGCCGGCCGACTTGGTGCCTGCAGGCCAGCCAGGATGGTCCTGGCCCTGGGTGCTCTTCTGGAAGATTTCCATTTCCCTGACTGAGATACCCGTCCTGTCCCTGCCCCCACTGCTTTTTTCCTTCCTCACCTCTGCCCAGGGAGAAATTCCAGCAGCAGGTATGGGTGACACATCCTCTTCTTTAGCAGGTGGCAGCCTGGCAACTGCTGCAGAAAGTCCAGCAGAGCCCCACTCACACTGGGCCACCCACAAAGCCGTGGCCTCTCACTCCCTCCCACCAGCCCAGCCCCGAGACTGCTGACAGGGCAGAGAAAATGGCGTCAGGCACGGCTGCAGGGGCTCTTGCTGCCTGGAGTGGTATTTATATTGATCTCAACCCAGGCACACCTGGGGAGGGCTGGCCCGCACGGTAAGGCTGCCCAGGTCAGCCAATCATCACCCCTCAGGGGCTCACAGTTGCAGAAAATGGAACTTGCTGAACCGGCCAGGTCCAAGGAACAGGTGTGGGCTCCTGAGAGTCAGGATAGACAAGGGGCTGCAGCTTTGGCTTGTTTTCTAATCATTTTATCTGGCCCATGAGTGGGAGACAACTTCAAGAAAACCCTCTCCTTATGAGAGGAACCCAGGAGTCAGGGAGAGGAGGGGTGGGTGGTGGTTGGAGACAGAGGCCTGGTGCCCCGGGTGCAGTGGAAGTCTCTGGAAGACCAGGTGGAGGGAGGCCGCACAGAGTGATGCCCAGGGTCACAGACCTGTCGCAGCTGCTGTTTGTTAGTTCAAGTCCTGCTCTGAGGTGCTCTGTGTCAGCTCTGAGCGACAGGTGAGCTGGGGGTGCTCTGCAATGAGGGCTATGTGCACGGTTCCTGTGTGCCCAGCCCTGCCACGGTACCTGCAAGGGTAGCTCTGTATCCTGGGAAGGGCCTGACCACGAGAGCCCCGTGGGCTGGGGTGGGGGTGGGGTACCTGCCCAGGTGAGCTCCATATTCTGGGATTGGTCTGACCACGAGAGCCCCATGGGCTGCTGGGGACCTGGTAAAGGATGTCAGGACAGTCAGTGAAGCCACCGAGGATATACCTCCAGTTGCTCCTAATTCCTACACCCTGCTGGTCATTCTACCAACCACCAGGACATGGTATTCTGTATTAGTCTTCAATGATGCCTTCTTTTGTATTCCATTAGTCCCAGAGTCACAAGAAATTTTGGCTTGTGAGTGGCAGGACTCAACATACAACTAAAACAATACTTCCGGGCCGTCTTGCCCCAAGGGTGCAAAAATTCCCACACCATCTTTGGGGAAAGCTTAGCTAAAGACCTAAAAGTTCTACCTCTGGAAAAGGAAACCCTCCTTCAGTACGCAGACGACATTCTGATCGCCAGCCCTACTAAGGAGGCCTCTGAACTACCAAGCCAATAAAGGATAGAAGTTGTCCAAGAAAAAGCTCAAATATCACAGACTGCAGTGACCTGCCTGGGCTTCATTCTCACAGAAGGTCGGAGAAGCCCATCCCAGGAAAGGGAAGAAACCATTTGCAGCCTTACCCCTTTCTAAAACTAGAAGACAGCTTAGGGGTTCCTGGGGAGGCCAGGGTTTGCTGCTTCTGGATCCCTAACTACAGTCTACTAGCTGGGCCTCTATATGAAACACTGAAAGGAAAAGATGATGATCCTTTTGAATAGAATCCAGAAGTGGCCTTTCAAGAATGGAAAGAGCAGTCAATTCAGACCCTTGCCCTGGAACTCCCTAATTTAGCTAAACCCTTTGACCTTTACATTCCCGGTGAAAGGTGAATCGCCATTGGAGAATTAGTGCAAAAACTGGGACCACTTGAAATGGAACAATGCAAGAATGCCATCCAGGTAGGATAAACTACGGTCACCAAGGGGCTTGGCCCACTGCCGCATCTGGCCAAGATACTGGCGGTATCTAAAAACCTGGAAATCAGCAGCCCAAAAGGCCACCTCCCTCCTAAGGGAAAAGGACCCCACGTGGTGATCCTAACCACCAACCATGCCCTGAAGTTGCAGGGTTCGCTCCGTGGGCACACCGACCTCGAGTGAGGAGGCCCTCCAACTCCAACATCCAGAGAGATAACCGGGGGCAACAGGGCACCATGACGATTCGTGTGAACATCACTTGACCTGGAGTTTCTCTCATAAAACAACAAGAGTGTGTCCCAAAAGAGCAGACTACTGCTTGCAGGACTTACTGTACCCAGAGGGGAGCTAATAATCTTGGCGGGGGAACCGTATATCACACTGTCACCATAGAAAAGCCTACAGACACCGTGATGATGGTGGCCAATAAGACCGGCTGGACTCCTGTTTACTTCAAAAGGCTGTTGACTCAGTGGTCATCATGGTCCTTGATCACCACTGACCCTGGACTGTCTGGGAGTTGAGCGGGCAGGGCTCTGACACCTGGTGCTGTTTGTACGTTAATTCAGGGGCCTAATTGAAGAAAGCGCAGACTACTGGTCAGAGCATCTAGGCTGGCAGAAACAGTCAGCCTAAGGTGGCCGAACAAATGTGGGGCGGGGTGAAACCGGCCCCCACAGCGTCTCTGCACATCTCTTTCCTGGACCCTTAAAGGTCATTAGAATCTATAACACTTCCAATGCTGGTGCTCAGGTGGACGAGCAGGGAGGCAGGGGACCTGGGGACAATCAACGTCACCTGGAGGCTGCTGGAGAGAAGCTCTGACCCTCGCCCCCGGGTATTAGGGCTCCCAACTCAGCACTCAGCAGTTACAGAAGAAGTGTCTGCACCCTCAGCACTCCAAGAATGAGGAACGGGACAAAAGGCAGAGGAGGGGTTTGTCCCCAGCAAAGCCCATTAAAAATCCCTGGGAGATAAAAATAGAATCTGGGCAATAAAGTCAAGTCTAACCTTTTTTATCCTTTGTGCTTTGTCTAATTTCACGTGCTCCTAGGGTCCCGCATGCAGAGGTTCCACACCTGGCACTTCAGACCAGATTTCCTAGTGCAGAATGGCTGGGTCGACACCTCAGCTCCTGGGGCCCAGTGCAGACTCCGCGATATAGAGCCTGAGCTGCAGCCAACCTGGCCCTCGAGAGCTCCGCCCCCTCCCTCCCACTGACTCTGACAGGATCTCTACACAGCAGCCCAGCCCACAGCCCACGGGGTAGTGCATGCTCTCACCTCTCCATTCTCTGATCAAAATATAAAGTTTCCTTTGCTTGTGAACCAAACTCAGTCTCGATCTGTTGGCCCCAATGACACTGGGCAGGGGGACACTTGTTGGGGTCCACTCTGGAGGATCAGTAACAGAAATTGAGACTATTGTAACCTCAATGAACAGATGTGTGAGCCAAACTGTAGTTAACATAGAACAGTGTATAAGGCTCGGGTAAAATAAGATGTTTCTAACACTTCCATTTGATATTTCCATCACTTTATTATAAGCAAGTTCAGTGAAAAGGTTTGTCTTATTTGTCAGGTCAATATTAGAGAAACGAAGTGATTTCTTTCCAAGGATGTACATCTAATAATCTTGGTTAAAGCTTCAATCTTGTTTTAAATGCTTTTCCATTGAAAATGATACCTCTCTTTCAGCTCCCCCATTTCTGAGAAGTATAAAATCTTATAATTTATTATTACCAAAGGGGAAAGGTGGGAGGAGGGATAAATTAACAGTTTGGGATTAACACATACACACTGCTATGTATAAAATAGATCATCAACAAGGAACTACTGTATAGCACAGGGAACTACACTCAACATTTTGCAATAACCTATAAGGGGAAATAATCTGAAAAAGAATAGATATTTTTATTGACATCATCTATCAATGACAGTTAAAGTGTAATCTAAGGGAAGCTGGTGGTGAGTGCTTCTGACCCTGAAGACTTCAATCATCTAAAGTTTGGACTCTGCCTACTTCCCAAGGCCCTTAATGAACATATGTGTAGCCGTAGCTTAAAAAATTCCCCAGTTTGGGTTTCAGGGAGACACTGATTTTGAAAAAGCCCTGGTGTTCTCCTTACATGAATGGGACTCTTCCTACTGCTAAAACATGTCTGTCACACCCAGAGGATGGTATACCGTCTGATCGGGAAGAGTTTGGAAAAGGCATCTCATCTCCTCATCTCCTGGTGCTCGGGTTCACCCCTCCAGAGTCTTTATTAACAGTCTCCCCACTTGGAGATGTCAGCACTGTCAACATCCTGTTGCGTACAGTTTGGAATTTGTCCAGAGGATGAAGCGGAAGGATGAGGAACAATGAGAGACAAGTCCTAGGTGTTCAGACAGGGACATGTCACTCTAATTTCCAATCAGGAAGACGAATTGACCAAAGGCTAGGGTTGCCCATGGAAACAGTATAGGGCTTGAGGAAATCCCGCTGCTTTGTGGCCAGTTCCCATAAACACAAGTTGAACAATGGAACTCAGGGGCAGTAAAATTCACAAAACTGCAGAGTTGAAAATATCCATCACTGAAAAATGTCTTGAGGAAAGTCAGAGAAAAGGACTTGTAAGCAAGGGAGAATGGCAGGAAAGGGATTTGAGGAGGTAGAAAGGACTCGCCATTAAGCACAAGAAAAGGAGCTGAACATTGCCAACATTGCAGTTGGCCAAAAAGGGTGTATGCGTTTTTTTCTGTATATATTCAAGAAAAGGGCATACACTTTTTTAGCCAACCAAACAGGTGGGCACTGGAAGTCAATACTACAAAAGATATCACTTCGCATCAGTCAGAAGAGCCATCCTCATAAAGCGTAAACAACAGAAATGCAGGACAGGGCAAGGAGAAGAGGGAGCCCTGTGAGACTTATAGTGGAAATGTATATTGCCAACGGCCATTCTGGAGAAGTGTATTGTGTTTACTAAAACATCTAAAAAATGAGCTACAGAGCATAGGGCACTTGCACTCATGGGCGTATATCTTGAGAAAAACAAAAATCGAGAGGACACAGGCACCCCAATGTTTACCCCCTCTCTGTTTAAAAGATCCTCAACTAGGATATAACTTAAATGTCTCTGGAGGGAAAAAATGGGTAGAGATGTGGTACTTAGGTAGAGTGGAATATTATTCAGCCTGGAAATCAATGAAATATGGCCAGTTGTAACAACTCTGGAGGAGTTACGTATGATCTTTCTAAGTGACATAATTCAAAAAGAAAAAGACACATATCATAAGATATCACTTAAAGGTGGAATCCAAAATGGCTACACATGAAATAAATTACAAAACAAAAACATAGTCAAATATGTAGAAAACACGCATAAGGCTGCTAAACGGGAAAGGTGGGGAGGGGTGAGGCATCACCCAGGAGGTTGAAATTAGCAAAGATACCATTCCAAATACCAAACTGATAATCAACAAGGCCTACACGGTAGCTAAAAGAACTGCACTCAGCACACTCAAGTCACCGGAAAAGAATATATACGACTGGTAAGAATCTGAAAAAGAATTTACTGATGTCTCTCTGTACGTGAATCAAGTGGATGTACAGCAGCAAGAAACAGAGCTTTGAAAATCAGCTGTAACCAATATAGTAATAAATTGAAAAAAATAAACGACAGAGAGACAGAGAAAACCTCTTACAACTTTTCCTCAGGGCCGGTGATGCAACATGGATTGAACACATCTAGACCCACAGCAGGATGAGACATAAGGCTGGAAACTGTTTGTGCTAAGAGAAATGTGAGGTTGGGTGAGGAAATGCACACCCTTTAAAGTAATACTACCTGGTACCCATTCAATGGGTCCCAAATATGCAGGTTCAAGGGATCTTCCTACAGCTAAAACATGCATGGAAAACCCAGAGGACTGTACACCATGTGATCGGGAGATGTGTCTAAAATGCAGCTCATTTATCCTCTCCTGGTGCTCCTGTTCACCATTCCAGCCACGTTACTTAGAATCTCCCCACTTGGAGAATCAGCACATTTCAACTTCTGTTTCACACATTTTGCAAATTGTGAGGAGGATGAACGGGGAACCAATGAGAGAATAGTTGTAGGGGTTTGGACGGGCACATATCACTCTAATTTCCCATTAAGAATAAGAATTGAAAAAAGGCTCAGCCCGCCTCGCCCGAGCCAAAATAGGGCCTGAAGCAATCCTGCGGGTTTGAGGCCAGCTCACAAAAGAGCAACTTAAAAAATGGAGCTCAGGGTCACTGCAATTCACAAACCTGCAGAGTTATAAATGAAAACTAACGTCCAAAAATATGTTGAGGTAAGGCAAAGAAGAGGATCTGAATGCAAGACAGAATTGCAAGAAACAGATTTCAAGAGATAGATTGGACTCGTCTTTAAAGCACATGAAAAGCGGCAGAATTTCGACAATGATGCAGTTGGCCCAAAAGGGCGTATGCGTTTTTTCCTGATTATATCCAGGAAAAAACGCATACGCACTTTATGGGCAACGAAGCAAGCAAGCAATGCAAATGTGCACAACAAAGAAGTCTCATTTCCCACTGGTCAAAAGGGCCATCCTAAAAAATTGTAAAAACCAGAAATGCAGGACAGGCCATGGAGAACAGGGAGCCTTTATACGCTGATGGGCAGTGTGTGAACTGCCGAGAGCCACTCTGGAGAAGTGTATGGTGGTTCCTAAATCATCTAAAAAACAGAGCTACAGAGCATAGGACACTTCCAATCATGGGAGTATATCTAGGGAAGTCTAAAAATCAACAAGACACAAGCACACCACAGTTTAGGGCTACTCTGTTTACAAGAACCTCAACTTCAGTATACCTTAAATATCCCAGGAAAGAGAGCAATGGATAAAGAAGATGTGGTACTTATGTACAATGGAATATTTCTTCACCATGAAATCAATGTAATAAGGCTAGTAGAAGGATAAAGAGTGGATTTAGGTCCGATAATACTACTTGAAATAAGTCAAACAGAAAAGAAACATATCATAAGATATCACTTATAGAGGGAGGGTAAATATGGCTGCACAAGAAATGAATTACAGAACAGAACAGTGTCTCACATTTAGAAAACACACTTATTTCAGCTTAAGGGGAAAGGAGAGGTGGGGTGATGCATAAAACCAGAGTTTGAAATTAGCACAGATACCGTTCAATAAACCAAATAGATATTAGACAAGATCTACACCTTGCTCAATGAACTGGCCTCAACACACCCTATACACCGCAGAGAAATATATCTGAGTAATAAGAATCTTAAAACCCATGTATTGATATATCTCCATAAGGGAATCAAGTGTGTGCAGAGTGGGACAAACACAGCAGTGAAAATGAGCTAAACCCCATTATAGAAATAAATTTTAAAAACAAAACGCAGAAACAATGAAAGAGAGAAAAATTCTTACAAAATTCGCTCAGGGGCTGTGATGCAACCTGGATTGACCACATATAAACCCACAGCTGGATAAGACATAAGGCTGGACACTTGGGGCTGAGAGGATTGATGAGCTTTGGTGAGCAACTGCCAAAAGTTTAATGCAATACTTCATGCTACTCATTCCAAGGGTCCCAACACTCCAGGTTGAAGGGAATCTTCCTACAGCTAAACCATGCTTGGGAAACCCAGCGACTGGTATACCATATGATCGGGAAAGGTTTCTAAAACGCACCTCATTTTTCCTCTCCTGGGGCTCCGGATCGACATTCCAGCCGCTTTACCAAAAATATCCCCACATGGAGAGTCAATGTCTTTAAGTTCTGGTATCGCACAGTCTGCAGTTAGTGCGGAGGATGAATGGGAATAGGGGGAACCAGTGAGAAACTAGCTGTAGCGGTTTCAATGGGCACATGTCACTCTAAATTCACATCAGTAAGAAGAATAAACCAAAGGCACAGCAAGGTGCCCCAGAAGAAGAATAGGGCCTGAAGGAATCCTGTGGTTATGAGGCAAGATCACAAAAATAAGAGCTGAAAAATGGAGCTAAGGGCCACTGCAATTCAAAAACCTGCAGAGTTATAAAGGCCAACTATTTTCAAAAAATATATTGAGGTAAGGCTATGAAGAGGCATTGAAAGCAAGGCAGAATTGCAGGAAAACGATTTCAGGAGGTAGACTGGAATTGCATTTAAAGCATAGGAAAAGAGGCAGAACGTCCACAATGATTCACTTGGCCAAAAAGGGCGTATGCCTTTTTTCCTGAATTTATTCAGGAAAAAAGGCATACGCCCTTTTTGGCCAACCAAGCAAGCTTGCAAAGGAAATCTGCACTACAATGAAGTCTCACTTCCCCCTGGTCAAAAGGGCCATCTGAAAAAAGTGTAAAATCCAGAAAGGCAGGACAGGCCATGGAGAACTGGGAGCCTTGTTATGCTGATGGACGGGATGTAAATTGCCAACAGCCACTCGGGAGAAATGTATGGGGTTTCCTGAAACATCTAAAAAACAAAGCAACAGAGCCTAGGGCACTTCCACTTATGGTCCTATAGCTTAGAGAAATTAAAATCAAAAAGACACAGCCACCCCAAAGTTTGGGATGGCTCTGTTTACAAGAACCTCGTTTACGGTACAAGTTCAATATCGCAGAAAGTGAAAAATGGATAAAGAAGTTGTGGTACTTACGTACAATGCAATATCAATCAGCAATGAAATCTATGTCATCAGGCCCGTAGCAGCATAATGAGTGGATTCAGGTACGATGATTCTAACTGAAATAAGTCACACAGAAAAAGAAACATCATAAGATATCAGTAATACACGGAATGTAAACTTGGCTACACAGGAACTGAATTACAGAACAGAACAGGGTCTCAAATTTAGAAAACCAACTTATGCTTGCTTAAGGGTAAAGGTGAGTTGGGGTGCTGCATAAAACCAGAGATTGAAATGAGCACAGATAAAGTTCCTTAAGCCAAATATGGAATAGACAAGAGCTACTCCTTGCTCAACGAAATGGACTCAACACCGCATATTAAACGCCTAAGAATGTACCTGACTAGTAAGTATCTTAAAACCTATGGATTGCTATGTCTCCGACAGAGAACCAAGCATGTGTACAGGGGCATAAACGCAGCAGTGATAGGATTGGAGAGGTTCGGTGAGCAAATGAAGACCCTTTGAAGTCATATTGCATGGTACCCATTCCACGGGTTTCAACTACCCAGGTTTAAGGTATTCTTCCTTCAGCTAAAACATGCATGTGGAACCCAGAGTATGATCAACCGTGTGAACGGGAGACATGTTCAAATATGTCTCAGTTTTCCTCCCCTGGTACTCGGGTGCAACATTCCAGACGCTTTACTAACACTCTCCCCACTTGGAGAGTCAGTCACTTTAACCTCCTGTTTGGCCCAGTTTGCAATTTCTGCGGAAGATGAACAGGAATAGGGAGAAACAATGACAGACTAGCTGGAGGTGTCTGGACGGGCAAATTTAACTCTCATTTCCCACCAGGAAGAGGAATTAACCAAAGGCTCAGCTTGCCGTGCCGGAACCAGATTAGGGCCTGAAGCCATCCTGCGGTGTTGCGGCCAGCTCAAAAGAAAGCGAGTTGAAGAAAGGAGCTCAGGGGCACTGTAATTCACAAACCTGCAGAGTTATAAATGACAGCTATCGTCCAAAAATATACTGAAGTAAGGCTGCCAAGAGGACTTGAAAGCGGGGCAGAATTGCAGGAAACCGATTTCAGGAGGTAGACTGGAATTGCATTGAAAGCATAGGAAAAGAGGCAGAACGTCCACAATGATGCACTTGGCCAAAAAGGGCGTATGCGTTTTTTCCTGAATATATTCAGGAAAAAACGCATACGCCCTTTCTGGCCAACCAAGCAAGCTTGCAAAGGAAATCTGCACTACAATGAAGTCTCACTTCCCCCCGGTCAAAAGGGCCATCTGAAAAAAGTGTAAAATCCAGAAAGGCAGGACAGGCCATGGAGAACTGGGAGCCTTGTTATGCTGATGGGCGGGATGTAAATTGCCAACAGACACTCGGGAGAAGTGTATGGTGTTTCCTGAAACATCTAAAAAACAAAGCAACAGAGCCTAGGGCACTTCCACTTATGGTCCTATAGCTTAGGGAAGTTTAAATCTAAAACACACAGCCACCCCAAAATTTGGGACGCCTCTGTTTACAAGAACCTCGTTTACAGTACAAGTTCAACATCGCAGAAAGTGAAAAATGGATAAAGAAGTTGTGGTATTTACTTACAAAGCAATATCACTCAGCAATGAAATCTATGTCATCAGGCCCTTAGCAGCACAATGAGTGGATTCAGGTATGATGATTCTAACTGAAATAAGTCACACAGAAAAAGAAACATCATAAGATATCAGTAATACACGGAATGTAAACTTGGCTACACAGGAACTGAATTACAGAACAGAACAGGGTCTCAAATTTAGAAAACCAACTTATGCTTGCTTAAGGGTAAAGGTGAGTTGGGGTGCTGCATAAAACCAGAGATTGAAATGAGCACACATAAAGTTCCTTAAGCCAAATATGGAATAGACAAGAGCTACTCCTTGCTCAACGAAATGGACTCAACACCGCATATTAAACGCCTAAGAATGTACCTGACTAGTAAGTATCTTAAAACCTATGGATTGCTATGTCTCCGAAAGAGAATCAAGCATGTGTACAGGGGCATAAACGCAGCAGTGATAGGATTGGAGAGGTTCGGTGAGCAAATGAAGACCCTTTGAAGTCATATTGCATAGTACCCATTCCACGGGTTTCAACTACCCAGGTTTAAGGTATTCTTCCTTCAGCTAAAACATGCATGTGGAACCCAAAGTATGATCAACCATGTGATCGGGAAACGTGTTCAAATATGTCTCAGTTTTCGTACCCTGGTACTCGGGTGCAACATTCCAGACGCTTTACTAACACCCTCCCGACTTGGAGAGTCAGTCCCTTTAACCTCCTGTTTGGCCCAGTTTGCAATTTCTGTGGAAGATGAACAGGAATAGCGAGAACCAATGAGAGACTAGCTGGAGGTGTCTGGACGGGCAAATTTAACTCTCATTTCCCACCATTAAGAGGAATTAACCAAAGGTTCAGCTTGCCGTGCCGGAACCAGATTAGGGCCTGAAGCCATCCTGCGGTGTTGCGGCCAGGTCACAAGAAAGCGAGTTGAAGAAAGGAGCTCAGGGGCACTGTAATTCACAAACCTGCAGAGTTATAAATGACAGCTATCGTCCAAAAATATACTGAAGTAAGGCTGCCAAGAGGACTTGAAAGCGGGGCAGAATTGCAGGAAACCGATTTCAGGAGGTAGACTGGAATTGCATTGAAAGCATAGGAAAAGAGGCAGAACGTCCACAATGATGCACTTGGCCAAAAAGGGCGTATGCGTTTTTTCCTGAATATATTCAGGAAAAAACGCATACGCCCTTTTTGGCCAACCAAGCAAGCTTGCAAAGGAAATCTGCACTACAATGAAGTCTCACTTCCCCCCGGTCAAAAGGGCCATCTGAAAAAAGTGTAAAATCCAGAAAGGCAGGACAGGCCATGGAGAACTGGGAGCCTTGTTATGCTGATGGGCGGGATGTAAATTGCCAACAGACACTCGGGAGAAGTGTATGGTGTTTCCTGAAACATCTAAAAAACAAAGCAACAGAGCCTAGGGCACTTCCACTTATGGTCCTATAGCTTAGGGAAATTTAAATCTAAAACACACAGCCACCCCAAAGTTTGGGACGCCTCTGTTTACAAGAACCTCGTTTACAGTACAAGTTCAACATCGCAGAAAGTGAAAAATGGATAAAGAAGTTGTGGTATTTACTTACAAAGCAATATCACTCAGCAATGAAATCTATGTCATCAGGCCCTTAGCAGCACAATGAGTGGATTCAGGTATGATGATTCTAACTGAAATAAGTCACACAGAAAAAGAAACATCATAAGATATCAGTAATACACGGAATGTAAACTTGGCTACACAGGAACTGAATTACAGAACAGAACAGGGTCTCAAATTTAGAAAACCAACTTATGCTTGCTTAAGGGTAAAGGTGAGTTGGGGTGCTGCATAAAACCAGAGATTGAAATGAGCACAGATAAAGTTCCTTAAGCCAAATATGGAATAGACAAGAGCTACTCCTTGCTCAACGAAATGGACTCAACACCGCATATTAAACGCCTAAGAATGTACCTGACTAGTAAGTATCTTAAAACCTATGGATTGCTATGTCTCCGAAAGAGAATCAAGCATGTGTACAGGGGCATAAACGCAGCAGTGATAGGATTGGAGAGGTTCAGTGAGCAAATGAAGACCCTTTGAAGTCATATTGCATGGTACCCATTCCACGGGTTTCAACTACCCAGGTTTAAGGTATTCTACCTTCAGCTAAAACATGCATGTGGAAACTAGAGTATGATCAACCATGTGATCGGGAAACGTGTTCAAATATGTCTCAGTTTTCGTACCCTGGTACTCGGGTGCAACATTCCAGACGCTTTACTAACACCCTCCCGACTTGGAGAGTCAGTCCCTTTAACCTCCTGTTTGGCCCAGTTTACAATTTCTGTGGAAGATGAACAGGAATAGCGAGAACCAATGAGAGACTAGCTGGAGGTGTCTGGACGGGCAAATTTAACTCTCATTTCCCACCAGGAAGAGGAATTAACCAAAGGCTCAGCTTGCCGTGCCGGAACCAGATTAGGGCCTGAAGCCATCCTGCGGTGTTGCGGCCAGCTCAAAAGAAAGCGAGTTGAAGAAAGGAGCTCAGGGGCACTGTAATTCACAAACCTGCAGAGTTATAAATGACAGCTATCGTCCAAAAATATACTGAAGTAAGGCTGCCAAGAGGACTTGAAAGCGGGGCAGAATTGCAGGAAACCGATTTCAGGAGGTAGACTGGAATTGCATTGAAAGCATAGGAAAAGAGGCAGAACGTCCACAATGATGCACTTGGCCAAAAAGGGCGTATGCGTTTTTTCCTGAATATATTCAGGAAAAAACGCATACGCCCTTTTTGGCCAACCAAGCAAGCTTGCAAAGGAAATCTGCACTACAATGAAGTCTCACTTCCCCCCGGTCAAAAGGGCCATCTGGAAAAAGTGTAAAATCCAGAAAGGCAGGACAGGCCATGGAGAACTGGGAGCCTTGTTATGCTGATGGGCGGGATGTAAATTGCCAACAGACACTCGGGAGAAGTGTATGGTGTTTCCTGAAACATCTAAAAAACAAAGCAACAGAGCCTAGGGCACTTCCACTTATGGTCCTATAGCTTAGGGAAATTAAAATCAAAAAGACACAGCCACCCCAATGTTTGGGACAGCTCTGTTTACAAGAACCTCGTTTACGGTACAAGTTCAATATCGCAGAAAGTGAAAAATGGATAAAGAAGTTGTGGTACTTATGTACAATGCAAAATCACTCAGCCATGAAATCTATGTCATCAGGCCCGTAGCAGCATAATGTGTGGATTCAGGTATGATGATTCTAACTGAAATAAGTCACACAGAAAAAGAAACATCATAAGATATCACTAATACACGGAATGTGAACTTGGCTACACATGAACTGAATTACAAAACAGAACAGGGTCTCAAGTTTAGAAAACCAACTTATGCTTGCTTAAGGGGGAAAGTGAGTTGGGGTGCTGCATAAAACCAGAGTTTGAAATTAGCACAGATACCATTCAATAAGCCAAATATGTAATAGACAAGACCTACCCCTTGCTCAACAAAATGGACTCAACAATGAGGTATCACCTCACACCTGATAGAATGGGCATCATGAGAAAATCTACAAACAAAAATGCTGGAAAGGGTGTGGAGAAAAGGAACCCTCTTCCACTATTGTTGGGAATATAAATTGATACAGTCACTACGGAGAACAATATGGAGTTTCTTAAGAAACTAACAGTAGAATTACCATATGATACAGCAATCCCAGTACTGGACATATACCCAGACAAAACCATAAATCAAAACGAGACATTCACCGCAATGTTCATTGCATCACTATTTACAATATCGAGGTAATGGAAGCAACCTAAATGCCCACAGACAGACGAATGCATAAAGCTGTGGTACATATATAAAATGGAATATTACTAAGCCATGAAAAGGAATGAAATTGGGTCATTTGTAGAGACGTCGATGGATCTAGAGACTGTCATACAGAGTGAAGAAAGTCAGAAAGAGAAAAACAAATCTTGTATATTCATGCATATATGTGGAACCTAGAAAAACTGTACAGATTAACCATTTTGCAAGGCATAAATAGAGCAACAGATGTAGACAACAAATGTATGGACAACAAGGGGGGAAAGCTGTTGGGGGGGTGGTGGTGGGAGGAGTTGAGAGACTGGGATTGGCATGTATACATTTATATGTATAAAATAGATAACCAATAA
Source organism: Pseudorca crassidens (assembly GCF_039906515.1). NCBI lineage: Eukaryota > Metazoa > Chordata > Mammalia > Artiodactyla > Delphinidae > Pseudorca > Pseudorca crassidens. The sequence continues at coordinate 1,874,267 of NW_027136313.1, read as the reverse complement.
GAACCTGCTGTATAAAAATATAAAATAAAATTCAAAATTAAAAAGAAATAAAATTTAAAAAATAAAACAGAAAAAACAATTATTCCCTTCACATACATGTATTTATATGAATAAATTATTTCCATGCTTATATCTGTAAATACAAAAAAGAGGAATAAAATCTACCTTGAAGCAAAAACGAAAAAGAGAAAAAAAACACAGAACCCACCAGTTCCACAGAAGAAAACCGTATCAGGGCACTTGCTCCAGTTGTAAACAATTCTGAAGTTGGCCAGTGGTGGGGAATCGTCTCCCATTCAGCCAGCAGCCCCCACGCAACAAGCGTCCTCATTGCAAAGCTGGGGCACCGTGCCGAGGCATCTGTGAGTAAACGTGAGCTGAGCCCCAGGCCAGTTGCTGCTGAACTATTCCCACCCGTCCCAGGTAAAACACCTGAATATATACAAGGACTTGAAAGCCTAGAGGAAGGGCCATAGAGCCACACGAGTGACAGCATGCCGGCCGACTTGGTGCCTGCAGGCCAGCCAGGATGGTCCTGGCCCTGGGTGCTCTTCTGGAAGATTTCCATTTCCCTGACTGAGATACCCGTCCTGTCCCTGCCCCCACTGCTTTTTTCCTTCCTCACCTCTGCCCAGGGAGAAATTCCAGCAGCAGGTATGGGTGACACATCCTCTTCTTTAGCAGGTGGCAGCCTGGCAACTGCTGCAGAAAGTCCAGCAGAGCCCCACTCACACTGGGCCACCCACAAAGCCGTGGCCTCTCACTCCCTCCCACCAGCCCAGCCCCGAGACTGCTGACAGGGCAGAGAAAATGGCGTCAGGCACGGCTGCAGGGGCTCTTGCTGCCTGGAGTGGTATTTATATTGATCTCAACCCAGGCACACCTGGGGAGGGCTGGCCCGCACGGTAAGGCTGCCCAGGTCAGCCAATCATCACCCCTCAGGGGCTCACAGTTGCAGAAAATGGAACTTGCTGAACCGGCCAGGTCCAAGGAACAGGTGTGGGCTCCTGAGAGTCAGGATAGACAAGGGGCTGCAGCTTTGGCTTGTTTTCTAATCATTTTATCTGGCCCATGAGTGGGAGACAACTTCAAGAAAACCCTCTCCTTATGAGAGGAACCCAGGAGTCAGGGAGAGGAGGGGTGGGTGGTGGTTGGAGACAGAGGCCTGGTGCCCCGGGTGCAGTGGAAGTCTCTGGAAGACCAGGTGGAGGGAGGCCGCACAGAGTGATGCCCAGGGTCACAGACCTGTCGCAGCTGCTGTTTGTTAGTTCAAGTCCTGCTCTGAGGTGCTCTGTGTCAGCTCTGAGCGACAGGTGAGCTGGGGGTGCTCTGCAATGAGGGCTATGTGCACGGTTCCTGTGTGCCCAGCCCTGCCACGGTACCTGCAAGGGTAGCTCTGTATCCTGGGAAGGGCCTGACCACGAGAGCCCCGTGGGCTGGGGTGGGGGTGGGGTACCTGCCCAGGTGAGCTCCATATTCTGGGATTGGTCTGACCACGAGAGCCCCATGGGCTGCTGGGGACCTGGTAAAGGATGTCAGGACAGTCAGTGAAGCCACCGAGGATATACCTCCAGTTGCTCCTAATTCCTACACCCTGCTGGTCATTCTACCAACCACCAGGACATGGTATTCTGTATTAGTCTTCAATGATGCCTTCTTTTGTATTCCATTAGTCCCAGAGTCACAAGAAATTTTGGCTTGTGAGTGGCAGGACTCAACATACAACTAAAACAATACTTCCGGGCCGTCTTGCCCCAAGGGTGCAAAAATTCCCACACCATCTTTGGGGAAAGCTTAGCTAAAGACCTAAAAGTTCTACCTCTGGAAAAGGAAACCCTCCTTCAGTACGCAGACGACATTCTGATCGCCAGCCCTACTAAGGAGGCCTCTGAACTACCAAGCCAATAAAGGATAGAAGTTGTCCAAGAAAAAGCTCAAATATCACAGACTGCAGTGACCTGCCTGGGCTTCATTCTCACAGAAGGTCGGAGAAGCCCATCCCAGGAAAGGGAAGAAACCATTTGCAGCCTTACCCCTTTCTAAAACTAGAAGACAGCTTAGGGGTTCCTGGGGAGGCCAGGGTTTGCTGCTTCTGGATCCCTAACTACAGTCTACTAGCTGGGCCTCTATATGAAACACTGAAAGGAAAAGATGATGATCCTTTTGAATAGAATCCAGAAGTGGCCTTTCAAGAATGGAAAGAGCAGTCAATTCAGACCCTTGCCCTGGAACTCCCTAATTTAGCTAAACCCTTTGACCTTTACATTCCCGGTGAAAGGTGAATCGCCATTGGAGAATTAGTGCAAAAACTGGGACCACTTGAAATGGAACAATGCAAGAATGCCATCCAGGTAGGATAAACTACGGTCACCAAGGGGCTTGGCCCACTGCCGCATCTGGCCAAGATACTGGCGGTATCTAAAAACCTGGAAATCAGCAGCCCAAAAGGCCACCTCCCTCCTAAGGGAAAAGGACCCCACGTGGTGATCCTAACCACCAACCATGCCCTGAAGTTGCAGGGTTCGCTCCGTGGGCACACCGACCTCGAGTGAGGAGGCCCTCCAACTCCAACATCCAGAGAGATAACCGGGGGCAACAGGGCACCATGACGATTCGTGTGAACATCACTTGACCTGGAGTTTCTCTCATAAAACAACAAGAGTGTGTCCCAAAAGAGCAGACTACTGCTTGCAGGACTTACTGTACCCAGAGGGGAGCTAATAATCTTGGCGGGGGAACCGTATATCACACTGTCACCATAGAAAAGCCTACAGACACCGTGATGATGGTGGCCAATAAGACCGGCTGGACTCCTGTTTACTTCAAAAGGCTGTTGACTCAGTGGTCATCATGGTCCTTGATCACCACTGACCCTGGACTGTCTGGGAGTTGAGCGGGCAGGGCTCTGACACCTGGTGCTGTTTGTACGTTAATTCAGGGGCCTAATTGAAGAAAGCGCAGACTACTGGTCAGAGCATCTAGGCTGGCAGAAACAGTCAGCCTAAGGTGGCCGAACAAATGTGGGGCGGGGTGAAACCGGCCCCCACAGCGTCTCTGCACATCTCTTTCCTGGACCCTTAAAGGTCATTAGAATCTATAACACTTCCAATGCTGGTGCTCAGGTGGACGAGCAGGGAGGCAGGGGACCTGGGGACAATCAACGTCACCTGGAGGCTGCTGGAGAGAAGCTCTGACCCTCGCCCCCGGGTATTAGGGCTCCCAACTCAGCACTCAGCAGTTACAGAAGAAGTGTCTGCACCCTCAGCACTCCAAGAATGAGGAACGGGACAAAAGGCAGAGGAGGGGTTTGTCCCCAGCAAAGCCCATTAAAAATCCCTGGGAGATAAAAATAGAATCTGGGCAATAAAGTCAAGTCTAACCTTTTTTATCCTTTGTGCTTTGTCTAATTTCACGTGCTCCTAGGGTCCCGCATGCAGAGGTTCCACACCTGGCACTTCAGACCAGATTTCCTAGTGCAGAATGGCTGGGTCGACACCTCAGCTCCTGGGGCCCAGTGCAGACTCCGCGATATAGAGCCTGAGCTGCAGCCAACCTGGCCCTCGAGAGCTCCGCCCCCTCCCTCCCACTGACTCTGACAGGATCTCTACACAGCAGCCCAGCCCACAGCCCACGGGGTAGTGCATGCTCTCACCTCTCCATTCTCTGATCAAAATATAAAGTTTCCTTTGCTTGTGAACCAAACTCAGTCTCGATCTGTTGGCCCCAATGACACTGGGCAGGGGGACACTTGTTGGGGTCCACTCTGGAGGATCAGTAACAGAAATTGAGACTATTGTAACCTCAATGAACAGATGTGTGAGCCAAACTGTAGTTAACATAGAACAGTGTATAAGGCTCGGGTAAAATAAGATGTTTCTAACACTTCCATTTGATATTTCCATCACTTTATTATAAGCAAGTTCAGTGAAAAGGTTTGTCTTATTTGTCAGGTCAATATTAGAGAAACGAAGTGATTTCTTTCCAAGGATGTACATCTAATAATCTTGGTTAAAGCTTCAATCTTGTTTTAAATGCTTTTCCATTGAAAATGATACCTCTCTTTCAGCTCCCCCATTTCTGAGAAGTATAAAATCTTATAATTTATTATTACCAAAGGGGAAAGGTGGGAGGAGGGATAAATTAACAGTTTGGGATTAACACATACACACTGCTATGTATAAAATAGATCATCAACAAGGAACTACTGTATAGCACAGGGAACTACACTCAACATTTTGCAATAACCTATAAGGGGAAATAATCTGAAAAAGAATAGATATTTTTATTGACATCATCTATCAATGACAGTTAAAGTGTAATCTAAGGGAAGCTGGTGGTGAGTGCTTCTGACCCTGAAGACTTCAATCATCTAAAGTTTGGACTCTGCCTACTTCCCAAGGCCCTTAATGAACATATGTGTAGCCGTAGCTTAAAAAATTCCCCAGTTTGGGTTTCAGGGAGACACTGATTTTGAAAAAGCCCTGGTGTTCTCCTTACATGAATGGGACTCTTCCTACTGCTAAAACATGTCTGTCACACCCAGAGGATGGTATACCGTCTGATCGGGAAGAGTTTGGAAAAGGCATCTCATCTCCTCATCTCCTGGTGCTCGGGTTCACCCCTCCAGAGTCTTTATTAACAGTCTCCCCACTTGGAGATGTCAGCACTGTCAACATCCTGTTGCGTACAGTTTGGAATTTGTCCAGAGGATGAAGCGGAAGGATGAGGAACAATGAGAGACAAGTCCTAGGTGTTCAGACAGGGACATGTCACTCTAATTTCCAATCAGGAAGACGAATTGACCAAAGGCTAGGGTTGCCCATGGAAACAGTATAGGGCTTGAGGAAATCCCGCTGCTTTGTGGCCAGTTCCCATAAACACAAGTTGAACAATGGAACTCAGGGGCAGTAAAATTCACAAAACTGCAGAGTTGAAAATATCCATCACTGAAAAATGTCTTGAGGAAAGTCAGAGAAAAGGACTTGTAAGCAAGGGAGAATGGCAGGAAAGGGATTTGAGGAGGTAGAAAGGACTCGCCATTAAGCACAAGAAAAGGAGCTGAACATTGCCAACATTGCAGTTGGCCAAAAAGGGTGTATGCGTTTTTTTCTGTATATATTCAAGAAAAGGGCATACACTTTTTTAGCCAACCAAACAGGTGGGCACTGGAAGTCAATACTACAAAAGATATCACTTCGCATCAGTCAGAAGAGCCATCCTCATAAAGCGTAAACAACAGAAATGCAGGACAGGGCAAGGAGAAGAGGGAGCCCTGTGAGACTTATAGTGGAAATGTATATTGCCAACGGCCATTCTGGAGAAGTGTATTGTGTTTACTAAAACATCTAAAAAATGAGCTACAGAGCATAGGGCACTTGCACTCATGGGCGTATATCTTGAGAAAAACAAAAATCGAGAGGACACAGGCACCCCAATGTTTACCCCCTCTCTGTTTAAAAGATCCTCAACTAGGATATAACTTAAATGTCTCTGGAGGGAAAAAATGGGTAGAGATGTGGTACTTAGGTAGAGTGGAATATTATTCAGCCTGGAAATCAATGAAATATGGCCAGTTGTAACAACTCTGGAGGAGTTACGTATGATCTTTCTAAGTGACATAATTCAAAAAGAAAAAGACACATATCATAAGATATCACTTAAAGGTGGAATCCAAAATGGCTACACATGAAATAAATTACAAAACAAAAACATAGTCAAATATGTAGAAAACACGCATAAGGCTGCTAAACGGGAAAGGTGGGGAGGGGTGAGGCATCACCCAGGAGGTTGAAATTAGCAAAGATACCATTCCAAATACCAAACTGATAATCAACAAGGCCTACACGGTAGCTAAAAGAACTGCACTCAGCACACTCAAGTCACCGGAAAAGAATATATACGACTGGTAAGAATCTGAAAAAGAATTTACTGATGTCTCTCTGTACGTGAATCAAGTGGATGTACAGCAGCAAGAAACAGAGCTTTGAAAATCAGCTGTAACCAATATAGTAATAAATTGAAAAAAATAAACGACAGAGAGACAGAGAAAACCTCTTACAACTTTTCCTCAGGGCCGGTGATGCAACATGGATTGAACACATCTAGACCCACAGCAGGATGAGACATAAGGCTGGAAACTGTTTGTGCTAAGAGAAATGTGAGGTTGGGTGAGGAAATGCACACCCTTTAAAGTAATACTACCTGGTACCCATTCAATGGGTCCCAAATATGCAGGTTCAAGGGATCTTCCTACAGCTAAAACATGCATGGAAAACCCAGAGGACTGTACACCATGTGATCGGGAGATGTGTCTAAAATGCAGCTCATTTATCCTCTCCTGGTGCTCCTGTTCACCATTCCAGCCACGTTACTTAGAATCTCCCCACTTGGAGAATCAGCACATTTCAACTTCTGTTTCACACATTTTGCAAATTGTGAGGAGGATGAACGGGGAACCAATGAGAGAATAGTTGTAGGGGTTTGGACGGGCACATATCACTCTAATTTCCCATTAAGAATAAGAATTGAAAAAAGGCTCAGCCCGCCTCGCCCGAGCCAAAATAGGGCCTGAAGCAATCCTGCGGGTTTGAGGCCAGCTCACAAAAGAGCAACTTAAAAAATGGAGCTCAGGGTCACTGCAATTCACAAACCTGCAGAGTTATAAATGAAAACTAACGTCCAAAAATATGTTGAGGTAAGGCAAAGAAGAGGATCTGAATGCAAGACAGAATTGCAAGAAACAGATTTCAAGAGATAGATTGGACTCGTCTTTAAAGCACATGAAAAGCGGCAGAATTTCGACAATGATGCAGTTGGCCCAAAAGGGCGTATGCGTTTTTTCCTGATTATATCCAGGAAAAAACGCATACGCACTTTATGGGCAACGAAGCAAGCAAGCAATGCAAATGTGCACAACAAAGAAGTCTCATTTCCCACTGGTCAAAAGGGCCATCCTAAAAAATTGTAAAAACCAGAAATGCAGGACAGGCCATGGAGAACAGGGAGCCTTTATACGCTGATGGGCAGTGTGTGAACTGCCGAGAGCCACTCTGGAGAAGTGTATGGTGGTTCCTAAATCATCTAAAAAACAGAGCTACAGAGCATAGGACACTTCCAATCATGGGAGTATATCTAGGGAAGTCTAAAAATCAACAAGACACAAGCACACCACAGTTTAGGGCTACTCTGTTTACAAGAACCTCAACTTCAGTATACCTTAAATATCCCAGGAAAGAGAGCAATGGATAAAGAAGATGTGGTACTTATGTACAATGGAATATTTCTTCACCATGAAATCAATGTAATAAGGCTAGTAGAAGGATAAAGAGTGGATTTAGGTCCGATAATACTACTTGAAATAAGTCAAACAGAAAAGAAACATATCATAAGATATCACTTATAGAGGGAGGGTAAATATGGCTGCACAAGAAATGAATTACAGAACAGAACAGTGTCTCACATTTAGAAAACACACTTATTTCAGCTTAAGGGGAAAGGAGAGGTGGGGTGATGCATAAAACCAGAGTTTGAAATTAGCACAGATACCGTTCAATAAACCAAATAGATATTAGACAAGATCTACACCTTGCTCAATGAACTGGCCTCAACACACCCTATACACCGCAGAGAAATATATCTGAGTAATAAGAATCTTAAAACCCATGTATTGATATATCTCCATAAGGGAATCAAGTGTGTGCAGAGTGGGACAAACACAGCAGTGAAAATGAGCTAAACCCCATTATAGAAATAAATTTTAAAAACAAAACGCAGAAACAATGAAAGAGAGAAAAATTCTTACAAAATTCGCTCAGGGGCTGTGATGCAACCTGGATTGACCACATATAAACCCACAGCTGGATAAGACATAAGGCTGGACACTTGGGGCTGAGAGGATTGATGAGCTTTGGTGAGCAACTGCCAAAAGTTTAATGCAATACTTCATGCTACTCATTCCAAGGGTCCCAACACTCCAGGTTGAAGGGAATCTTCCTACAGCTAAACCATGCTTGGGAAACCCAGCGACTGGTATACCATATGATCGGGAAAGGTTTCTAAAACGCACCTCATTTTTCCTCTCCTGGGGCTCCGGATCGACATTCCAGCCGCTTTACCAAAAATATCCCCACATGGAGAGTCAATGTCTTTAAGTTCTGGTATCGCACAGTCTGCAGTTAGTGCGGAGGATGAATGGGAATAGGGGGAACCAGTGAGAAACTAGCTGTAGCGGTTTCAATGGGCACATGTCACTCTAAATTCACATCAGTAAGAAGAATAAACCAAAGGCACAGCAAGGTGCCCCAGAAGAAGAATAGGGCCTGAAGGAATCCTGTGGTTATGAGGCAAGATCACAAAAATAAGAGCTGAAAAATGGAGCTAAGGGCCACTGCAATTCAAAAACCTGCAGAGTTATAAAGGCCAACTATTTTCAAAAAATATATTGAGGTAAGGCTATGAAGAGGCATTGAAAGCAAGGCAGAATTGCAGGAAAACGATTTCAGGAGGTAGACTGGAATTGCATTTAAAGCATAGGAAAAGAGGCAGAACGTCCACAATGATTCACTTGGCCAAAAAGGGCGTATGCCTTTTTTCCTGAATTTATTCAGGAAAAAAGGCATACGCCCTTTTTGGCCAACCAAGCAAGCTTGCAAAGGAAATCTGCACTACAATGAAGTCTCACTTCCCCCTGGTCAAAAGGGCCATCTGAAAAAAGTGTAAAATCCAGAAAGGCAGGACAGGCCATGGAGAACTGGGAGCCTTGTTATGCTGATGGACGGGATGTAAATTGCCAACAGCCACTCGGGAGAAATGTATGGGGTTTCCTGAAACATCTAAAAAACAAAGCAACAGAGCCTAGGGCACTTCCACTTATGGTCCTATAGCTTAGAGAAATTAAAATCAAAAAGACACAGCCACCCCAAAGTTTGGGATGGCTCTGTTTACAAGAACCTCGTTTACGGTACAAGTTCAATATCGCAGAAAGTGAAAAATGGATAAAGAAGTTGTGGTACTTACGTACAATGCAATATCAATCAGCAATGAAATCTATGTCATCAGGCCCGTAGCAGCATAATGAGTGGATTCAGGTACGATGATTCTAACTGAAATAAGTCACACAGAAAAAGAAACATCATAAGATATCAGTAATACACGGAATGTAAACTTGGCTACACAGGAACTGAATTACAGAACAGAACAGGGTCTCAAATTTAGAAAACCAACTTATGCTTGCTTAAGGGTAAAGGTGAGTTGGGGTGCTGCATAAAACCAGAGATTGAAATGAGCACAGATAAAGTTCCTTAAGCCAAATATGGAATAGACAAGAGCTACTCCTTGCTCAACGAAATGGACTCAACACCGCATATTAAACGCCTAAGAATGTACCTGACTAGTAAGTATCTTAAAACCTATGGATTGCTATGTCTCCGACAGAGAACCAAGCATGTGTACAGGGGCATAAACGCAGCAGTGATAGGATTGGAGAGGTTCGGTGAGCAAATGAAGACCCTTTGAAGTCATATTGCATGGTACCCATTCCACGGGTTTCAACTACCCAGGTTTAAGGTATTCTTCCTTCAGCTAAAACATGCATGTGGAACCCAGAGTATGATCAACCGTGTGAACGGGAGACATGTTCAAATATGTCTCAGTTTTCCTCCCCTGGTACTCGGGTGCAACATTCCAGACGCTTTACTAACACTCTCCCCACTTGGAGAGTCAGTCACTTTAACCTCCTGTTTGGCCCAGTTTGCAATTTCTGCGGAAGATGAACAGGAATAGGGAGAAACAATGACAGACTAGCTGGAGGTGTCTGGACGGGCAAATTTAACTCTCATTTCCCACCAGGAAGAGGAATTAACCAAAGGCTCAGCTTGCCGTGCCGGAACAAGATTAGGGCCTGAAGCCATCCTGCGGTGTTGCGGCCAGCTCAAAAGAAAGCGAGTTGAAGAAAGGAGCTCAGGGGCACTGTAATTCACAAACCTGCAGAGTTATAAATGACAGCTATCGTCCAAAAATATACTGAAGTAAGGCTGCCAAGAGGA